>NC_136418.1:166564372-167164372 GCF_052625555.1 Lactuca saligna | reverse complement strand
ACTGAAATGGATGGGAAAGTACACACTTATAAGGCGTGACTGGTTGCGAAGGGCTTTACTCAAACTCCGGGAGTGGACTATGATGAGACCTTTTCACCAGTAGCTAAGATTAAGTCTATTAGGGTTATGCTAGCCATAGCTGCATTTCATGATTATGAAATATGGAAAATAGATGTAAAAACCATTTTCCTTAATGAAAAGTTGGTTAAGGATGTTTAAATGAATCAACCATAGGGTTTTGTCAATGCAGAGTACCCTAATAGAGTGTGTAAGCTTGAGAAATCCATTTATGGATTGAAACAAGCATCTCGTATATGGAATCTTTGTTTCAATGAGAAAGTTAAAAAGTTTGGCTTTTCGAGAAGCGAAGATGAGTCTTGTATATATGTCAGAGCTAGTGGGAGTATAGTTAGCTTTTTTGTATTGTATATGGATGACATACTACTCATAGGAAATAACATCCCAACCTTACAGGAGGTGCAATCCTGGCTTGGGAAGTGCTTCGCTATGAAAGACCTTGGAAAAGCTGCCTATATCCTAGGGATAAGGATATTGAGAGACAGGAGTAAAAGACTAATTGGACTTAGTCAGAGTATCTACATGGACAAGGTGTAGAAGAGGTTCAACATTCAGAATTCTAAGAAAGGTGACTTACCAATCCAAAGCAATGCCAAACTGAGTAAGACTTAGAGTCTGAGTACAAAGGTTGAGATAGTTGAGATGAGTTGATTATCATATGCTTCCGTTGTTGGCTCGATCATGTATGTTATGACTTGTACTCACCCTGATGTGGCCTTTGCTTTGAGCATGGTCAGTAGATATCAGGGGAAACCTGGTAAGGCTCATTGGACTGCGATAAAGAATATTCTAAAGTACCTGCAAAGGACTAAGGATTGAGTTCTTGTCCTCGGTGGGAGTGATGACTTGAGAGTGACAGGGTATAGTGACGCCAAAATTCAGATCGACATATATAATTTCCGCTCTCACTCGGGCTGGGTATTTACCCTAAATAGAGGAGTAGTTACTTGGAAAAGTTCCAAGTAAGAGACTATAGATGATTCAACGTGCGAATTAGAGTACATAGCAGCAAGTGAAGAAGCAAATTAGGCGATATGGCTGAAGAACTTCAATGGAGACCTTGGAGTTGTACTAGCTATAAAGGAGCCTCTGGAGATTTTCTGTGACAACGACAGTACAGTTGCCTTAGCCAATGAACCAAGGGATCATGGCAGATCTAGGCACATTGATAGAAAATATCACTTCATAAGACACCAGATAGAAGAATGACTCCTCGTAGCAAAGAGGGTATCGTCAAAAGAGAACCTAGCAGATCCCCTCACAAAGGGACTGAATAGGGTTAAGCATTTGCAGCATGCGAGGCGCATCGGGCTGAAATACGATATTAGTTTTAATGATTAGATAGCTATTTCTGAAACTTGTAATAGATAAAATGTAGATGAAATTTAACGAATAAATAAAAGTTGTTTATTTATGAGTAAAGTTACTATCTTGTGTCAATTGTTTACTATTGTTTCAATTTTGCATGTTTTGACTTCCAGAATAATAAGATTATTCAAATTGTCCACAATCGATCATACTTTAGAAGTAGGTATTGAATCAAGACTATCATAAATTTGGCTTGTAGATTGTCTGAAATGGTTAGACATTGCTATGACATTCATGAGTGCTCATAAGTTTTGAGTATTGGATTAAATCGACGCTCACTTGTATCACTTCATGGAATTTATCTCGAGTGATCGTGAGACGATAATATCGTATAAGTCTTCAAACCAAGAGATATGAGTTGTTGACTATGAGTTGGTTGTGCATTGATAGTATGAAAACACATCAATAACTTGATGTTATAAAACGTATTGGTGTGTATGATTTGGTGAATAGTTAGCACAAGCATATGATTCGAAGTTTATCTATTCCTTTTAGTCCTTAGAGGATTGAAAATGATATATTGGGACCCTCCGATGATTTTTTTTTGACTTATGTGTTAGGCCCAGTCAGAACTCAATTGATGTGTTCGATTAAGTTTTATGTCAAACAAATCGGAAATCGGGAAACAAACTGTCGGACAATAAGAATGACGTTGTTCCATGTATTTGTCTGGCTGATATCTTGAGAATAGAGGATTATATGATCACTTGTCTAAATGACACGTCTTAGTTCAACAAAGTTTTAAGAGCTACGATTTCTGGTCGGTTCCTGAAGTCGTACTTGCAACTATAGTTATTAGACTTATCCAAGTGGGAGATCGTTAGATAAGGTGTCTAAGTCCATAACTATATCTGGTATGTACTTGACCCGATTTCGCATGGTCCATTTAGGTTGCACTTCACCAGAACAATTTGGACTTTGAGAAGAGGATATGTATGATTTATTAATATATTATAAGTTACAATATATTAATATGAAATCATATTATTTAATTGGTATTGACCAAGAATTAATTTGGAACTAATTTTGTGGTCAAAAGAGACTAATTAAATATATAGGGATTGATTGTGTAACTCATTCATTCTTATAATGTGGGCTAATGGTCCATGATTCCTTATGTTGGGCTTAACCCATGGATACTCCATGGAGGTTAAAACCCATAGATCATGAGGAATGTGGAAAGTCATGCACATTAGGGTGTACATGGTGTAACCCTAATGTAACCACACTATATAAGAAGCCCTTTGGTTCAAGAAATTGGCACCTAGAGTCTAGATAAGTGCGTGGCCGATTTTTGTGTGCTAGAGAGTCCTCTTCCAAGTTTTTCAAGTGTTAGTGGTGATTTTTTATTCCACTTGAGGCATTCACATTATTGGTGTTAGGCTCTTAAAGCTCCAAGAAACAAGCTACAACAAAAAGGTATGTTATCTAACTTGTTTCATTACCCATCTATCAAAGTTTTGTATACTAGTTAGGGTAATACCTTGGAAAATCAAAGTTTGCATGTATAATAGAGAAAACATAGGTCCAATGTATTTAGGGTTGCATGTACACCTTAGGAGTGTTAGAATGCTCAAAACCCTTCACTTATGACTTTCTATGGGCAGATTTGGGTACCCTATACAGGTGGAGCTCAACGTATACTGATGGAGGAGGCATATAGATCGAGGTTCTCGATCCACCCAGGGCCACTAATATGTATTTTGATCTGAAGAGATATTACTGGTGGCCCTGTATGAAGAGGGATGTGGCATGGGTAGTTGAGAGGTGTTTGACCTGTCGTCGGGTTAAGGCAGAGCACCAACATCAGCATGGCCCTTTGCAGCCTCTAGATATTCCCCAGTGGAAGTGGGAACAAATTTCCAGGGATTTTATTACCAAGAACCTCGCGAGGTGTAGACGCGATATGGGTGATTGTGCACCAATTGACGAAGAGTGCTCACTTTTTGGCTATTAGTGAGAACTCTTATGTAGAGAAATTGGCTGAGATTTATGTGAGAGAAGTGGTAGCATGGCATAGAGTAGGGATGCGAGTGGATCCAAACTTGGACCGGTAGACCCGGGCCCGGAAAACTCGAGAACCGGTTAACGAGATTTTTTAGGACCGGAAACTTGACTGGTATATAGGAACCGGTTTCGGTTTGGTTCTGGGTAACGTACCAGGTAAAGTGGGTCTAGAACCGGAAAACCTAGAAATATCAAAGTAAGTCGAATGGAACCGGAGTGGTTCTAAAATCGAAAAACCCGGGGAACCGGGTAAAGTGGGTCAAATGCATGTTCTAAAATTTCACAAAATACAAAAATAAAGCTGAGAAAAAAAAATCACAGCTTTGATATCCCAACTTTGGGAGACTATAAATCAATGAATATGAAACAAAAAATGACATAATTATAGTCTAAAATCATGTACAAACTCTATAATACACTTTGGAAAAAATTGCATGCTATTCCGACTTCAAACGAATTAAATATGTATGTTTTAAATCTATCACGGAATACAAAGAAAGCTGAAAAACATAAATTTTTTAGCTTTGATATCCCGACTTTGAGAGACTATAAGTCAATGAATAAACACCCAAAAATAACAAAATTATAGTCTAAAATCATGTACAAACTATAAAATACACTCTGGAAAAAAAACTCATGCCAATCCGACTTCAAATGAATGCGATATGCATATTTTAAAACTATCACAAATTATAAAAAAGCTGAAAAACATAAAATTTCCAGCTTTGATATCCCAACTTGGAGAAACTATAAGTCAATGAATATAAACCCAAAAATGATAAAACTATAGTCTAAAATCATGTACAAACTATAAACTATACTACGAAACAAACCTCATGCCAATCCGACTTTAAACGAATGACATATGCATGTTTTAAAATATCACAGAATACAAAAAAAGCTGAAAAACATAAAATTTCCAGCTTTGATATCCCGACTTTGAGAGACAATAAATCAATGATTATAAACCCAAAAATGACAAAATTATAGTATAAAATCATGTAAAAACTATAAACTATACTATGGAAAAAACCACATTTCAATTCGACTTCAAACGAATGAGATATGCAAGTTTTAAACTATCCATAGAAACCGGTTTCGTCCCCTAAAACCGATTCCGATTCTTAAACCAGGTTTAACCGAAGCCGAAACCCGGATTACCTGGAACCCGGATAGAGCCATTCTTTAAACCCAATACCTGGACCGGTTTTACATATTTCGATTCTAACGGTTTCGGTTCCAGTCCGATTCTGGTTCCGGTCCAATTTTCCGGTTCTAAATCTCATCCCTAGCATGGAGTGCCAACCTCGATAGTGTTAGATTGAGATGTTCGCTTTACTTCTAGGTTTTGGAAGAAGTTTCATGAGAAGTTGGGTACCCAATTGCATTTAAGTACCATATACCACCCGCAGACATACGGGCAGAGTGAGTGGACGATTCAGACACTTGAGGACATGTTGCGTGCATGTGTTATGGACTTCAGAGGAAGTTGAGACACCAATTTTCCCTTAGTTGAGTTTTCTTACAAAAACAGCCACCATTCCAGTATTGGTATGCCTCCCTTTGAGATCTTATATGGGAGGAGGAGTCGAACTCCCATCTGTTAGGGAGAGGTAGCGCAAAGAGTGATAGGTGGCACTGAGATAGTGCTCAAGATGACCGGGTAGTTTCAGCAGGTCAGAAAGAGATTGCTGATGGCCAAGAGTCGCCAGAAGAGTTATGCAGACCGTCGACGGTCCGAGCTATAGTTCCAGGTTGTAGATTTTGTCCTCTTGAAGGTATCCCCATGGAAGGGGGTGATCCGATTCAGGAAACAGGGCAAATTGGGTCCTAGATATATCGATCCTTTCAGAGTGGCTGGCATAGTGGGGATGGTAACTTACTAGTTGGAGCTACCTACAAAGTTGAGCCAGATTCATAACACCTTTCCATGTGTCTTAGTTGAGGAAGTGTGTAGCCGATGAGACGGTGGTGGTACCTTTAGAGGACATTCATGTTGATGTGAACCTGAATTATATTGAGAGACTAATAACGATTTTGGATAGAAACGTAAAGACCCTAAGGAACAAGGAGTTGTGATTGGTTAAGGTGCATTGGGAGCACCACAGGGGATCTGAGTGAACTTGGGAGCCGGAGTCCGAGATGCTCGAGCAATATCCAGAGTTGTTTCCGGAGCATGACTTCGAGGGCGAAGTCTGATTCTAGTGGGGGAGAATTGTAACATCCCGAATCCCAGGTATAATATTTGTATATTTATTTATGATTTGGGTGAGAAACTCGATGAGTGGGTGCCTCAACTCGTCGAGTAGACACGAATTGGCCATGTGGGGTTTACAACCAACTCGGCGAGTTGGCGCTGTGTGAGGAAAACCTAATTCTCCAGGGTTGGGTCCTATTTAAAGGACCTTAACCCCTCATTTCCACCTCACCAGTCACCTTACCCCCCTAAGTGAAACTCTAAACCGTCTAGAGTGAGCCAAGAGAGAAAAGAGAGTTAATATTGGGTATTTTTTTGTGATCTTTTGGAAGAGAAGATAAAATAATCACAACAAGGAACGGGAAGGGACTGTTGGATCTGGTGTCATTTAATCCATAACATCTGCTGAAGGTAAAAAGTCTCCACATTTCTCCTTATGTTGATTAGATCTCATGATTATGGAGTTTTAGGGCTATTTCCATCCTTCCTTGAGACTGTGAGTGTGTTGAGCTTACCAAATGATTGAAACTTCAGATCTGGATCTTGAGAGGTCCCTAGAGTCCAAAGGTCCTAGTTTTATTCAGCTATAGAAGAGCTTTTATGATTAAGACAC
Source organism: Lactuca saligna (assembly GCF_052625555.1). Classification (NCBI taxonomy): domain Eukaryota; kingdom Viridiplantae; phylum Streptophyta; class Magnoliopsida; order Asterales; family Asteraceae; genus Lactuca; species Lactuca saligna. The sequence continues at coordinate 167,158,109 of NC_136418.1, read as the reverse complement.
CAAATGGAACTTGTTTTGGCATTTCAAGCCCAAAGTGTCATACATGGACGTAAAGATTATAGCTTTACGTGGTATCTCGGCCTTGGGAGGCTAAATCTAGAGTTTGGGGTTACAGATCTGCCTTAAAACATCTGAATTAGAAAATAGACTGAATGGGCTCGCCGATTTGATGAGTTGACTCGACTAGTCTGCTAGGGTTTTCCCCGATGAGTCTGGACATTAGTAACTCGACGAGTTGATGAGACAACTCGATGAGTTAAGTTGGATTTTTGTGACATTTCCTGAAGAAACGAGGGGAATCGACGAGTCACATAGATGCACTCGACGAGTCGGGTCAACATGGACTATTGACTCGAGTGTTGACTTTAGGGTTTGGTCAAGACAGGGATTATGGGGACCATGGAGAGGTAAAATGGTCTTTTACCTCCCAAGAGTTAGAGAGAGGAAAATAACTTAGTTTATTTAGAGTCGTGATTTAAGTGTTAATTAAAGATAATTATCCTATGTGTTGGGTGGAGGCTAGTTCGGTGATTCGTATACGAGGTTTATTTGCTTGATTACGAGGTGAGTCTTTTCACTACACATACCTAAGTGGTACTATTGAGTGACTGGAGGGTCTTATTTGAGTTATGTGATATTATGCAACTTGTCTTCTGATATATGATGTGTTATTCTGTGCATTTTGAGATCGGACCGGAGGGTCCAACCCGAGTTGTGAGACCGAAGGGTCCTCACTAAGATACGGGACTGGAGGGTCCCACCCGAGCTGTGAGATCGGAGGGTCTTCACTGAGACACATGACCGGAGGGTCCATACCAAGCCGTGAGACCGAAGGGTCCATACCGAGCCGTGAGACCGGAAGGTCCTCATCGAGATGCATGAGACCGGAGGGTCCATGCCGAGTTATAGCTATGAGAGGCTTATTATTTGTGCATGTGGTATTTTGGGGAACTCACTAAGCTTTGTACTTACCGTATTATGTGATATGTGTTTCAAGTACTTCTCATGATCGCGGGAAGGCGTCGGCTTGATTGTACACACGAGACGAAGATATATTTTGAGGATCATGCATTGTGTTTTAAACAATTTATGAACATGTGTTTTTGATAAATTGTCATTTTGGAGAATTGTGGTTTTTGTTTATGACAGGTATGTTATTTTTAAAATGAAAAAAATTGGTTGAAAATTTACGGTGTTACATTGGCGTTGTCACGATATAACTTTTAAGGGTGTGTCATAAATCAAAATTAAAAAACCGTAAAATTGTTGGGTTGATGTGGCATCGGAGGATATAGAAAATAAAAAATCAGGGTAAGTAATATTTAAGTTAGTTATATTATAATTAAAAATAATAATTAGTAGTAGTGGTACCTCTTGACTTTTTAGATTAGAGATATGTTTGGCATAGTAGTTAAAAAGTTAGTTGGTAGCTGAAAAACTAATTAATAATTAAAAAAACTAACTAATAGTTGTTAAAAAATGAAAATTGATAAATACAAAAAATAACTGATAACAGCAAAAATATAAAATGACATAATAACATTTAAAAAGATGTGTTTATTTTAATTAATAAAGGTATATGTTGGAACATTGAAAAATACTCTACAAGCTAGATGAAAAAGCTACTATACTATGAGTAGTTTTTTTTTTAAAAGTTAGCTTATAAGAGATTTTTTAATTTATCCTTACATGATAAGATAAAAAACTCAAAAATAAAAGTTATGTTAGATAAGATAAAAAACTCAAAAAAAAAGTTATGTTAAATGCAGTGACCCGATATAGTCTAAAACAATCAAGTCTTTTAGACTACAACTAGTTATGTTTTTATTGAAACTTGATTGTATATAAATGAGTATACCTTACCAAATTTTTAAAAAATAAATTGCACTCTAGAACTAGAACTCGTGATCATCTAAGATCAGAAATTGAACACAACACCCTCTTGCCAATTTATCTACCTGAGTATTTAACTATAGGTATGCAATTGCATACTCTTATCTCTACGTAAATCATCCTATAATATGGTAAACCCAAAATTTATAGATATGAAGAAAATAGAAATCTTTTCTTAAACGAATGAAGGAGTATATGTCCTAGATATCTCATTCCAACCCTTCTTTTTCTATCTTCTCATGATCAAAGATTGATGTCTCCTCTTCCTCTAAATATTTGAAAGAGTCAAAGAAGTGTGGTGGGTCCAAATTTTTTGATAAAAAATGTCTACTATAGTAATAAATGTTTTGAAAGGTATGTATTACAATACCAAAATTATATATTTATATAGTTTTTCATTACAAACACTACAATTTACTTTTTTTTTTTTTTTTTTTTGAAAAATGACTTAAAAATATAATGAGGTTCAAAAAATATACAAATAAGACAATTGTCTTTTTTTAGTATATAAAATACCATTAAAGTATATTTTTTGTATACAAAATAGCAACGAAATACACATGTGTTCAAATAAAAACTTAGTTGTAACCAGTTACCTTAGGAAAACAGAAAAATAATTAAAAAATATAACGAAGTTTTCAAAATGTTAAAAAATATCATTGTTTCTTAATACAAAAAATAACATTGAAGTTTTCAAAATGTTCAAAAAAAGTAGTATTATTGTTTTTTCAGAGCACATTTTGTTAACTTCATTGTTTATGGATTATGTAAAACACGATCTTTGAAAATTATTCACCGTCGTACCAGTTCACATCAGTTGCATACTCTCTTTTATTATCTCACTCGTTCAGTTTGTATCTAAATACAATCATAGAAAAACATATAATTAAAAATCCATTAATTACGATGCAAGTCGTTCAAGTGCTCCAACACATATGTTCTCTCTCTCTCTCTCTATATATATATATATATATATATATATATATATATATATATATATATATATATATATATATATAAATCATCATCAAATCATTCACATGACATTTGAGTGTTCCTGATCATTCATCTCTCACTGGTCCCGGAGAATTAAACGCAACTCCTACTCTCTACATCCACGTTTAGGAATTCTCATGCCATAACGTCACACTCGTTTCTCATTTGTGTCTCTCTTATGTCGTAACGCTAATAAACGGCTAACATTGATGCATAATATGTTTATCTATATAATGTATATATGTTTTAAATTTGAGGCATATAATGTGATTGGGAAGCAAGAATGCTTAACTAAGGTTATTACATGTTTACTTCTCATGTTACCACAAAAACGATCGACTATGACGATGAAAGAGATTGCACAACTGTTGTGAACTGACATGTTACAACAAGAACGATCGATTGAGGGGATGAAAGAGATTGTACAATTGTTGTGAACTGACATGATCTCCTGTAACTGTGTTCTACATAATCCGATAATAACAAAGTTAATAAAAATTGCGGTATTTTTTGAACATTTTGAAAACTTTGTTACATTTTTAAGTCATTTTTCCATTTACCCAGTTTCCAAAATGTTCAAAAAGTATCATTATCGTATTTCTTTAATCATATACGCATGCATACATGATACTCTACAATCTATTGATAAATGATAAGACCGTTACTAAAAAAATCATGCAAAAAAGGGGGGCGACTTGGCGAGGGTGGTTGGATGGGACCATATGGCAATCTTTATGCTTTCATCTTTTTTGGGGGCGAAAATGTTTCTATTTTTACTGATAAAAACATATATTTTAAACAACATATAAAGATAATGTAGACTTACTAGAGTGTTAGATACAACATAGACTTTAGAGAGAAAAGTTCCCCATCAATCAAGGAAAAATGGAGCCACAGTTAGGTTGATGTAATGCTATGAGAATTAGTGCATAATCATAAATTATACTTGAATACATCCTAAAAATACTATAGCTTCATAAACGACCACTTAAAGAATATGCATAATATAATTAGTTAATTATTTAATAACAATAATAATATATAATTATAATTTATAAACATTTTTTTTGTTCAAATATACTATTAAGAAACATGTGACACTGAAAAATCTTCAATCCCTTCACTTATTTGTAAAAAAAAAAAAAAGCAATATAATAATATTTTCTCCAAAAACAAATAATTTGACCTAAGAAAGCAGTGCGTATAGTAACGAGGTTGATCGGAGCGAAACTATACTTCTTTGATATGCTCCGACCAATCGGCCTCGCGCTTCGACAGGTTACTTCCTCTTCGTGCCACAACCTCCATGTCCGGCGGTGGACTTGCTCCGGGACATTTGTGAATCCATTCCGTTCATTCCGATGCTACAATACAATCCCCAATCTATCGAACTTACATCCAAACCTACGGGCATGCTCTTCTCATCGGTTTTTTTCATCAAGTTCTAAAGTGAATCAATGTAGATACTTCACCACCGCCGCTTCGGCCTCCACCGCTGCCGTGGAGCAGCTGAATTACGACCGAAGTAACGCTATAGCGGATACCATAGACGCATATTCAGCAATAGAGCTCGCCCTTGATTCTGTTGTTAAGATATTTACTGTGTCGAGTAGCCCTAATTACTTTCTTCCATGGCAAAACAAGTCCCAGCGTGAATCCATGGGTTCAGGTTTGTAATTTTTACAAACTTGTTATCTGTTTCTTTTTTCTATAAACTCATTGCATAATATGTCTACCCAGGCCCTTAAATGTTTGTCTGATATATGTTTCCATATTGATTTCGTCGGCATTTTCATCCATCTGAAATTTTGGACCGAACTTGAAATTGAGTTTTTGTCGAAACCTGTAGGGTTTGTTATATCTGGGAAGAGGATTGTGACAAATGCTCATGTAGTGGCTGATCACACATTTGTACTCGTTAGAAAACATGGTTCTCCCACCAAATATAGGGCAGAAGTTAAAGCTGTAGGTCATGAATGTGATCTTGCTATTCTTGTTGTTGAGAGTGAGGAATTCTGGGAAGGTATGAAGTTCTTGGAGCTCGGAGACATTCCATTTATGCAAGAAGCTGTCGCTGTTGTTGGATATCCTCAAGGTAAATAAATAGATTACTCATGTTGGCCATATTTATACTTCTATTAAATTAAGTTGTTAACCCAAAGCTGTTTTCAGGTGGCGACAACATCTCTGTGACAAAAGGGGTAGTCTCAAGAGTTGAACCTACACAGTATGTACATGGAGCCACTCAACTGTTAGCCATACAAATCGATGCAGCCATAAATCCTGGAAATAGTGGAGGACCTGCAATCATGGGTGACAAGGTTGCTGGAGTAGCATTTCAAAACCTCTCTGGAGCAGAGAATATAGGGTGAGCTCCAATTCCATTTACTTTTCAATTTTTTTTTTTTTTTCATTTCATAGAGTATCCATATTTGACATATTGTGTTGTATCTCACAGTTACATAATTCCTGTGCCTGTGATAAAACATTTTGTCGATGGTGTTGAAGCAAGTGGAAGTTATTCCGGTTTCTGTTCTCTTGGCTTGTCATGCCAGCCTACCGAAAACATTCAACTTCGTGAATATTTCAACATGCGCCCTGAGTTGACCGGGGTTCTTGTGAGTAAGATCAACCCGCTTTCAGATGCATATAGGGTGTTAAAGAAAGACGATATCGTCCTTGCATTTGATGGTGTTCCTATCGCAAATGATGGAACAGGTAAAATCCATATCCCATTCCTTTCGTACATTTGCTATCAGTTTATGAATTCCCTTGTTTTAAAATTCTGTAGTTCCTTTCCGGAATCGGGAGAGAATAACATTTGATCATCTGGTGTCAATGAAGAAACCAAATGAAACTGCTGTGATTAGAGTATTGAGAAATGGTGAAGAGCTTGAGTTGACAGTTACACTTCGTCCAGTAAGTTTTACATATCTTACTAATCGTGTTTGAAAACAATGGAATTTTATTTTAAAAAAATGTATTCCATAATCCGTTATGCAGTTGAAGCCACTTGTACCCATCCACCAGTTTGATAAAGTTCCTAGTTATTTTGTATTTGCTGGTTTGGTTTTTATCCCATTGAGTCAACCTTACCTTCATGAACATGGAGAAGATTGGTATAATACATCGCCACGTAGACTTTGTGAACGTGCATTAAGGGAGCTACCTCAAAAGCCTGGAGAAGAGCTTGTTATTTTATCTCAGGTTTTGATGGATGATATCAATGTAGGATATGAGCGTCTTGCTGATTTACAGGTATATGTTATTATCCAAGGGTGTTTTAGACTTTTTACTAAATCATCCGTTGAAAAAAAAAATTAACATGTTTTTGTGAGTAGGTTAAGAAGGTTAATGGTGTTGATGTTGATAACTTGAAACATTTGTGCCAACTTGTTCAAGAGTGCAAAGAAGAGGAAGTGAGGTTGGATTTGGATGATGAGAGAGTGATAGTTTTGAATTATGAAAGGGCGAGAACAGCTACTTCTCATATCTTAAAGCGACATAGAATACCTTCTGCTATGTCTGTTGACCTATTAACCCCTGATACCACAGCTCAGTGAGTTTTGTTTTATGTACTCTTTAGTTTTAGATAACTTTTTCATTGTTAAAGTATTGTTTACTGCAGTTACTCTGATTTATATTTTCGAACCAATAAAATAGGGGCAACATGTATTTTAGTATGTATGAATATTGAATACTGCAACAGTTTTGCTGAATGAGTGTTGAGAAGCGGTTCTGAGATCAGGAAATATCTGTTTGTGTTTTTTGAAAGATATAATTCTATTAACAAAATGGCTGGATTGATGATTGACATAAAAGAAAGTGTACATGTAGTATAATGTTTATGTAATAAACCTTGTAATCATGGAGGTGATCATCATAATGAGTTATTTTGGTTTGTATTTATTTCATAATGGGTTAAGCGGGTGAAATAGCACAAAATCGGTTACAATGGAAATGAGTCGAATAATAGGGTAAATTATACCAATCGTTCCTCGTGCATATGCCAGAATAAATTAACTCGGCCCGTCCTGTGTTTGTTTTTTCTTGCACGCTTAATCCTTATGGACATGAAATGACTATTTTATCCTTAATAATTTCTTTTTTTCATTTTCTTTTATTTTTTATCAGTTTAAATTAAAAAATAAATACATAAAATAAATATCCCCAATCCTCCCCTTATACCAACAACCACAACCTCCATTAGTCACCACCACTACCTTCAAGATCGACACCATATTTAGCCATAAGCATCATCGGAAACCGCCAGCGCCCTCTTCTCATCACTCTTAAATCACAGTACACCACTTTCCTTCTCCCCCGTTCTCACCTCCTTCACAGACCTACATCATTAAACCAAACCACAATCACCACCTCCTACCACATTTTATCACCATCTCCATCTCTGATGACATCATCCAGGTGACGATGGAGGCCAGGATCGATCTTTACATCTATCGGAAATCGATCAAAACATATGTTAGAAATCATCAATCTCAATACCGTAGTTGATTGAGATCGATGGCGGCATACATATGAAGAAGGAGATCGAGATCTTCAGTCGGTTTGAAACCCTAATCAATGGAGATAATCATGTTCGTGAAACCCTATGTTCTTGGAGGTGAAGGAGGTTGTAGACAAATCTGCACTCCGACAACCACCCAAAACCCTAGTCGTCGTAGGCTTTCCACTTTAATTCCTCCTTGGCGCTCCCTCCTCATTCTTCTTTCTCTGGCAAAGACACCACTCCTTCTTCCTTCTCCTGCTCACTCTTTTTCGACCGTCATTAACCCACCAACGATAAACACTTCGTCACCCATCCAATACCATCAATGAGTTGTAGGTCTCCTCTTTCCCCTCATCGAGTCTATGTCTTTTTTGTTTTTATTTTCTCGATTAGTAGCGTAGTGAAAGGGTGGGGAAGGTTCGTCGAAGGATGGCCAATAACTATATGTGTGTGTGTATGTTTATGTTTCTCTCCGATCGGTAACAGTCAAAGGTGGATAGGTTGGGGAAAGTGAAGGTGATGGGGTATTTATTTTTATTATTTAATTGAAATGATAATATATATATAATAAATTAATTGAAAAAAAACATAAGGTTATTATGATCATTTAAAATATGGCAAGGACTAAGTTTGCAATAAAATTATCTGTCAGGGATGAAACGTGCAATTTTAAATCGAACGAGGTGTTTTCATATGGACGTAATTACCTTATTAAAAAAAATGTATTTCTACTTTCCAAATTCCAAGTGTTAGATCTAATTGTGAGAGCTAATTACAATATATAATACACAATTGTAGAATCAAATATCAAATAAAAGTAAATGTTAGGTAAAAGGGTAAGAAATGCATTATTTGCATGGTTTTTCATCAACCAATAAAAATAATCATTAGATGATACAAAAATAACACAATTTATAAAAAAATCTTAAATAAACTTTGATGATTCATTTTTTTTACTAAATTAAGTTTTGATTTATTTTTCAGACAACTTTAATGAATCATTGACGAGTTTTTTGGAAATTTTTTGCAAATCATATTATTTTTGTATTATATAAAGATTTATTTTGTTGATTCACCAAAAAATCATACAAATGCATTTCTTATTCTTCCTATAAAATATTTCTTTTTTTAAGTAATACATGTCCATTTTTTTAGGGTGATGATAAGATTGTTATACTAGCAATCTATTATTTAAAACTAAATATTTATTGCTATTTTTAAAAATAGAATTACATGTATATTTCCCCTTTTTTCTATCAGAACAAATTGTAAAAATAAAAAGAATATTGGTTGTGGTTTTCTTTTTCAGTGCTCAAACTTATTACTATTATTATTATTATTATTATTATTATTATTATTATATATTAAAGTTATGAAAAATTGTTGCATTATTTGTTTTGATTGGTTGGAATTTCTTTTTCAATTAATGTTACAACATTCACCCTTCACCTTTATGTTTTTGTTCACAAACAATTCTTTCACTTTCATTTGAATTTTTCATAACCGACATTGTTGGGGGTCAGAAATGGCATCGACCAAGTCCTCGCACGATGGTCTGGAGTGCTGCAATAAAATGCTTGGTCCTGGAGAGCTGAATGCGCTATATGGGTAAGGTTGCGCCTTTTCTAACACCAATTGGTTTTAGATCAACCGGTAGCGCTGATGCTCAACAAGTGGTATCAGAGCCAGTGGCGAGGGTTCTATTCTCTCAGGGAGCAATATTTGAGGGGGGGATTGTTGGGGGTCAGAAATGGCATCGACCAAGTCCCCGCACGATGGTCTGGAGTGCCGCAATAAAATGCTTGGTCCTGGAGGGCTGAATGCGCTATATGGGTAAGGTTGCGCCTTTTCTAACACCAATATATTATTAGTATGTAGTCATATTAATATTTTTTTGATAGGAATGATCCATCAACTATATTTGGATCATTTTAAAGTTGTTTCATTTTTATCTTTTTTGGTCCCTCTACTTTCGTTGATTATTTGTAGCATTATATGTTCCTTCATTGTCACTTTATTAGTTTTACTTACAGATTCATTGATGTTTTTTTATTTCTTATTTATTTATTTATAGATCAGTTAAAGAGGAAAGGAATTAGCAATTCAAACTATAAACATTTTCAAAGAACAAACAACAGAAAAAACTGTTGCATCCGACCCCCGCAACGCGGGGTTCCCCATCTATTTATTATTATTATTATTATTATTATTATTATTATTATTATTATTATTATTTCTTTAGAGAAAATGTTTTATGGAAAAAAGTGAAGATAATTAGTTTTCCGTTATAAAATTTATGTGTTTAACCATTTAATAATTGATACAATAATAAAAATCTTCGGTTATTTCATATGAAATTTCATTAAAAATCTTAATAACTTTCTTACATTAAATGGCTAAAAGAAAATGTTATTTTGGATTGATAAAAAAAATATTTTGTTTTTTCTAATTAGCCTTAGATATATAATATCTGAATTGACATCGTTTAAAATGTTATAATTTTTTTATTAAAAATCTAAAATATACTGTAAACAAGATTATCTTGCGGTAACTAAATTATTACTTACATATAGAAATAAACTTAAACTAACACTTACAAGAAGATAATTAGTTTTTTATAGGGTTAAAAGCAACATTTGTCTATTATACCTTCGCGTTTTTATTTATTCATGTAGTAATATTTTATTTAAAAATTATAACCCTTCATCTAGTTAGTGTTATAGTGTTGCTATCGAAATAAAAAAAACATTTTTTGTTGGTAGAGTTATCTGGATTTTCATAATATATCATAATGAATATTAAAATGTTATAATTAGATAGATTTTTCAGAAAAAACATATTGTCCTATTATAATACAATAATAAAATTTCTTAATAACAAAAAGAAATATACATTAATTAAAATAAATATAATGCAGACCTTTGTTGCCTGAGGTTAGTTGTTCTTCCTATTCTTTGTTTCATCCTTTTCATTGTCAAGCAAATATCGAATTGATCATCTACCGTTCTTCAAATAACATTTATATATATTTTATTCAATTTGTGATTGTTTGTTAAACGCATGTTGGCCGCTTTTTTTTTAATCGTTGGATATTTGTTGTGCCGGCAGTATCGCATCAATAAGAATGCTTTAATTATCATTGTTAACATCCTACTACAATTCAACTATGTGTTCTTTTATGTGATGTAACTGCAATTAAGCATTCAAGTAAAGTAATTGTTAATTTTGTGGTTGAAATTTACTGTTGGTAACATGTACTAGTTGTAAGTAGAAGTATGCACACCAAGTGTTTGTGTTTTTGCTTGTGTGGTGTTTTTTTTTTTTTACCGGCATGACTTTTTGTTTTCAATCCTTTTGCCATTATGTTTGTTTTCTTGGAAAAGATGAGACAAAAATCAAACAAATTTCTACTAAAACTCAAATTTGTTGACGATTAAAATCCACAACAATGTCAATTATTATGTCTTTAAATTGTAAAATTTTCCTTTTCTGGGAGATGAGCAGGAAATGGCACGGCTTAGTCTGACTAGAAGCAAACATAGAAAAAAGATAAGTCAAATAGTCGTTACATTTTGGAATGAAGTTATGACTAGTATTACATGGTTTTTTATCACGGTGTGCAAGCTACTACAAATATACAGAGGAGGTAAACCACGTATAAAAAACATATCGTCGGATGTGGATCGACAATCAATAATGCACAAATACGCTTACAAAAGTGACACTACATGCATATCAAATCTCAGGATGACCCGAAGATGTTTCACAAAGTTGTGTGACATGCTTCATACACTAGGTGGGTTAAGAACAAGTAGATATATGGATATTGATGAACAAGTGGCCATATTTCTTCATATTATTGCACATAATGTGAAGAATCGGGTCATGATAGGTCGTTTCCAGCGTTCTGGAGAAACAATTAGCAAACTTGTTTCGCGAGTTTGCAACGTAGTGATAAGGTTGCATCCACATTTGCTTAAGAAACCGGAACCTGTTACAGAAAACTCTACAGATCAAAGATGGAAGTGGTTCAAGGTATATATTAGACTAATAAAAAATTTCGAGTACTACATAAATTGTTTGATATGACATATGACCATTTCTTTTCTTATATTATGTAGAACTGCCTAGGAGCTTTAGATGGAACACACATAAAGTGCTTAGTGCCACTTAAAGATAAGCCTAAGTACAGGACAAGAAAAAATGATATTGCCACAAATGTCCTAGGGGTGTGTTCACAAGATATGCAATTTATTTATGTTTTACCGGGATGGGAGGGCTCAGCTGCGGATGGTAGAGTGCTTCGAGATGCCTTACTTAGGCCACATTGATTGAAGGTCCCAAGGCCGTGTACGTATAATAATTGCTATTTTAGATACGTATTAGTTATTAATTATGCTAACTATACTACATATATAGGTTATTATTTGGTAGATGCTGGTTATACAAATGGTGAAGGTTTCTTAGCCCCATATAGAGATCAAAGATATCATTTGAATGACTGGCGTGCAGGACACCAACCAACTACACCTAAAGAATTATTCAACATGAGGCATTCATCTGCAAGAAATGTTATAGAAAGATGCTTTGGTATTTTAAAGGCAAGATGGGGAATTTTAAGGGACAACTCATATTATCCTATTGATCTAAAAAATAAGATCATAATGGCATGTTGTCTTCTTCATAATTATATAAGGCAAGAAATGACAACTGATCCGTTTGAGAACCACTTTGAACTAGACGAGGGAACCGGAGATGTCGGTGGTGGAGATTATGATAATATCACTTCTGTTGGTGTATCAACCGAGTGGACCACATTTAGAAACAATTTAGCACAAAATATGTTTGATTCTTGGAATACTACACATTGATCATTTCTATTTTTGTTATGTTTATCATTTACTATGAATTTGTGCTACATTTTTTATTTTTAATAATGAGCTTTAATTTACTTTTACTGGTTATATTTGTTATATATATGGTTGTGTATTTTTTTATAGCATGCATTGTTTCATCTAGTTATTATGTTTATGAAAATAGTAGGTGTGATGGAAAAAATCAGAAACTATCGCAACTGGACAATTACTGAAGATGCCAAGCTCGTGGAAGCATTGGTAAATATGGTGAACATGGGAGGATATAAAGCCGATAATGGTTTTAAATCTGGATATTTACTGCATCTAGAAAACGCATTAAAGGAAAAAATTCCTAACTCTGGCATATTGGGTAAACCCCACATTGAGTCAAGGATCAAAACCATGAAAAAAGATTGGCAAGTTGTTTATGATATGGTAAATGGTACGAACACAAGTGGTTTTGGTTATGATAGCTCCACTCATTCTGTAACAGCTGAATCAGCAGTTTGGGATTCTTACATACAGGTACAATATTATAACTTTTATGTATTTTGTTACTTCTCAATTATTTATATTAAATTTTTATGTGCTAACATTTTATGATACAAAATAGGTTCATAAAGAGGCATGAAAATGGAGAAATAAGATATTTCCTCATTACGAGGATTTATGTATCATTTTTGGAAAAGATAGAGCTCAAGGGAATAAAGCCAAGGATTTTTCCCAAATGGAAGAAGATGCAAATAATGAAGAGCAATCAGAACAAGTAGAAGATGTTTTTGAAGAACAAACCACAGAAAATGAAGAATCTCCAAACACATGCTCAAAGAAGAGGAAAAGAGTTGATGCAGTTATTAAGGGAATAACTATTGCAGCTAACACCCTTGGAGAAAAACTTGAAAAAGCAGCAAATAGCATGAACCAAGCAATACTAGGAGAAACAGAAGTACAAAAAAAAAGCTTCAATGGTGATTCCAGAAATTTCAAAAATGCAGTTTTTAAGTGCCTTTGATAGGTTCAAAGCAAGTAGGAAAATAATGCGTGACCCTGAAACCGTGTTAAGTTTTTGGAATTTGGAAGGAGAAGATCGGGAGAACTTTGTGAGGTTTATGTTGGAAGAATGATATGATTATGAACTAGGTATTTAGACATTATTTTATATAGTGTGTGGTTATTTTTTTTTTTTTTTAATTTGAGATTGAGAATAATGAATGACATTTGTTGCTTTATATTTATATATTTAATGGTTTTATTTCAATTTTTTTTTAATTATATAAAAATTCGTCATGTTTATTAAAAAATATGATAAGCTAGAAAAAAACATTAAAGGGTATTTTTGTCATAATACGTAATTTGTTTTCCAATTCCGTTGAGAAATCAGCAAACCAAACAGAAAACAGATTCTATTCCATGTCACCCAAACACATTTAAGTTTCTAGTACAATCAGATTCAAATTCCTCCAGATTCTAATTCCTTTACAGATTTCGTTCCTTTCAAAAACATTACGTGTGAAACAAACGCGCCCTAATGCTCCACGCATTTAGCGCCTCTATATAACCCAAACAGGATTTTGGAAACGCGGGAAGTAACGAGTGTGTTTGGCAAATTTCAAAAGAGCTCATTCATCGTCTCGACTTCACTCCAGCGAATCAGAAATCAAGCCTTTGAACTTCTCTATTTTGTAAGGTAAGTTTTATGTCCTGCTTTTTGTCATTCTAATTCAATTGGTATATGATCTGATCGTTGGTTTCCAATGATAATGAAGCATCAAGCATCGTGACTCGCATTATGTGTACGTTGGTTTCCAATGATAAACGCATTAGTTCTGTCTAGTGCTTCACCGGAATTGTTGCTTTCACTGGTTTCTAGTGATTTTTGCCTATTTTGTGAAATCAGTGCCTAATATAGGAGTCTTATTATTTGTTCACTGATGTACTTAATGCCCGTATATAGTTTTTCTGTTATGAATTCGAGATGATTCAGACGTTAATTGTTGAACGAAGATCCAAACGATTTCAAAAGTTTTATGCCGCTCTCATTCGAGATGTAATGCTCTGCTTCTGATGTAGATTGTGCAGATGTGTGCGTGTGTGTATACTGATTTGTTTTTCGGTTGGAATTTTGTTAGAGTGAGGCTCTTAGTCACTCATTTAAGATTACAATTAGAAGGATCACTGTTGATATATTCGGAAAAGGATTTGATTAAGAACATACGCAAACTAGTGCACAAATTTGTATGCCTTTGCGTTACATGGAATCCGATCAACAATTATGGCAAGTGATGGTAAGCGCATGCTTTACTTTCATGTTAGACTTGGTCCCCAATAAGTTAGGGTTTCCAACTTTCTGAAAATGATTCCCTAACCTCCTCTAATTCTTATCATGATTGGATTCTGGAGAGAAATTTGTGTCTCTGGTTGCACAGTTGATGGAACTCTTTCATGCTCGCTTGTGCCCCATCTCCGTTTTTACATTCACATTATGTTGCTGTAAAACTTCCTTTGTCATGTAGAGTTGTAGACCTTCATTTTTGCATATCTCATTAGGAAAACAAAGAAAGTTGATCACTAGATTGTTGTACATTCTTGTTATTTGTAGACAAAACCATGAGAGTCACTTTCTTCGTTTAAAAGAACAATTCTGCTATTATGTTTGACCAGATTTTTTTTTAAATTTGATCAGTCTTCTTTTTCCAAAGTCTTTTTCTAGATTTGTATCTAGAATATATTGAAGCAGAATTTGTGATTTGCATTTAGCAATATCAATAGAAGTATAGAAGTGTTCCTTTTATTTAGTTTTCTGTAGCCATAAAAATGACAAATGGGAGAAAAACAACATTTCTTGTATATAATACAAGTATATTTTATGTAAGTAGTTACAAAACAGTTCACATCCAAACATCCCTCTCTCTCTTTATCATAAAAACACTAGGAAATACAATATGTGTGTAACCTGTTACTGTTAACTTTTATTGACATGATCTCTCATGGTTGATGGTTTATGATTGTTCTTATCCAGTCTTCGACAAATACATTTCAAATGGATATGGAAAGGGCTGAAACCATGAGGAAACGTATGAGATCTGTATGTCTTCTTGGAACCTAACTTTTATCATTTCCGTTTGTTACAGCAAATGAAGATTAATAATTTGTTCTTGGGTACTACTTTATGATATTCACTCATCAGGTTGAAGAGAAGGAATCACCAGATGTAGTAGATGGAGCAATAGTAGAGGTTGCAGAAGAAGATACAGAGACAAATCCTCCTGTATCTGAACACATGGAGGTTTCTATGAACCAAATTCTTGAAAAGATTGATCAATTTACTCAGCAGGTGACCACATCAAATATTAATCATCACCAAAATGTTATAATCACATTACACATTCTTGAATGTATGAATTAACTTTTTAAGCTGGTTTTGATTATTTTACAAAGGTGTCTGAACTTCTTGAATCTGGGAAATCATTCCTGAGAGAATTGACTACTGAATTTGAAGAACGAATGATAGCGTGAGTTGGAACATTTAAATGAAGTTTATTTAAACATTTACAGTTGTTGTATGCTTATAATGAAACCTCATTCATGCCCACAGAATACACAAGGAACAGATGGAAAAATGGCAAGATGAAATCAAAGAACTTCGCCTCCTTGATGCTTCAAATGAGGAAATCAATGCTCTTTTACAGCATGCTCAGGTTTTACTTCACAGTGTTCGTAATGACCCCTGAAGGTAGATATTCATATTACATCAATTTAACTCCATATATTACATTCATATATTCCTTTTGATCTTTACATTTTTCCCCCTTTTCTGTCAGATTATACTTCCAATAGGGAACTTATGATCACATCATTTCATGAACTAGAAGGAATAAAATAAACAATATACCAGTCTACACATTACAAAAATGAGGCATGTTTTTTAAATCTTAATCGAACACATTAGTCTACTATGGATATGTCTTTTCTGATTCGATAATTGTTTCTTGAACCAAAGAAATCATCTCTTGCGACATATTGTCATGCCATCACCAACTGGCACCTTAGAAACAAAACCCCAAACAAAAATATTAGTCCAAAGTTTGCACTAATGAACTATAAAGCAAGTCAAATGGTGCATTTTATTTTACCATACTAATGGTAACACGCTTGTCGTCCATTAAAGCTTTGTTGAAACTTCTTATGCTCTCTGTTTTCTTATCATTAACCTGTACACAATTAAAGAAGGAACATAGCATAAGATTTCTAAACATAAAACTTAGTCATGATGCTTGTGTTTATATACATAATAAATACAATACGGAAAATCATTACCATGGGATCAGCAACTTTTCCATGCCAAAGCACATTATCAATTACCACAACACCACCTACTCTCACCTACAAAATCAACATGTAAAACTTAAGACAAAATGTGAAGCTACAAATGAAGTTAAAGAGAGTGAGAGTGAGAGTCGATGTTGCTAACCAATTTAAGCAGCAACTCAAAGTATTCTTGATACATTCTTTTCTCAGCATCAACAAAAGCAAAATCATAGCTGCAACCCTCCCCATTCTCTAGCATTGAGTTTAGGGTATCGGCAGCTAATCCATGTCTTACATCCACCTAATATAATACATAAATATATGTTAGGAAAGGAAAGGAAATATAGGAAAAAGAAAGATTACCTTGTGTGAAACTCCTGCTTGTTGATAATACTTTTTTGCAACCTGGAGCGAGTTGATGTCCCTCTCACAAGCAACTAAGATTCCTGATTCTGGTAGGACTAATGCAACAGCCAGTGATGAGTATCCCTACGTACAACATTAGATTAGAGGCCAAAAGGAGGAGACTTCAAATAATTAAAAAAATAAAAAATGAAAATGCTTACAGTATAGACCCCAACTTCAATGCATCTGTTAGCCCCAAGAATCTGGACAAGCATTGCAAGTAGTTGCGCTTGATCAGGGGATACCTGCATTTGACTCCCACGCATTGTTGCAGTCTCCTCTCTAAGTTGTCGCAGAATCTGTAAAGCAAAAAAAAAAAAAATCGTTTGTTTAGTTTTTTTTTTTTCTTGCAAGTGAAAGTGATATATAATAAGTTTGTTGGAATAGTGGGAGATGAGAGAGAGGTTATTACGGGTGGTTCTCTAACGTTGGTGAGCAAGTAGTCGTATAGGGTTTGAGTAACACTGATAACTTGCTTATTCCCGTAATTGTGGTCAGTGGCAATGGTGATTGACACATCAGTTGAGCAACTGGTTGTGAAGAGGAATGAGTTTCGACGTCTAGGCCTTCTTGCAAAGGCAAAGACAGTGTAGAATCGGGCAGGAGCAAAACTCAATAATCGGGGGAACGCGGTTGTTTCCAAGTTTGTAATACGCATCATCATCATACCGAATTTGATTTTTTTTCGACCTACCAAAAATCACCCATATCAATACCTTACTTTCTTACAGTCTTTCCCACAGGACACTGGTTATGGATATGCCAATATTGTATAACAAAAACCATTAACGGATTTAGTTTTGAAAAAGAGTGAATTGTGGAAGGAAAGAAACTTAATGCCCTCAAATCAAAATATGTAACTGACAAGATAAATTCTATACACAAAACCCAGTAGTTGAGTGGGAAAAAAAATCGAGCGGGTACGTAGCAAAATTACCTTGAAATACTCAACTATCTCATTCAATAGGAGGACCAAACTGAAGAAACGGAAACTTCAAACTTCAGAGTTGCGGGTTTATTGATGGACTTTGACGAATTGCAGAAGCTCATTAGTGGATTTTTTTTTTAACATGATGAAAGCCAAGAGTAATCGTCCTGCGTTTTACTCTAGCGTTAAGAATTCTTGAGCAAATTACAGAAATGGTCCTTGTGCTTTTCTCTATTTTGCAGATTTGGTCCAATCTTTGAAAAGTTAATAAGTCTCGTACTTGTGGTTTGGAGAAATTAAATTGTTGGCCTCTCTTGTTAAACGCTGTTAAAAGACCAATATACCCCTTACTTTGTATTTCATAAACTAGAGGGACTAATCATGCAATAAACAAATGAAAAAACCCCTAAATATTAACCTATTATTCCACTCTATCTTTCGATTTGACTAACATGTGTTCCACTCATCGTCTTACCATGGTCGGTTCTATCCAAAAATCAATGTGCATCAAGAAGGAAATCACAACAGCATTTTTCGCCTTCACTTTTCTTTTATCCTCGTCCTCTACATCACACCACCACTACCATATGTTGCCATCGTAGCGTCAACAACATTTGCCATTTTATGCATGCATTGTCGCCGATTGTTGTGAGTTTGATATGATTTTTTGCAGGTGGCAGTAGGTTTATTCTTTCAAAAAACTCAACCACAAGCAATTTTTTGTTTTATTTTGGGCTTTTTTTACAGATATTTAACAAAACTTTTCTAATTATGTAAAACAAAAAGATCATTATTTTTTAAAAACTAGAGGGATGCAGTTTGTTAACTTTTCAAAGGTTTGACCAAACCTACCCTAGAAACGTAACTTGCTCAAATATATATGGATAATTTGGAAAACCTATGAAATTATCTTAAACAGGGACTAAACCTACAAATTCATATCAACCATAGGTCAAAAATATAATTTATTCTTTTCTAAACTGAAAATATATGGTTCAAAAGTATAATAAATGCAATTTAAATACTACATCAACCAAAAATTAAATTATTACATTTTTTACAAACTACAAATAAAGTAAATTACACAAACAGTCCATGTGGTTTCGGGTATGCGTTTTTGGCCGCTGCCTTAAACCACCTTCGGTATCGGAAATCACCTTTGTTGTCGAAAACCACCCTCGATATCATAAACCAGGAAAATGAAATAGAATGTCAAAAATTCAAAAAAAGAAAAGGAAAAGGTAGAGTTAGACCTAAAATGTAAAATGATGCACATGAATTAAAAAGAAATGAAAAAAGTGAAATTGGTGGGTGCGTACTTTGTATATAAATATCTCCCCAAGTCCCCCACCTCCTTTCTTCCTGTAACTCTACCAAAAATTAAATTATGTACATAATCACAAATGTTTTCCTTGTCCTACATATATTAAAGGCATTTTTGAAGTACACAAGCCATCATCACACACTTGTTTTCATCAGCATGTCGTATGCAACTACACCATCTTACTAGAAAACTAGAGTATGCAAGACAAAGGGAAGAAACCCATGTCAAGCCTCTGTTTTCCATCAATAATACATGTAAGCAACAGCAGCAAGACATATTAGAAATATAAAGAAGCTGGTAAACAAACACAGATTATTCGAATCAATTCATCAGAGAGACATATCATAAAGTACACAAACAAACAAACAAAACAAAAAAACACACATCAAGTTTTAAGCAAAGACATTAAGACAGTAGAGCAGTCATGAATCATATCACATAACAAACATCTATTCCTCCTCTTCTGCCTCCTCCAGCCACTTCACAAATGGCTCCAATGCCTTCACAAAGCTTTGCCTATCAAAAACCAAACCCTCAATTAGACCAAATCAGATTTTTTTTTTTTTTTTTTTAAAACCTTGCATTATATATACCTTCCCTTTGGATTGGTTCCTTTACGAAACCAATGAAGGATAGTGTCTTCAGCAAGAACATCTTGGTCATAAAGGGATCTCACAATCTCAGGAAACAACTTCATCAGTTTTGTATCTTCATAACATTGAACTTGAACCTTGTAAAGCAGCTCCAGCTCAAGCTTTCCGCTTGTACAGAATGTGTTGAGCAACTTAGCCCATGTTTTCACCTGCACAACATAACCCCAATCATCATCATCATCATCATCATCATCATCACACTACATGATCACATTACCTGTCGCAGAGCCAAATTAGCATTCTGCTGTTGATTCTTCCCTGACCACTGAACAGCATCCATCAGAACATCCCACAGAATCCTCACCACCTCAATCTCAGGCAATTTAGCATCCTTCACATGCTGTTTCACTGTTTCAATCACTTCTGATATATCAACTTCCTCTGATATCTGAGTTGTCAATGCTGTTTTCATTTCCTTCACCTTCACCTCAAAGATCTTCTTGTCATTATATTCAACCAAAGCACCCATCCCTGCTTTACTGCATACACATTCAACATACCTTTCCTTAATACAAATCACCCTTTTACCCCTCAACAACAAATAGAAACAGAAAAAAGTACTTACGTGAAATGCTCAGAGAAAGCTTCAGCAGATCGCTTCCCAGAAGGAAAGAACTCAAGCAGATTATCCTCCATTTTGCCACGTTTCAAGATGGAGATGAGATCATCAAGGGGATTATCAATGAGATACTCCTTGAAGAAGTCTGTGATGAAAGTAAGAACAAGTCCTTTCCCAACTAGGTTATCCTTAAGAAGTGGCTGAAACACTGTCTCTGGTGGGAGACCAGACAGCTTCTGTGAGAAGGCAAGTGCTGTGAAAATGGCAAGCTTAATCCTTTCATTCTCCTCAAAAAACTCAAGGGACTGAAGGAATCTTCGCATAACATTTTCAAGATTCTTTATCAGAAAAGGCCTTCGCCTTAAAATCTTCTGAATGTAGATTACAGATGGCAATATCACTTCACGCTTTGCCTCACAGTCTAGAATTGAGTAAGTGTGCCTCTCCCCCTCATCAGGCTTTGTTGTTCCAGGTTGAGTACGCCCTCCAGTGAACACAACCTGAAAATACAAACATGCATTTCAACAAATGACGCAAATAACCCTACAAAAGAACAACTGAAACCAAGGAACTCAGGAACAAAGCTTCTTGCCTCAAAGAAAGTGTCACCATATCTGCTGAAGTTAAGGTCTGAAGATTCAATGCACTTAGCAATTAATTCCTGCAGATTTTGTAAATCAAAGAGTTGATGATGATGATGTTGGAATTGTATAAAAGCTATGATGTGATATTATAAATGGATACTAACCAGATCACCAGCATTATCCAGATAAATCTGGACCACTGCATCCGCAAATGCTGCAGGGTCCAGAGGGGCTGCAATATTCCGTTTGCGGGTCTTGATCCGCTGACCACTGTAAGTACACATGGCATAAATAAACAATTATAAACTCTTGAAGATTTATTTACGCAGGCATTATGAACAAAATGGAAACTTTATAGGAAAAAAAAAATTAACGGATTAATAAAGATTGCGTCTTGTTCAGAAATTTAAACCAGTCATTCAAAAAATTAGATGCAACCAAACACCTACCCCACCAGACCCGTCAAAGTTCAAGTTAGGACTTTAAAGGGGGGAAATGTCGAAAGTGCATTAAAGACAATTCAAGTAGTCATGTATGAAGAAACCCTTAAAGGGATAGAATACGATCTTTATTGAAATCACTTTACCTAGGTCGATTTAGAATATCAAATAAGGGATGAAAAAGCAATAAAAACTTTGATACGTATCTATATAGCGAGATGACTTACCCTAGAGTGGGCTTCTCCTTCGAGCTGCAAAAATACAAAACCAAATATCAATTCAAGATCCAGTTATATAAAAGATAAAAGAAATTGCATAGAAAAGGTAAACGACAATGGTGTATTGCAAGAAACCAAAAACGCAAAAAATCAAACCTATTTAACCTGGTGTCTAGCACATTAAATAGCGTAAATCATGAAAAACTTATGTAACAAACATTGGTTCAACAAAAAGATCAGTAATTTCGAATCTTTAAGGATTTGAAACACATACAAACACACACACACACACACATACACAATCGAATCTACGAAACCCTTTTAGTTCCGCTTCCACACAGAACCAATCACGAGATATCATAAAAGCTTATTTGCTTTTGACCGATTTAAAACACAAGAACCGAAGAACAGATCTGAAAATCTAAAAAAGGGGGGCGAAGATACCAAAAAGACGAATTAATTGAAAGAAAATCTGTCGAATGAAAAAGTGATAGACGAGACATTAACAGGTCTAACAAATGATACCTCATAAACCAAGTCGGAGTTGAATCGAAGAACAGGCGAGTCTCTGCTACGACTCTCGGCGTTTGGGAATCGAAACAGAGAGAAATAGAGAGAGAAAATGGAGAGAGAAAGAAAGAGGAAGAAAGGAGGTGGGGGACTTGGGGAGATATTTATTTTGGAGGAGGAGAGGGTTGTAGTAGTCTGTCTGTCTTATATACAAAGCACGCACCCACCAATTTCACTTTTTTCCATTTTCTTTTTAATTCATGTGCATCATTTTACATTTTAGGTCTAACTCTACCTTTTCTTTTTCTTTTTTTAATTTTTTTGACATTCTATTTCAAATATATTATTATACCTTAAATTTTTTTATTACAATACTATAATTTAAAAAAGTCTTATCCAATTATTCTATATTGCCATAGTAGTGAAAGGTTGATATTGTTAGAATGCACTGGTTATGATATCTAACAATTTTGGTATTGATGATTTAATTGTCTCTAGTTTTATCATTTGCTACATCAATTTAAAGAAAAAATAGTATTTTTAAATGTTCATCCATAAGTCTTTTTTGTATTATCATGTTCTAAAATAACAACTTAGTTCTTTATTTCATTACGTATGTTTTGCATCATTCGTGTTATATAATGTAAGTAGATGTGAGATTCATATATTACATAGGTTTATTTTTAAAAAAAAAAAAACTAAATATAAAGTTTTAACAATTTGAAAAGTTTGAATTTATAAGAAAAATAAGAAAAATTTTGAATTATTAAAATTCACGAGGCTTTAATGTATTTATTACATTACATATATAAACCATTTTCAATAAATACCTTACATATTAAATATAAAATTTTAATTTAATAAAATGAAAAATACAATAAAATGACAGTGGAAAATAAAAAATTCAAAAATTCTAGAAAGTATCGTGTATCCAAATGAAGGAGAATAAGACATGTGGCAAAAAAAATTTTATTTATTAGGAAGAATGCGTTTTTCTTAATTACCTTCTTACAAGGACAAAATTGAATAAAATTATATAACAGTTGAAAATCGATTGTTGTATTTTTATTTGTAACGAGTGTTTGGAAAAAATAATTGAAGTTTTAAAACATGTAAAATGATTTATATTAATCATATTGATTTAAAAAAAATATATAATCAAATCGATTTGCAAAATTATAAAAGAGTTTTTTTTTTTTTTTTTTTTTGTTAAACATCACTTAAAATAGTTTTTGGATTTTAAGCTTCTTTTTTTTTTTTTTTTTGTTAAACGTCACTTAAAATAGTTTTTGGATTTTAAGCTTTTTGTTTTAGCTAAAGGCTCCTAACTTTTACTTTTTTTTTTTAAAAGCAAAATACAGACCCATGTTATATATGATGTGAAACGCACCTTACGAATTTGTAACACCATAATCGGATGAATAAAAATTAATAGGTGGATGAGAAAGATTAAAAATGGCAAACACAAGCAAAACCAAAAGAGGAGAGCAATAGTATGAGTAAATTAGCATGGATTAACTCTATGTGCTT
Organism: Lactuca saligna; assembly: GCF_052625555.1. Classification (NCBI taxonomy): domain Eukaryota; kingdom Viridiplantae; phylum Streptophyta; class Magnoliopsida; order Asterales; family Asteraceae; genus Lactuca; species Lactuca saligna. The sequence goes on along the minus strand of NC_136418.1, from coordinate 167,134,395 downwards.
ATTTACAAATAAATATGCATGATCCATACGTACAACATTACATGACAACCTCTAACAACCATTAAATGTGTGTGTTTGCTACATGATTCATCTATTCAACTCCAGTCCATGTTATAACTACCAAAACAACATCATAACTAATTAATTTACTCTCTTGAGACCATAAACAAAAGATCTAAGTAACCACAATCAACTTCTCCTCTCCTCCTCCTTTAAAACTCTGATTTCAAAAGCTTGGAACGTGGAAATACATTTATGTTTTCAAACGCATCCGTCTGTTCCACATGGATGTAATCCTTTGTCTTCAAAACCTGCAATAAAATATATACATTTGTATTTTACTTTTTTCTTTTCTTTATAATCCTATGATATGAGGGAGCATACAATACAATACAATACAATATACGCACCAGTGTTTCAAAGAACATTCTAGAAGCTTCCCTGCGTGTTTTTCCAGCTAGCAGGTTGTTCACACCAAGCAAATTCCTTCCACGCTCTCCCTCCTTGTCAAACATAATCTGGAGGTATTTTGCAACAGCCCTACCATATCCATACCATATTTTTATTTTTAATTAAATAATTAAATATGTACGCAAACCTTATACTTATAAACAATAACTATTTACATACCTTGTACGCGAAGACCATCCAGTGTTGTCAAGCATCTTTGTTTCTTCCCCATCAGGCATGTAATCATCAGCAGCTTCTCCAGCCTCGTCATCATCCACATCATCAAAATTCAGAAAATCTGAACAAACACCCACCACACAATAACAGTAAGGATATATGATGACACTGAGACATTCAGAAACAAAGGAAACTGATGCAAACCTGTATCATTTGCAACTCCAGAATGCATATAATCCTGCTCCAACAACCCAAAATAACAACTTTCAAAACATCATTCTTTATATAAAGACCACCTAAAACTCGCAAAAATGATAAATAAATAACTTGTCTTACATCATCAGCATCAGCATCAACCCTGTTGTCTTCTAGATTCAATGAAGTGGCTGGAATAGTAGTAGCAACATCATGACCTGGCTTTTCTCTTTCATCCAATAAAATGTCTTCCAAGACGTGATTGTCTACAGCATCATATGCTGCAACTGCTTCACTAAAGACATCACCATTGGAGACCAAGTTGTTGTTTACAATCTCTTCCTCATTGTTCCTGATTTCAGTGTCGTGATCAAGGGTATCAATGTCAATGTGTGATTTTAAGCCATCTGTCTCAGAGGAGAATGTAGTGGAAGCATCTAAAACAACTTCTTGTATTTCTTCTCTTACTGACTCATCATCAACCTTTCTTTCAGAAGCAACATTGCTTTCAGTAGAATGATTAATATTTATATCCACCACAGCAGCAGCAGACTGTACATCTATTCTTTCATATGTACCAAAACCTGGTGGTGGGCCCATTAGCAGAGAAGCAACCATCTGGCTGCTCTTTTCAACCTCAACCGGTGCTAATGCTGCTGACGTGTCATTCGTATCACTTGGGGCCACATCAGTATGTGTCAGTGATTCAGATTCAACTTCGGTATGCATAACAGAAACTCCAACATCAGCATCTTGAAAGCTATTGCCATCGATCTCCATTGCAGTAGCATGCTCCAAAATATCATGTTCTGGACCAAAGAGTTCGGTAAAATCACCAGTTGTATGCATCTGTTCTTGATTCTCATAATAATCTAAATTTCTGATATTGCTATCAATATCATGTGTGTTGTTGTCAATTGGTTGTGCTTCAGAAACATCTTTATCTTCCTTAACAACAGGATCAAAGCTATCCTCCTCTCTGTTTTCTTTAGGAACATCGATTGGTTGTGATTCAGAATCAAAGTTATCTTCATCTCTATTTTCTTTAGGAACATCAATTGGCTGTGATTCAGAAACATCTTTATCTTTCATAACAACAGGATCAAAGTTATCCTCATCTCTGTCTTCTTTGGGAACATCGACTGGTTGTGCTTCTTCAGAAACATCTATTACCATGGGAACAGGATCAAAGTTATCATCATCATGATCTTTGTTTGCTTTAGGAACATCTAAATCAACAGAGACAACCCTGTTTTCAGTCACCATTTCCGGTTGTGTGTCCTTTTCATGATTTTGGGAAATTGATTTTTGGTGTGTTACACCTTCTAAAGAAGCATTATCATATTGGGAGACAACAATTTTACTTATATCATACAATTGACGCTGCAAAGAAGTCAATTTGATTGACATTCCTGTAGAATTTAACACAATGTCAGTCAACAGAAACATAATATTTTTCTGAAATTGTCCACAAACAACTCACCCGTAATTATGGATCTTCCAAAAAGTTCATCTTCCCAGAACTGTTTCTCAATCATTGAAATTTCAGCATGAGTGCAAGGAGCTTTCTTTCTTAATCTCCGAATGTCTTCTGTGTTTGTCAATTGCTGACGTATTGTGCTGTTTCAAAAAAAAAAAAAAAACTTTTTCAGTGATCACATAGAAGAAGGAAAAGAATATTGAGCATTCAACATGGGTTATTAAGAATGTAAACATACTCGCCATGCAAAACCATGTTATCATCCATGAGCACCTTCCTTTTTGAAAACCCACTTTTGGGTGGTGCTCCTGCAGTCTTGGGTGCAGATTGCCGCCTTCTTTTTGTAGATGGTGCCTCGGTGGGAGGAGCAGGAGTAGGAGTAGGAGTGGTCTTCATTTTTAATATTGAAGTGTTTCTTCCCACTGCAACAAAACAAATCTCCTTGTTCTTATTTAAAAACTAAACTAAAACTCCAATACAAACTTCAAAACAGTCTGCTGCATACCTAATATCGATGACAACAAATCATCATCCCGAAAAGATTCTTTCGTGGTATTTGTGGTGTAAAAACTGGAAGATTCATTTAAATTGAAATTCAAACTCTGAGCTGACATTGAGCTTTCTGTGATACTACGTTTTCTTCCTGAATACCTATTATTGGTTCCAGCATCACCTCCATAACCTGGTGGTGCTATGATGGGTGTGGTTTCTGGTAGCATGTTCATGTTCATGTTGTTGGGTAAATCTTGTGAAAAAGAGAGCAGTTTCTCAGGGGCAGGGAAGTTGGATGTGTAGCTGTTGCTGTTATTTACAAGAACCTGTCTTTCATTTACACTGTCCACCTGTCTGTTTGATACGCTAATGCTAGATGTGAATGTGCTTTGATGTATGGGTGTACTACTTTCTCTTTCTGCTACCTCTATTATATCATGCCCTTGTGAAAAAGAGAGCACTCTCTCAGGGGGGTGGAAGTTTGATGTGTAGCTGTTGGTGTTATAAACCTGAACATCTCTTTCAATTACATTGTCCACCTGTCTGTTTGGTAGTATGCTAGATGCCACCTGGACTACTGCATTACTTGGACCAACTTCAGCATTATATGCTTCCTGCAAGTTTCTTTCCAATGGTTCACTTGCATTTGCATGTGGCACTACTTCCCCTGGAAAAACGATCATACATTTTATGTTAGATTAAATAGAGAACACTCAAACTGTAACTTCAAGCATAATAAGCTCATTTCACAAACCTTGCACCAAAATTGGAGCTCCATAACCACTGGGATGTTCCTGTTCATGTTCCTCCCTCCTAGATGTTTCAACTGAGGGCAAGGGCAAAGGCAGGGAAGTAAATTCAGATGGTGGAGGAGAACTAGCATGATTTGAAAGAGTGACACATGGCCTAAGACCCATAAAGTCAAAACTCGGCATGTTGTCATGAGTTGACTGAACTGGAATTGTGGAATCTTTAGGCTGCATAAAGGCCTGATCTTGGGGAGTCATAAGGGTGTGTTGTTCATCAGAGGGTTCGGTGTTTGATTCCAATTCCATGGTAGGGTGGAATGCATTCTCATGATTGACTACATGAGTAATATTGTTTGACATGCCTTGATGTTCTTCTACATGGTTTTCACAGTTATCATCTACAGTCTGAACTTCAGGCTCCTGGTATGTGGCGTTTTGATTAACTAAATTCACCACTTTGACAGGATCATCAACCACAGAAACAACAGTTTCAGACACCTCTGCTATTGGAGACATTGACCTAACTTGCTCAACCATATGTGATTCTGTAAAAGGTGTGGAACCAGGATCATACATCGACATCTGTTCTGTTGTCATATTGTGTGGTAGTGATTTCTCAAGTGACATCTGTTCTGCTGATGTCACATTGTGTGGTGGTGATTGCTCAAGTGACATCTGTTCAGTTGTCACAACATGTGGTGTTGATTGCTCAAGTGACATCTGTTCAATTGTTGCAATGTGTGGAGGCGATTTCTCAAGTGGCTCAAATTGATTATGATGTTGCTCACTGGAGTCATTTTCTAAATTTTCCTTCACTGCAAATTCTGTTATGGGATGATTTTCTGGTTCTTGATGATCATCATATGCAGAAGTTTCTTGAATGTTGGACAAATTTGGTTCTTCCCATAGTCCAGGTGTACATGGAGCATGTGCATACTCAACTGGATCATTATCTCCATCATACTCATCTATATGCTGATATGGAAGAAAAGAAAAGAAAAGAAAGAAAAAAAAAAAAACACGAGATGGTTTTAAAATTTTGGATTTGAAAGTAGCATGGAAATAATTTAATGTTCTTTTATGGACCTGATTCATAATATCGCCAGCTGGCATATCCTCGGGAATAGTTGGGGTATCCTGATTATGATCATACTTGAACAATGCATCAACCTGGGCAGATGCCTGAGGATCAACACTGAGATTGAAAGATGTTTTTATGTTAGAGCTTAGAACATTCGTATTTGATATCGATATAAAGTTTGATTGTTTTGACAAATGCTTTTTAATGATATATTCTTCTGTAAATAATATTCATTTTTAAAGCAAGGGGACAAATGTAAAAAGGAATTATTCCAATAACCACTTTGAGTATAATAAGATGTCATCCTATCAAATAAGTGATCAAGTCCAATAGGAATAAGTCATCACTAAGTAGTTTTGGAATAGTGATAAGTAATTCTCCAAACTGCCATTGGGGATGCTCTTCTCTTAAGCTAAACAAAAATGGCATGACATGCTTAGAATTCTTTTAACTTAATTGTTATCTTAAGCTATAAATTCCCATTCACATTTCATCCCTTCCAACATAATCATTTGGATTGCCTAGGCAGAAGTGCAGGAATCAAAAGTTGGCAATTACAGTATGTATTTAACTTGCAAAACTGGTAAATATAGAAGATAACAACTTAGGATTACAAAAGTAGAATATTGTAGAGAGAGAGAGAGAGAGAGAGAGAGTACTCTGAATTCGATGTACCAGTAGCATCTTCTGCAGATGCAGCCTTCTCCACCAATAGTTCCTGCTTGTACATACAACTCAAATCTATCAACAATATATATATATATATATATATATATATATATATATATATAATACAAGTGTATTCTTAGATAGAAAGCTTTCAGCATCCATGAACAAGAATACAAACTTAAATTTGACAAAGATCCAATGAGGAGGAGGAATATATTTACCTCATCAAGGTCCAAACCATAGGCATCACCATCACCAAATCTCTCTATAAACATAAACAAATTACAGGGATAAGAATCGGTAAACAAACGACTGCATGATGAAAGAATGTAAACATTGTTTAGTAACAGACAAATATACCAACCATCAAGTCCAAAGTTAGACGTAGAGTAAACAACACCATCCATAGTATCTTGAAGTGTGATCTGTTCCTTTGAACTAATGTGATGATCAACATAATTACTGCAGAATATTCATATCAGCAAGCAAACATCAGATCATTGACTTGGATATGGAACCAAACGATAAAAGATGGATATTGATTATTGAGAAACTAACCCCTGATAAATCTCACTGTCTGGAAGCTCAAAATCATCTAGATCAAAAGTCTCAGGCAAGGTGATGGAGTGATATGGAGCAGTGGATTCTTCAGGTGGTAAGTCAACAGCAGTTGACCGAAAAGCTTGCTTTACTTTAAGCAAAGCTTCACTGCAATCATCAAAAAGGTAATTTACCTTTCTTGAGTATATCCTAACCACACCAAGCAAAAGATGGCTGGACAACCGGAGTGCAATTGGCATCTCAGGGAAAAGAATCGAGTCTGTCAAAAGTCAAAACCAAACAGAATTTATTAACAACTCATTGACTGCTAAACCATGAGATTTCTGTTTGTAAACTATCTAACCAAAAACGGTTTCCAATAAATAAGCCAAACTCAACGAAGATATGTGTAGAACAGAAAAAGAAATTAAACTTAGGTTTCAATACAAGTGATTACCAAAATCACTCTTGGTTCTAAGAATACCTCTTCGTGAAGGAAGATACCAGAATTCCAACGGAAAATTTGGGCATAAACAAAAAAAAAAATGTATGTATTACCTACAGAGAAGCCAATATCAGTATCTGCAACCTGATTTTTGCGGAGCTTCCTCTCCAGATGTGCTGCAATCCATATTGTCCCTAAAGGACCTTTTTTTGCTAATATAAACTGCGAATAGAACATTTTTCCTTCAAGATTTCATAAAATACTTCCTCCTCCTCTACGACAAACCCTAGCTTCAATCAATAACTAAATATTCCCCAAATTTCGCGAAAGATATCCACTAAAAGTACCAATTTCTTTCCCCGGCTTCAATCAGGACCTAAGTCGGAAGTTTGATAACCCATATCACCATCGACTGACAAACTCCAAATACTTTGTCAAATTAAAATTGGCCCAAACTGAAAACCCTCTTCTCTGAAAAGAATCCAAGGTTCAGGCAGGAATCAGATCCATAGAGACTTGAAAATTACGACATGGAGGTCGAACAACCAGCTAACTGGAGCAATTTGAAGTGAAATCAAAGGGTTTTTAAAAGTTGTTAGAAGTTATTTTGGAGTTTTAGATGGGGGAAGCGTGAAGCGCATTTACTTCTAGAAAGAGATTTGAATGAAATTTATGGAGAGAGAAGGGTCAAAGAGTGTGTCTGTATGTCTCGGAAAGTCTTGTGTTCATTGGATATGGTAACTCCTACAGGTGAATGGGATAAGCCCGCGGCGCTCGGAGACAGGCCATGTTGTTTTTGCTCGTTCGGGTGTTACCGCCTCGCCCCCGGCCTTACCGGTTCTTTTTACTTCAATTTTTATGCTTTTAAAAGTTTTAACTCGAAGAATGCCACCCGCATCATTTAGACGTTGTTTGGCTTAGTTTTGTGGGAAAAGTCATTTTTATAAAATAACTTTTTATAAAAATTATTTTTTAAAATGTGTTTGGATTAATTTTTGAAAGGAAAAAATCAAAAATTAAAATGTTTGGCTTAATTTTTACATGTAAAATGACAAAAAATGATATCTTTACATATTATATAAATACATTAAAAGATGGTTCCCAATTCAACAGTTCTTGTTGTTGATTGGACCACCTTTAATTATTATTTATTTTTACTTTTTTCTAATGAGATCAACGTGCGTCTCCACCGCTTCATTTCCGTGTTAACCAATAAGAATAAGATTGGTGTCCATACATGTGTTAAGCACCGCTTTTTTTTATCGATTTTGGATCCGGCCACCTTTAGCCCATCCACCGTCAATCATCTCCCTCTCTTTAACCTCTATCGGAAGGAAAATGAGTATCGTCTCCATCATCTCTACAAGTCTCCTCAACTTTTGGTGTTTTAGATTACACAATTGTCTTTATCGTCGTTCACCCAATCTCCATGTTGATTTTAGGGTTTAATTGCAGATAAATATATGGAGGGTGGAAGTACTTATAAAATAATGGCAGTTAAAGAAGGATCGGAGCAATTAGACGGTGGTTGAGATGGAGGTGAAAGTCGCTGATTAGATAAGTCAGAAAAAGGAGAGTCGTGGTGGTGTCCGTCACTGCACTATCTGAAGTACGCTTCAACCTGAATTTGGTATTTTCTTTATTTATCTTTTCTATTGTGTTATTTCTGTGTTTCTTTTTTTGCTTCTATATGTTAACCCACAAATGACTTTTTCCGCAAAGGGTTGCCTCGCCACATTCTCCACCGTCGTCAGTACGAAGACCATCACTGATCGATCAAGATATCTCAACCTGAACACCACCATCATCTTCTTTGTTTTTCAATCATGGTACTTCCATATTTTCTTTTTTGATGTGAATCTTTTTTTTTTCATGATAATTAGATTATATACAGGTGAATAAGTCCGGAATTGGTGGACTTATGGAGACAATGAAGCTTTTAGAGATTCAATATCTTTGTTTTATCAAAGAAAAAAAAAAGAGAAATCTTTCACCACCAGCACCACCATTTCTCTTTAAGTTGGCTGAAAGTTTAAATAATGGTAGAGATATATCTGGTTAAGTGGGTTCAACAAGCATTCCTTAAAATGCTTGAAGGAATGACAGAAGGGCGATAAAAAATAAAATAAGAGACTTTCTTGTGCAAGGATCATACAATCTGATACCAAATGGTAGAACTTGTATATTATAACAACTAATTTACTAAATACGTTGACTTATAATGAAACCTGAATCCCAAGTGTTGCAATCATAGGATTGTGAAGATATGGACTTGGAAAAGGAGTGTGGATACGACTACAAGGGGAGGAGTAGTGGATATTGTTGAATTATTGAAGGCAAATGGAAGAAAGTAAAAAACTTTGGATATACATACAATTTGTGAGGAGCATTGGATTGGACATTCAGATAAGTCGATTACATTATAAACAATATTTTTCAGATTTTTGTTGTTTAGAATATTTCATATATGGTTAGTTGTTTATATGAGTATTTTTCTTCCTTTTGTTTGTCTAGTTAGAGGTAAAAAAGAACACAACATCCGCATTTTCCCTACCTTAATATCACATCAGGTAGTTTTCTGAATTTTTTTGTATATTTCACTTTTTACATGGCATACTATTGTACAAAAATGGTACCGATGGATCCATAGCCTGCATTTACACAATCGCAGGGTCTAACTGAAGTTGTATTAGATCGTTATGTTCATCAGTGGGTGCTTTGGACGAATATACCCTTGCTTCTTTGTTGTTCTGTGAGTTATATAGAAAAATCCAAAATAGAACGGAACAAAATGATCAGGTATATATGAAAATTTGGAAATGATATATTTTTTATCTATTTATTGACCATCAAGTGTCAAATGGTTGGTTTCTATGCCTTTGTATCAGAATATATTTTAGTTTTGCCATTATGATTTTTTGGTAAAACGCCATTTGGATTTGTCAAATACCATCTCTATATATTTGCAAAACCTTTCATCATTTGTTTTCTAATGTATTTCAAGCAAGTAGGTTTTTCTCTTCCATCCACCAATTTACTGATAAACAATTCACACATGTTCAAAAGTCCATCAATATGTCTTATTCCTATCAAATGTGACTTGCCCATTATTATTATGGTGGAAGTTATTGTTGGATTAGTGTCTAAGTCCATAACTGTTTTGGTATGTACTTGACCCGATTATGAGCATGGTCCTTTTGGGTTGCCTTCACCATAGCAATATGTAGGATGATTTAAGGAGAGAAAGGTTTAAACATGATTTATTAATATATTATGAGAATAATATATTAAAGGAGAAATCATATTGTTTAATTAATATTGGTCAATAATTAATTAAGAATTAATTTTGTGGTTAAAAGAGATTAATTAAACTTAGGGGACTGAAGTTGTAATTATAAGATAATTATAATTGGGCTATGGATCACCTAATAATATATAGGTTGAACGAATTCTATGGGAAGCCCATTAGAAATCGTCCAAGGGATATGTTTAAGGAGTCCATGGGCTGCTTAGGGCCTAAGTAGTCAGATTAGGGTTTCCTAGTTGTAAACCCTAATAGCCTACATGTATAAAAGGGACCCTCAAGCCCCAAAAACGAGAACAACACTTCCATTAGGGTTTCCAGCCGTTTTTGGTGCCTCTTTTTCTTCTCCTCTTCATCCAAGTTGCATATGGTGTTTGTGACTCCATTAGAGGTACTACACTTGTGGTACTTGCTTTCAAGAGCTAAGGAAATTCAAGGAACTAGTTGTTATTGCTATATAACAACAAAAGGTATGTATTCTAGCTTTATATATGAATTTCGAAAATTATAGTAGCATGCCAGGTTTCTTTTTGTGTTCATAAAGTTGTATAACTAATAGTGAAAACATAGATCCAATACTATGGTTGCATGCACACATAGGATTGTTTGTATAAGACCCATCAGTTATTTAACTATTTATCTGCTTAAGGTGTTGTTCAGTATTTGAATAAAAGATTCTTAAAAGATATTTATACATGTGACGAAAATTAAAGAGGAGAATGAATTGGGGGCAGATTTGAAATTTTTTGTATTAAGTGTTAATTAATTAAAACAATAGCAACAATACATTTGTAATATGTTTATTTTAGAGAATAAAGTGTGCATCTTCAGGGGCAAATCTATCCACTTCTTACCATCACATTACTAAAAATTTTGTTACCTGAAGAAAGACATCATATTTATATTGTTCTCAGTCAGATATACTATTATTAATCACAGTTTTTTGAGTTTAATCCACATTTTCCTCCTTTTTTTAGATTCGCTTGCATCTCCACTGTTGCATTACTTAGAAACCTCAAATTCAAGAACCTTATGTGACATACTTAAGTAATTTGTTAAGTTAATGTATTATTTAGATAAAGCCTATAAAAAGGTGAATGTGAATGGTGTCGTGAAGGGTAAAAAGGGAAAACTGGTACAAAAAGAAGAGGAAGATGGTGTTTTTAGGGTGGAGAAAAAACCGGAAGTGAAAGAAGTTGGTGACTACGAAGCCGAGAATAAGCTAAAGGTATGGAATGGAATCATTGACTCCGTTGGAATGAAAAAAAAAAATTGTTTTTGTTGGATGGAATTGAAGTAACCATTCCTTCCATTTCGTTAGTATTCCCAAAGTATAAACTGTTATACATTCATATGATAAACATTTTCACTTCCCTACATTTTTCATTGAAAGACTTCCAACCCCCGCAAAGCGGGGGCACTTCTATAGTTTACATTGATTTACTATTTTACATATATTATTTTATACATAAAAAATTTTTAAACACATATTATAATTTTGTAAATATTTTATTAGAAAATATAAAATATAATTTTCTTTTAAAATATTTCTAATTTTTTGGATTAGACCATGATAATATTAAAATTAGTACGTTCATACAAATTGTAAATAATTCATAAGATGACTTCTTGTATTAGACCATGACAATATTAAAATTACGTTCATATAAAATATAAAATATAAATTACGTTCATATAAATTAAAATATTTCTAATTTTTTGGATTAGACCATGTCAATATTAAAATTATGTTCATACAAATTGTAAATAATTCATAAAAAAACACCATAGATAATATTACATTCATCTTCGCAATGTGATTATATCTTGTGCAATAATATCCCGTATCGCTGTCATATATAAATCATCGTCACTCGTGCGACATGTACTTGGACCTTCTTCATAAACATCACTATCGGTTGTGCCCTATTAAACGCTTCATCAGACCTACCAACATTTTTAATGTAGTTATGGATCGTCATCGATGCTATTACAATTCTCACTTGATTATTGTACTTGTAATTAACATGCATGTCTCTTAATAACGCCCACCTAGCTTTCCACACTCCAAAAGTTCGTTCAATGATATTTCACAATGATGAGTGGAGATAGTTAAATTTCTTTTTCGGTCCACGAGGTTCATGAATAGCAGCCGTGTGTCCAAGTCGAAAATCTGGTAAATGATAACGAATATTTGTACCTTTGTATGGAGCAAGATACCATCTTGTATTTGGATATCCGGCATCAACAACATAATATTTATCTGTAAATAAAACAAACATTTATTATTCGTTTCAAACAAGTAGTAAACACATAAAACTTGTGTTAAAAAAATACTAACCACCCGTTGGATAGGGAAAATTAACATCTGATATTTGTAAGGCTTCATTGAAAATTCTTGTATCATGTGCAGTTCCCTCCCAACCGGCCCAAACAAATGTAAAGCACATGTTAAAATCACAAACAACCATTATATTTTGTGTTGCATATCCCTTTCAACCAATGTACTTCACTTCATCTTTTTATGGAACCGGTGCCCTGACGTATGTCCCATCTATAGCACCAATGCAATCCTTCAAATTCAAAAATACATCATAAATAAATTATTTGTTAAAGTTTGACTACCAAGAAAATAAACATTGGATTATACATTGAACATTGGATAATATCGAGGCTTATTTAATATATACTCGGGAACATCATCATTATAGTTTGCGTCTGGCTTGATGATGGCGGCACTCAGTTTAGCACGACTTCCAAAACTGTATGGAAATGCCTATGAATCGTTTCCCCGAATGATTAAAAAATTCGTGCACAAATCTATTGCTACACTCATGAGCCAAAGTCATCAAGAATATTCCTATAGACTCCTCAATAGATACATTTTGTGCTTGTTGTAGCTCGTAATTTGTAGCAAAATCTATGCATAATTGTCTAAAAACCGGTACGTTGAGTCTAAACTATAACGCCCGTAGATCCGGGCTAGCTAATTTAGAGAGGATATGTGTCGAAAATGACTTTTCGACAAAAGATTATTTAGAATAAATAATCTTAACCAAGTTTTAGAATATGTCACAATGGTTCCATACATATAAAGAACACCGAAATCTGAGTTATAACGAACAAGTTATGACTCGTCGAAGTTTCGCGACGGAACCGACACGGCACCGGGAAGCATAAATAGTGAATTTACGATAGAACGATTTCCAGCCTTAGCGATCTAAACGAAATTCGTAGAATACATTAAACCGAGAGCGTCCATAAAAAGAACGCCCAAATCTGACTTCGTATGAGGAAGTTATGATTTTTCGAAGTTTCGGCTTCGCAGTGTATAGCCCGAAAATCGAATTTTAGATTGAACGGTTTTTGGCCTACACAACCTAAACGAGAATCGAAGATCTCGTTAATAGTAGAGCAATGGTAAAAAGACAGACGAAAACGGATGTCGGATGAAAAAATTATGAATTTTTAACGGACTATTTATGTCCTGGCCTGTTAAAAATATAACTTTAAAAATAAAGTCAAAATTAGCCGACGGAGTCAAAACGAAAGCTGCAGAGTACAGTCTCTCCTACGCGTGGATATAAAGAACCTCAAAAACGGAGCTCGTATACGAAAGTTATGGATTTTAGAAGATAATTAGTTTGTGGGGTAATCTGCAAGTGACACATGGCACAATCTGGGCCACACCTTCTTCCCCACAGCTTGAACAAGATGGTGACACGTGGAAACGAACGCCCTGTATTCGTCTAGGGAACACACCGTGTTCGTGAACACGCTACGTTCGTTTTGGGAATGCGTTGCGTTCGCACCGAACTCAACCTATAAATAGAGGCGTAAATCACTCCCAAAACTAACACCTTCATTCTTCTTTCTCTCTCCAAGTGCTATAGGCGAGTCCTGGAGCGCCAGAGGGCTCCGAGAAGAATAGCTTTTCGGCTCGGGAACGCTGCTCCAGCGAAACCTGGTTTTTTCATAAATGCTGGATGTTCCACCATCTAAAGTGGGTAGTCATGGAGTATGATCATTCGGGCCATTTCTTGGCGGCATGTGGCGGGGTTGAAGGCGGTGTACGGGGCGACAGTGGCGGTGGAAGTGGTGGTTATGTACCGGCGTTTAGGTGTTTTGACAGTTAGGGTCACTGCCAATGGGTTTAACGGATCATGGTTTTGGTCACATAGGGCAACCGGGCAACCGCCCTTGGTGATGTGGCGTTTGAGGTGGCTGGTGCCCGAAACTTTTGAGCCCTTTCCGTATGAGAATAACTCTTTTCAGTGTTTACAGCAGGCCTTTCTAACGCCTTCACCCACGTTTACAATTGTGAAAAATTCCCAAACTATTGATTTCTTTTTTTCTTCTTTTAGTAGGTTGCTCTGTGTCCATTTCCATGTCCATGTCATCCAATGGTGTGTGAAAATATTCTGGTTGCATTTCTATGTTGACCAGTAGGTTAATTTCCATAGGTGTAATCTCCATGAGGGCCTGGTTTAAAGCAGATAATTAAACATATATAGAGATTAAAGAAGAAATTAGACTCAAAAGCAGATAATAATCAAACCCAGATTAAGGATTTATGTGAAGACTACATTTTGATTGAGTTGTCAGTAAGATACTGACTAATTCTAAATAGAACTAGGTTTTTTTCATCGTCAATACTAGGGTGACTATGGGATCCGAATAAGCTCAATCAAATCCCCAGTTTGAGTTCAAATACGCCCGAAGATATATCCGAATCTCTCAAACCAAGGCTCTGATACCAACTTGTAACACCGTAAAAATTTGAACAATTTTTTCACTTTTATAACCCATAAAATATCATTTGAAATCATAAACAAAACATTGTATCAATACAAAACCCAAGATCAAAATATATATAAACTCCGGTATGCGTGTGTACGAATCATGTCGGTGCCTTCCCGCGATCATCACTGGTACCTGAAACACATAACACGTAACACTGTAAGCATAAATGCTTGGTGAGTTCCCTAAAATACCGCTCTAACACATAATAGCCACTCGAGGCTATAACTCTGTTGACCCTCAGGTCTATGTGTCTCAGTGGGGCCCTCCAGCCCCAACTCTCTATGGGCCCTTTGGCGCTAACTCTGTGGACCCAAAAGTCCTAACTCTGTGGACCTGAAGGTCCTAACTCTGTAACTCTGAATCATGCATAGCACATATCACAATAAATCATAGCACATAAATAACATGCAATTACACTGGCATGTAACTCTAAAATACTCTATCGCATAACTATGTTACCACACTAGGTAAAGTATAGTGAGAAGACTCACCTCAGACGTCTCGGTAAATCTCTGATGCGGTAGAAATACTCTTATTCACATAAAGTAAATACTCTTATAAATATAACTCTCGAGACTAGATTCAACCTGCCATTGGCACCCTCAGGAGGGAAAAAGGTTATCTTACCCCCTTCTCGATATAAGTACTACATTGACCAAACCCTAAAAGTCAACGGTCACACTTTGACCCTACTCGCCGAGTGCACCCTGGTGACTCGGCGAGTTCACACATGTTCGTTAACACTTTGCCCCGCTTGGCACGCCGAGTCCCTCCCTATGCTTGACAAGTCATACTAGGCATGAATTGCGGGGCTACCACGACTCGCCGAGTCTCAAGAACAACTCGGCGAGTACCACCTTAAACTCCAGTCCTCTAACTCCCTTCTGACTCACTGAGTCATCCCCCAACTCAGCAAGTCTACTCACTAAGCAATTTACGTGAAACCCTAACCCTACTCTCCGAGTCTCAGGAACAACTCGGCGATTTCATGCCATGCACAAACTCTATTGGCCTCCTGAGGTCAGATATGTTTCCCTAAATCAAAGATCTGGCCTTCCCAAGCATGAATGTCACGTAAAGCTCGAAACTTGATGCTTGTATAACAACAACAAGGCATCAAAAGGAGATTTAGTCCCAAAAATGGCAACCTAAGTCCAATAACCCCAAACTGATTCATAAAGCTCCAAGGGTTAAGGTCTCTGGACCTCTTTGAGTCCAGATCCAAGGCACAAACTCGAAGAGGGACCATTTGCTCCACATAATCACTCTCCAAAGGGGTTAGAAAATCGTAACTCTAATGATCAACACCAAAACTGAAGGAGGTTCGAACTATTACCTCAAAAATGAAGTCTCTGAATCTCTGGAACTGCTAGAATCGCACCTCCCCTTTGCTCTTGTGCACCTCCTTCTTGCTAAACCAAAGGTACAAGGATCGAAAGTGACTTCTTCTTCCTCACAACGATTTGGCTCACTTAGGGTTCTCTCAAGGAATTGGTAGTCGCAATGAGAGGCTATAAGTGCCCTTAAATAGGCTCCAAACCCAGGGATTTAGGCTTTCATTAAACAGCGTGGACTCGCCGAGTCCAAAGTGAATCCGGATGAACAATCATGACCCTACTCGGCGAGTCTATGCATCAAATCGTCGAGTTCCTTCTCATAATTCAAAATAATTAAATAAAATAATATAACTGGAAACTCGGCTGTTACACGAAGATCCCGGGAAGTGCGATTCCCGAGCCGAAGCTCTGCCCGCGACCACTACCACATCCTTCATAGATATCGGGTTTATCTAACATTCCATTTTGATGCTTATTTTTATTCTTAATTCATTTAAGTCACACAATTAAGCACATAACACATAATACTCAAATCATATATCTTTATTATTTTAAGACGGGTAACAAAGGTTAACCTAGAATATTACATCGATATTAATGACCAACCCATAAACACAAACGTTATTCTCTCCCCTTAGGATGATTTCGTCCTCGGAATCACACATCAACAAACAAA
The DNA here is from genome assembly GCF_052625555.1 of Lactuca saligna. Lineage (NCBI taxonomy): Eukaryota > Viridiplantae > Streptophyta > Magnoliopsida > Asterales > Asteraceae > Lactuca > Lactuca saligna. Next base: position 167,117,997 of record NC_136418.1, on the reverse strand, counting down.
TGCGGATAGCGACCCATCATGTCACTCTCCGTTTCCCAAGTGAGATTTGGATCATTCGTATGTTTCCAACGGACAAACACTAATTCGACCATTCTGCGTCGCAACATCTTAGTCTTACAGTCAACGATTGCCTCTGGTTCTCTAATTAACCTCTTATTTTTATCAATTCTTAATTATGAAAGTGGAATCATGTTGGGAACTTCTCCCGCGAACTTCCTCAAATAACACACATGGAAAGTGTTATGAATTCCATTCAGTTATTCGGTTAATTCTAGCTTGCACACTTGGTTCCCAATCATCTGTAGAACTTTAAACGGTCCAATAAACCTTGAACTCAACTTTCCATTTACCAAATCTTATAAGTCCCTTCCACGGTGAGAATAAAACCAGATATATTTATAAATTACGTTAGAATTAAAATTGAATTAATTAAAAAATCAGAATTTTTAAATAAAGATAATTAATCACCCCTAAAAAATTTGGAATTTTTTTTTTTTAAATTTATCTTAATTGACTAAAATACATTTATAGTGAAATTAGATGATATTTTTCAATTATTTTTAATTAAATAATATTTATTAATCACTTTCTTAAAATAACTAAAATGATTGGTCCACAATCAATCATACATCCGCACAATACTTAGTTAGAATGCAATAATATATATATATACACACACACACACACACACACAAGAAAAAAATCCCGATGTTGCCGGGGTCGGAAGGTATTGCTTTGTAAAGTAAAGTAGCATGTTGAATTGCATTGAGATAATCTAGTAAAGGAAGATAAATAATGTCATTTAATTACATAAGTAAAGAAATCTAAATAATTATTTCTTGCAATAAACGAAGAAAATAAAGAAATGGTCTCACAAATTGAACTTTATTGTCATGTATGACAGCGGCCGGAAAACCAATCCGAAAAATATAGACCGTTGTTTTTAAGGTAGTAGAGACTGAATTTATGATGACGGGTAAACCATATGGACCATTTGTGTAATTTTGGTGGTGGTGGTGGTGATGACAGCTGGTGGGTGACTTTATGGTATTGGGTGAGTATTTTCTAATAAATAAACATTCATTTAAAACCAAAAAGAGAAATATAAATGAATAAAAAATTCGGATTAGGAGTAAAAGAGTGATTTTGATTTCCATCGTTGTCCTCAATGTGTTAAATCTGGTAAACCACAGGGACCAATCGTTAAATTTTGTCTAATAATAATAATAATAATGAGGGACCATTCCTGCCAAAAGACTAAATACTAATAATATGTAATAAAATGCGAGGGTTATGAAAAACTCAAACAAAAGTGAAAGGGTTGTTTGTGAACAAAGCATAAAGGTGAAGGTTTAAGTACTTTTTTAAAACCAACATAAGTTGGAGGACCAAAAATGACAAAAGAAATTGACAAAAAAAGAGAAGCAAACATACATAACTTTAGGGACCAATCTTGCCAAAAACTTAGGAAGTTTATTGTTACTAACTTTCATAACTTTAATATATATATATATATATATATATATATATATATATATATATATATATATATATATATATATATTAACTATCTTATAAAACATATTCAACATTTATTGAATTTTAAGAGGTATAATTTTTAAAACACCATGTACAACTATTTTATGTGGCTAGCCTTATCCCTTATCTCTACGTCTTTCTAACTCAATCACATGATATGATTATGAAAATAACGTGAAATTCAATTATGAAATATCGTATTCCTTCCTTGATTAGATTTATTCCATAAATCATTCTCATTCCTTAAATGCAATTTAGGGTTTTGTTTTGGTTAACGCCCTTAAAGCCTTTCATACCTATTGTTATTCCATAAGTATTCCTTCTGAAGTAATCATCAAGTTGAGAAACCTAAACACAAAAGACCGATATGGAAAGATAGTCGATTGTGGTTCAAGTTATCATATTTATATACATTATATATTTCATTGTTGCGGATCTTTGATGGAGGTAAGAAGAAACTTTTGATCCAGATTTGACATATCTGTTATTGATTTCCTACTCCTAGACTAAAATTTAAAAAGGTCTTTCAAATTACACTTTCCGACAATCTTTTTTGCATTCTTCTTCTTTACTATCTCTCTGTTGTTTGAATTTTCTGTGAGTTCTTTTTTTGGTTTGGGTCAATGTGGTTTATATTTGTGAGTTTGTAGGTGTTGCAGGTATCAATGGATTGATAACTAACAAGAATGGATTGTTGTTTGATTCTAGAGACCAAAACTTATGACTAGTTTTCATAAATTTGTAGGCCATTTGGGAGAGGAAATAGAAGGAACTACCCATGATGCTCCACTTTGTATGTTACCACTCACTGTTCTTTTCTATCTCTTGCTGACAACCTAAGTATAAAACTTAAGTGATGAATCTATGGATCAATGTATGCTTTTTAGTTATTTAATGGGTTTAAGAGCCTTGGATTTTTTATTTTTTTTTGTCAGATTACAGATCATGCACCCAAGTTGTTCAACATATTGCCTTAAATAATGTTTGGTCAAGTATGGTGAAGTTTTCAGATAAAGTGGATAAAATGGTCATAAGTCAAAAGATCTCAGAGCCGATCTGCCTATCTATCACGAACATGAAGAACGATGACCCTTTTTCTACTTCTGAATCCGAATCTTTGAAATCTCCATTTCAAATCTGTATGCAACATTGGTGATTTTGCTTTTTATGTTATCAGTTGTTCATGTAGGGTTGGATCTGATATATGATAATCTTCCTTCATTATTGTTATATTTGTTACGAGTCAACTTAAAATTAGTAATAATGGCTAATTTATTTGTAAATTTTTTGTTTAATTTGTATGATCATGAATGGAGGGATAAGAGCATGCTAAAACCAACCCAAGCAAAAGTCAATGTAACACATGAATGATGTTAGTCGCTGGTCTGAGATGTTTAACAGATGACACATCATGTTTGTTTCTTAGATGTGAGTCTACAGTCATCACCTTTCTCTAAAAAAACCCTATCATTTCCAAGGAAAATAAAAGTCAAAATCAAACTCTCTTTTTTTGGTTCGCATAAAGTTCTGGATCGAAAGTATTTATTGTTCATCCCCGATTTATTGCGTATTTTTAAAAGGTTATTTTGTTCTTTTAATACTCACTTGTTTAAGGGAGAATGGATTTAGGAAGAAGGTTGAAGAGGCCATGCTCACTTCTGATTATACAATAACAAAGATAAAGAAGAAAGATGGTTGGTATTTAAATTAAATTTTTTTTTCTTCAAATGAAAGAAATAATTTAATCCCTATTTTAGGCACCACCAAAGATTCCGATCTGACTTTTGATTTAAGGAGAATGTTATCGTGTTCAAGCCTCTGTATTTCAATTTCTCTTTTTTTGGACAAGATGGAAGTTTGGGTTTATAGGGTGAAGGTTGGTTTTTTAAAATTTATTTTGTAGTTGTATTTCATTTATTTTAGTTAAGTTGGAGGTTTGAGTTTGAGGTGAAGTTGGGTGCTTTGAAACTTATCATTGCTTTTAATAGCTATGTTAGGAGTTCTAGGGTGAATTCTGCATATGTTGTTTTAGTTTCTTATTATTAGATATTTTGGTTATGATATTAGTTAATTTGTTGCAGAAAGATGTTTATAGAAGAAAGCTAATTCTCTTTTATCTATGCATCTTACATGGTAGACAAGAGTATTAAAGGCTACCCTCCTTATAGGTAACCCACAATTTTCAATCCATCATTTTAACAATGTTTTATATTATAAGTGCTGATAATGAACTTCTCATCTTCAAACTTCAAGATTCAATGCAATATTCACAAATCATGGTTTCAAATGAAGACAAAGCTCATAAAGATGTTAGAATGTTGGATAATACCATTATTAAGCCACCATAAGTTGGAGAGGTAAGTTATGGTAAAATGGTTAATATGTTACTATTTGAGTGAAATTTTAAATGCTTATGTTTGTATCTTTTGAAGCTGCCTTGTGGGATCTGTTTGAATCATATACACTAAGATGATATTAGCATTGTTGCTTGTGGTTATCAATGCTCTTTATTTTCATCATAATATACATTTATATGTTTATAACCGATATACTAATTTTTATTTCTTATGTTTTTATTGTCAAAGATGGTCCTCGGTGCTTGACTCTGAAATTCCTGACTTTGAAACGCATTCATTCTATTATATACTCAAATGTATACCATTGAACGCAAAACATTTGAATATCATTAATACCATTGTTTGTGTATTTTCTAAACAAATGGTATGGTGAATCTAATAAGATTTTCACTATTTTGCTGCAGCTATTGACGACTTCATGGTTGGTCATGATAAGGTATTGATAATTTTTAATTAAGCATAAAGTCCATCATTTTTGTTTGCAATATTTTGAAATTTACCTCACTTTTACCTCTTATTTTGTTTGAGACATGTTAACAATGCAAAGGGAAAGCAAGGCGGCAAAGATTGTATCTACTTTATATTTTATCATGAAATGTTTTGTTCATTTATCAATTATCTGAATTTTTTTCACTCAAGTCATGGTCGTTTTGATATTTAGGTATTTGGTTCAAACAATAAATTACATTGGGTCAAACCTACGTGAACCAAATTTGTCTATGTTAATAATTGGTCGAACCCAAACACATATTGTCGATAACAAAACTAATCACCATCAGATAGTAATTACCGAATTAACCGTTGGTCGCCGACGTATTGTGAAACAGAAACCAGAACAATAAATAAAGAACTATTCCTACACCACACCTACGTACTTAGCTGTAGGAGCGAATGCCGAATTTCGTAGTAGGTGTTGCCAGTGACACATAGGTGTTGGTGGAGATATTTTTTTACGTAGCGGCACAATAGTATAAAAAATGAAAAATTCGAAACTTTTTTACACTGCGTTCGAAAAAAATAAGGAGTTGCAGGTGCCCTATTGGCACTATAGTGGAATCGCCCCTGCTTAGCTGAAAACTATTTGCTGAAAGGAGCTATCCAAACTTAAACAATTCGTCAAAAGGCTAAAACGAACTATCTGAAATGAAAAGGAAACTAATCACCGTATGAAAACTATCTACCGAAATGAACTATCTGGCGTCGCTGCATCGTGCGGGTACCTTACTAGTATTAATAAATAAATATTTGAAAATTTGAAAGTTTGAAACTTGAAAATTTGAAAACTTTGGTGTAATATTTGAAATTTAAAAAATCTAAAAATTTTAAATCTGAGAAATTTTAAAATTTAAAAAATTGGAAATTTCGGCCACCTAGGCCCGTCTAGACCTTAGTTAACCGACTCTGTCTAATTTGACTGACTGATAAAAATTGTAGGTAGTTGTTGCTCGCCTAGCGTCTAGGCTACCATTTACAACCATGGTATTTAGTAACACAAGTGACCACAACTTCAACTACTAATGTTCACTTTTAGCCTTTTAGGTTAGGCTACCGATTTTGAATTTTCACGATTTTACTTCTCGCCCTCTTGTTCCCACTTCTCACACCAAAATTACCATTCCCCCGATTCTTCCCCAATTGGCAATTGCAAGTTCTCAATCGATAATCACAAGTTTTGGTATATATCAATACCAATATGTATCAACCAATTTTTTTGGTTGCCAAATAAGTTGGTACCAAACATATTTGTTACGATACAAGTAATTAAATTCTTCTGCCAACTATAATTAGTACGATAAACGGTTTAGAGAAAAAAACTTGACACCGTATCAATTCTACCGCTAATCACCACATATGGCCACCTATTAAACAATTGAAAATCATAAACCATCAACATCTTCATAGAAAAATCAGACCACCACCGTGAATCAAGAAAAGAAAAAAAAAGGGAAGAAGAGAGAAAGAAATTCGTTGTGTTTCTTGACTGAAAAATAGAATAACATGAGAAAAAGAAATAGGGTTTATTGCAGATGTAAGGGAGAGAGGGGTTGGTATTCTTAATAGACTAAAGATTTATGTTTCGGCTAAACTTAAGTGGGCTTAACTTTCTATTGGGTTACGGTTTTTAGTTAGGTTGAGTTGTAGAGTACTAAGAACTCAATATTAAAACGAGATGAGTTTTTCTTCTATTTATTTTGAATTTGATTTTAAAATATTTGTTTAAATTTTATGATTTATTATGTTTTAGATATGCGTGATTAGTAAAATTATTAGGTTTTGGGGTTTATTAATATTGTTGGTTTTGGCTGAAATAGGTTTGACAATTAGAATAGTTATATCTTATTGTGCGTCTAAAACATACTAATAAGCAAAGACGTTTTAAAAAAAAAAAAGAGAAATAAACCCAATTTTTTTTCGTCTCTATTACTATCGTGCATTTGTCCATTTGGTCGCCTGCTTTGGTTAGGCCTTCCAACGACGCGTTTCCTTCTTTCATCTTCTTCTCCGCTTCAGGTGCAATCTCTCTTTATTTCCCCAAACATCACTCATGCAAGAATCTCGAATCTTACTCCCCCAAATTCATCATACCATCCACTTTCCACATCGATCTCCGCGAACATTATTATGAAAAACCCCAATTTCAGGTTGGGATCTGTTTCATCTAGCTCCGTAAACTCCCAAAATCTTATCATTCCCAGTTCGCAAGTATGATTCAATGCGATTGATCGACTCTTAAGCGAGAGAATAGTCAAGCCCGTACGATTACAATATATGTGAAAAAGTTCCGTTTCCTTTTTTGGTTTACTAGGGTTAAGTTGATCGTCGTGGGTTTTCAATTTGAGATCTGGATGATAGAGTTTGAATTCAGGTGCTGATAAAGGATTTGATCGAGGAAAGATGGATATGGATAATAATGGTGAAGCGGGTTGTCTTGACCCTGAATTGTTACAGCTGAATGAAGTGTCTCCTCTGGCTATTAAATCAAATCCTTATGTTGCTGAAAAACTATTCGAGCAATGGCTCTCTCTTCCTGAAACCACTCCTTTAGTAAGTACTGTAATCATAATATTTCTTTTGTGCAAGCAAATCGTCGTATTATACCTTATCATAATACTTCTTTATCATCAGTTGCTGACGGTTAGATTGGTTTCTGTCAGATGTAGCTAGATTAAGATGGCAAAGTGGTAGTTAATAAATATTGAATCTGATGTTCTTCATCAGTTATAACTTACCTAGCCCAAATTAGGGTTGGCATCTGGCATCGAATCGAATGTTTACCTTGTGCGCATTGTCCATGGGTTGAATGATTCATTTAAATGGAAGAACAACCGAATAGGATATAGGAAAAGTAACTACCACATCAATAGCATATATAGACAATTCATGATCATCACTTTCATTAGTTATAGACTTATAGTTTGTTGGATAAACAAGAAAACCATTCATGATTTTTCCTCTCTGAATATATAGGTAAAATCTTTAGTTAACAATGCAAAGGCGGGTGTTCCATTGAATGTCCCTGGATCAACCAACAGCCCTAAGGCTACTTCCAGCTCTTCAATACCTTCCATGTTTCCAGCTGGCAGCACACCTCCACTCTCACCAAGAAGTTCATCTGGTTCTGGTTCTCCCCGTGTTACAAAACATAGGGCGGGCCCATCAGTTTTAGGTTCTCCTTTGAGATTATTGAGTGAGCCAGCAAAAGAGTTAATACCTCAGGTTTGAATTTGATAGCAAAAAATCAATTCTTGTTTTGATCTGTTTTGTTTTAACTTTTAATGCTCAAGTTTTGAGTTTTGACTCAAGTACATGGTAATGGTTGCAGTTTTACTTTCAAAATGGTCGTCCACCCCCAAATGAACTAAAAGAACGATGTTTATTACAATGCAACCAATATTTCTATGGTCATATGGAAGGGCTACAATTGCATGGTGAGGCATCTCCCTAATTGTAATAATGCATATTATATCATGAATCATCAGTTTACCTTTTCAATGGGTATATGTGTACTTCATTTGTGCTGATTTTGAATTGAATGAATAGAATTCAAGCCAATTACCAAGGAAATTTGCAAGCTGCCTTCTTTTTTCTCTACCGCTCTTTACAAAAAGATTGATGTTAATGGCACTGGTGTGACCAGGTATATTCTTATCTATGCCTTTATGAGTAGCTAATCTGAATTTCTGGAAATCATATGAAGTGGTTGTATAATGAATGCATAAGGGTCATATTAAAAAAAATGATAAGCAGGTTATGGGTTATGAGTTATGATTGATATTGTGACATTTTAGTTTTATATTCCTAAGTTTGTCTAAAACTAAAACATGGCTACACTGCAGGGATGCATTTGTTGAGTATTGGGTCCATAGCAACATGTTGACAAAAGATATAGCAACCCAAATATTTACAATTTTGAAGCAGCCTGAGTTGAGATATCTAACTCATGTATTCCTCTTTACTCAAGCTCCCTCATTTCATTTTATTTTGATAGTGGAAATGCAAATGTGATTTTTGTGAGTTTTGCAATAGGAGGACTTCAAACCCATACTTCGTGAGCTTTTAGCAAGTCATCCAGGTCTGGAGTTCTTACAAAACACACCTGAGTTTCAGGAGAGATATGGTATGTTGTTATTTAGATGCTATGCAATGCAATGAATAGTTTTTTTTTTTTTTTGTCTTATGTACATATTTTTATAAAAAAAAAGTATAATAATAGCATTGAATTGATGATTAACACATATATGTATTTTTATTGCATTGAGCAGCTGAAACAGTAATATACCGCATATTTTACTATGTGAATAGAGGGGGTAATGGCCGTCTGACCCTGAGGGAGCTGAAACGTGGAAATCTAATTGCTGCAATGCTGCATGCAGATGAAGAAGAAGACATAAACAAAGTTTTGAGGTATAATAAATAGAATAGATTTTACAAATCAACTTTTTATCATAATAAGCTTTTAAGTGAAATTAATGTGATTTGATTTTTTGTTTCCACAGATATTTCTCTTACGAGCATTTCTATGTAATATATTGCAAATTCTGGGAGCTGGACACAGATCATGATTTTTTGATTGATAAAGAGAACCTTATAAGATATGGCAACCATGCATTGACCTACAGGATTGTTGACAGAATATTTTCCCAGGTATTGTATTTTGTCATATTTTTTATTTTGTAAAATTTAAAACATAACCATGAACCACCAGGTTCCAAGAAAGTTTACGAGTAAGGTTGAAGGGAAAATGGGATATGAGGATTTTGTTTACTTCATTTTGTCTGAAGAGGATAAGTCGTCTGAGCCAAGTCTTGAGTACTGGTATTTTATTTTATTTTTTATTTAAAAAAAAAGTTAATTCTGTAGGAGTGAGTGGCATAAGAGATATAAAAAAAGGTGATTTGATTTGATTTGATTTGATAGGTTCAAGTGCATAGACTTGGATGGAAACGGGGCAGTGACAAGGAATGAGATGCAATTCTTCTATGAGGAACAGTTGCATCGCATGGAGTGCATGGCTCAAGAGCCTGTTCTTTTTGAGGACATTTTATGTCAGATAGTTGATATGGTTGGACCAAAGGTATGCTAGCTACTTACTTGGTAACTATATTTGATGCTTTCAATTCATTTATTATTCTTATTAAAAAAAAAAAAACGAAAACGATTGTGAGTTGCAGGATGAGGGGTATTTTACACTTGGCGACCTAAAAGGAAGCAAACTTTCTGGCAGTGTTTTCAATATCTTGTTTAATCTGAACAAGTTCATGGCGTATGAAAGTCGCGACCCCTTCCTCATTCGTCAGGTACGTATCAATCAATCAATCAATCATCAATGATATTAAAATTGTTTAAAAAAAATAATAATAAAAAATGAACGCAACAGGAACGTGAGAATCCGACACTGACAGAGTGGGACCGGTTTGCACATCGGGAATATATACGGCTTTCAATGGAGGAAGATGCTGAAGATGCGTCTAATGGTAGTGCAGATGTATGGGATGAATCCCTTGAAGCCCCTTTTTAACTTTTAAGCTAAGCTACCAGCCTCCCTCCTCTCCTCTCTCTCTGTTTCACTTGAGACTTGAGACTTGAGAAGACATTCTTTAATTTAAGCAAAGCAAAGCAAGCAGCAGGCAGAAGCAGAGAAGGCTGCAAAGCTTTTGAGTTTTGAGCCGGTCAGTCAGTCAGTGAGTCAGTCAGTCAGTGTGTCCGTGTCCGTGTCCGTGTCTGTGTATGATGAAAAAGCCGAAAAGTTGCAAATCGATCGATCCATTGCACACAGAAGAAGTATACAAAAGGGGGTGGGGATTCCGGATGAAATCAGTCAGGTGATATATATACACAGAGAGAAAGATATAATTTGAACTTTGAAGCATTTCAGTATTCTTCTGGAAACATTTTCCCGTGAATCAAACTGCACTTGTCCCAAAGATGTTCATGTTCATAGATAGCATCTTGAATCTTCATCATCATCATCATCATCATCATCATCATATATATTATTATGTGCATTAACATTTTCTAAAGACCCATCGACTGCCGCGTTTCATCTCATCACATGTACCTTTGTTTAATTTTCAATCCCCCTCCTGACTGGACATATTGAATTTTGTGTATGTAGTAATCTCTTTCTTTGTTAATGCACTCGTTCATAAAATGTCACTAGCTTCGTTTTCTGCTTGATTTCATCTTCATCTTTTAAGCTGCTTCTTTGTCTTTTCTGCCTTTTCTGTTTATCTAAGTTTCTTTTCTTTAACCAAAGATGCTTCTGAGACACTTTTGTATATCATGGGATTGGAATCCTCAACCAGTTGGCTGAATGACACATTTCCAACATGTTTGATGCCATTAGACCACATGCCCTTTGATAATTGATATAAGCACATGATTAGGGACTTAAATATGTCAAAACAAAACCTTTTCATCATCGAAACTAAAAAAAACATCTTCACAAAAGGCTTTTCTTCCTAAATTCCATCTTTCAACACAAGGATTCCAACTTGGTATTTATTTCAACTCCTCTATCCAAGTCTAAATAACAATAATCAAAATCATCAATCATTTTTCAATTACCATATAAAACAATATAAAAAATAGAGATGGTATATGGTCTTTCCTCAAACATGTCTAATCCGGGGATGAGCATGGAATGCACCCGATACTGTCCCGATAACGAATCGAACTAACATTATCGGTACCGGTATCGGTTTCGGTGATAACACCGTTACCAATGGTATTGAATCCTGAATTTTGTGAGTACCGAATACCGTCTCATTAAATTCAGTACCGATTCTAATACAATACGAAATCAAGATTTGATACTAACTGCTTATCTTCAGTATAATCTTTCATAAATTTTGTCAAAAAAACCACCATTAGAGCCTTTTCATTGAAAAATGTTTATCATAAGTAAATTAAGTACAATGTATGATTTAGCATTTAATCTTTTATTTAAAGAAATGTATTAAGGCAATTTTTAAGGTAAGATACATAATTTTAAAATTAATATTGAAGAGTTTTATCATTTTAATGATTTTATTGATGATGTCGGTCTCTTGGACGTGCATGTGAGAGGATACAACCGATCTTTTAGTTGAACCGGTCTGTATTAAGGAAATTTTTATGGTAAGATACATGATTTTAAAATTAATATTGAAGAGTTTTCTCATTTTAATGATTTTATTGATGATGTCAGTCTCTTTGACGTGCCTATGAGAGGATACAACCGATCTTTTTGCTAAACCGGTCTAGTGATCAGTTTCCGGTTAAACCGTCGGTTCATAATGAACTATATCATAAAGCAATAGACAAACAATTGAGAAGCAAAATGTTTCCAAGTTGAGAAGATCAATGCCAGACTAGGACTAGTATCTTGTGTAACTCGAAGTCGTGTCCGATAGTGGTGTGTGTCGTTGGCCCTCGAGTTGTGTATACTTCAGATAACCCGATCATCGATTGTTCATTTTGCTTTGAAAATGAGTTGTTTTTAAAGAACGAGTGAAATCCAACTATCTAAGTCCAATAAACTTGTTTAAACGGTTTTTTTACCGGTTCTATCATATTGGTTCAACTCGATTTAAGAAAACGTCTAGTTTCGTCCAATTTAGAAATTGACATAAACCATAAACCGGTCGTTATTGAACCACTCTCATTCCGGTTCTCAACCTGACCATTTCGAACCTATTTTTAAAATATTATATACAAATACACACAAATAAGTGCAAACATGAAGAAATTGAGCAAAATGGATATATATATATATATATATATATATATATATATATATATATATATATATATATATATATATATATATATATATATATATATATATATATATATATATATATATCTGACGATTTTGTTGACTTGCTTCTTGATCTTTTAGAAACTGCTTTGAATAGAATGATGTATGATCATCACCCTGTTATGTTGAAACAATTAGTAGATGACAATGGACATATTCCTTTCAAGATGTATAACTCTTAGATAGAATGTGACAATTTTAATGAAATGATGAAGATGTCACAAAGTGGGTTCAGCTTCTACTATCAAACACTTGATGTTTAAAGACAGACTTAAACATCTAAAACAAGTGTTAAAAGTGAAGTAAAATCCGAAAAGAATGGAAAAACATGTGTCAAAGACGAGTTGGAAGCAAAGCTTTGTATCATTAAAAAAGATAATGATGAAATGATGTTCTATTCTTACTCACTCAACTAAGTGACTTTGATCAAATGGAGATTAATGATGTTTCTATGAGATTAAGATTCTTTGGGGGATGAGGGAGATGAAAAGACTAAGTATTTTTCATGGAACCCTAGAAAAAGACAACTTGCTATAGGAGGGACTAAACAAGAAAGTCCTTGGATTATCGATCCATATAGTGTTAGGAAGGTGTTGTATGTGGGTTTTTTTTTTTTTTTTTTTTTTTTTTAAATTATCTAATTCAGAATTTTTGATGGTGTGAAACTCCAAAACCAAAGCCACATGTCCTCGGTCTAAGTGAGTACACTGGAATCTTGCTTTTTAGTTCATGAGGTTTGCGGATTGAAATTTGTGGCAACGATAAATCGCCTAACCCAAATGGTTTTCTTTTTTACTTTTTTGAAAAAATATTAAGATTTTATGGAAGACGACATTATGAAATATTTCGGTTTGGGAGGGTGCAATGCCTCTTTTATTACTATGATCACAAAGGCGTCGAGCCTTATGCTGATAATTGGTTACCAGCCAATTAGTTTAATTGACATGCAATACAAATTATAGCCAAACTTTTGGCTAACCGACTTGCTAGGGTGGTTGACAATATTGTGAGTATTTAATAGTCAAACTTTTGTTAAAGGTATGCAAATTTTAGACGACTTTCTTATGGTGAATAAGATTATCGACATATATAACAAACATAAGAAAATGATGTTGCTTTTAAAGAGTATTTTTTTTAGTCATATGACTCGTTGAGTTACGACTATTTATTTTAGATCATGCATTTTATAGGCTGGATTAGAGGGTGTTTTTTGTCGGCTAAAGACTTAGTACTTCTTAATGGGAGTCTGTAAAAAAAAGTTTGAGCTTCACAAGGGTATTCACTATGGAGATCCTCTCTTTCTTATCTTTCTATTCTTGCCATGGAGGTCTTCTGATGGCTATAAATGACGGGCTCAAAGATGGCAATGTGTAATCTTTAGATTTTCCTTATGCACATCATGTTTTAATGATGTGAGATTGGATTACTTAAAATATAGAGAATATTACGACGCCATTGAATTGCTTTTACTTTGTGTTGGGCTTAATGATGAATTTATCTGAATCAAACTTGTATAGATAGGGGTTGAGTTCGATAAGGTCTCTCAAGTCTGCTGAGGTTGCTGGTTACCGCTAGAAATGTTGGTATTTACATATTTAAGTATTTTCATAGGCTTAAATATGGTGAATATCTAAGATCGCCAAATGATTATTTATATTTTTTTGAGGAAACTTGAAAACTACGTTATAATTTTTTTTATATGGAAATGGTTTTTGAAGGGTTTACCCAGCAATATATATATATATATATATATATATATATATATATATATATATATATATATATATTTCACATGCATTTTTGCATATGAAATATGTAATCTCCTTAAAAACTATGAAAATGAGAATTCATGGTTATTTTTAAAAACCTATTAATTTTTTTCTTTAATCCTGAAAATCGGTAAATAAGATTATTTTGATTTATCATTTTCTTAATATATCATTGACTATATTTGAAAAAATTATAGAACAAAGGTTTTTATTTATTTATTTACACATTATTCTATTTTCAAAATACATCCTTTTCTAAAATTTGGTTCTTTTTCATTGAGAATCAACTTGTTTTTTCATATTTTTTAAAACTTTTATAATTGTTTTTGGCACCACCGTATAATAACTAGGCTGAAATATACTTTGACTAAAGTGTACTTAACAACATCCTAAAACAAACCATTAAATCATCAATAAACTATTTTTGTAGCCTAATCAACCTAAAGTAAAATCTTGTAAGATATGTATATTATTTTATGTTAATTTATGTTGCTAAAACAGAAATATGGTATATATAAATTATGACTATATGTATATTATTTTATGTTCAATTGAGTATGAATAATTTATGGTCCTTGATTAATAATAATAATAATTACCTTTTATAGTCGAGTAAATTATACGAATGGTTCCTATGGTTTGGGGTAATTTGCATGCTTGGTCTCTAACTTATTTTTTTAACTCGGAAGGTCCCTATGATTTGTTTTTGTTACGCGTTTGGTCCCTACTGTTTATTTTTGTTACGCGTTTGGTCCATGTGTTATCTAAAAATATTATTATTTAAAGAGGAAAAAAATGATGGGGTAGGTGAGGTAAGGTGAGAGAGTGGGATTAGATGTGTGTTTATTCAGATAAATTAAAAAAATCAAGGAGATAATAGTCTTTTTAGGTAAGATAGGGACCAACCGCGTAACAAAAACAAACAGTAAGGACCTTCTAAGTTAAAAAAATAAGTTAGGGACCAAACGCGCAAATTACCCTAAACCATAGGGACCATTCGTGTAATTTACTCTTTATAGTCTAAACTTCTAATAAAGAAATTGAAATAAGTTCTTAATAATGATCGACGACCACTTTTATTTTATTTTTTTCTCGTCAAACTGTTAATTTGATCGAATTTAAAGTAAAATCCTGAACCCTAACCGATTGTCACTCAAACTCGCCGGAAAGAATGGTGTACACGGCGGTCGCAGTCAAGTGAAAGAAATAGGAATATTTTTTTGTTGCCTGAATTTAACCAGTCAACATCTATTGATCGTCTTTCTTTTCAGAAATTCCAAACCAAAAGCCCTTAATTCCTTCTTCCTTCCCCATTCCTCCGCCTGCTGCCCCCGGTTACTAGTTCACCACTCCCAATCACCTTAACAACTCCTTCTTCGGGAATTCAACTAACAGATAGAAGTGGGCTTATAGTTGGTTGCTCTCCGTTTTGTAGAGTCTCAAAGTATTGTAGCCATAAATTGAAACCAATATTCGTTGGTTCCACGGTGTGGCGCTTTCGATTCTCATTTATCCTCTCGTCGAATAAGTCAACAAGGTATAACCATTTTCGTGCGTGACGCTTTTCGTCTTAGTCAACCCGCTCAAGTTTTGGTGCCTTTTCATATTGAAACTTGATATGGATTTTGCTTTTAACCTTTTTAGAGCTAATGGTTGTTAAAAGAAATTCTACAGCTGTTTTAATTTATTTATCAAAAACCACTATCACCCATCTGTGCAAGCATCGAATCTGCAAACAAAACTAGTTATCCTTTTTAAAAGCCAAAACCCTATATACTCATACTATCGCAGCTCAGTTTCTTCCTACTTTCTCAATGGACTCTGGAAGTTCTCAACTTTAGCAACTGAATTAAGTATTACAACATCATTACGGCTCTATTTTCTACTGTTGATAGCTGAATCTTGAAAGTTAAAAGTTTGAAAGGTAAGTAGATTTGAAGCCCTATTAATCGTGAACTTTGTTTTGTGTACTTAGATTTGGTAAATTGTGATAGTGTTTAGTATGAGGTGTCAAAAGATAGTAGAAGTTGTATTTTACTGTATAGGATCTGTTTATGTTTGGAATATAATCATATCTGCACCAATGATACTTGTTATGTGATTTCTTACTTACAGTTTCCTGGTTACATTCAACTTTGTAGCAGATAAACTTCTCTTAGTCAAAGTTGGAACCTTATACTTTTGATCAAAATCCATCTGTGAAAGCAAAGATGAAGGTTGTAGGGTTAGTCAGTGGTGGCAAAGACAGCTGCTTTGCAATGATGAAGTGTCTCCAATATGGTCATGAGGTAAGATTGCATAATAACCACTTTATATCCACATGAAGGAAGCATTTATTAGTGTCTAACTGTCTATGTTGTTATGAGAACATACAACATGGAGTGAATTTTACTTAAACAAGTGATGCTTCTACTGTAGGTTGTTGCATTAGCAAACTTGTTGCCTGCTAACGATTCTGTAGATGAGCTTGATAGCTACATGTATCAAACTGTAAGTCTCTCTATTTCATAAAACACAAGAACAATTCATGATAATATGATTAGTTAGTATAAAGTATGTGCTAAACTAATTTCTTGGTGTTTGTTTTACTTTTACATACTTGATATGTCTCAGGTTGGTCATCAGATTGTTGTAAGTTATGCAAATTGCATGGGAGTGCCTTTGTTTAGAAGAAGAATACAAGGATCCACCAGGCAAGCTATTTAATCACAATTCTTCTAAAAGATCAATTTAAAAATAAAATAAAAAATCTTTGTATGTATATTATAGGCGTCACGACCTTAGCTACAACATGACTACTGGTGATGAAGTAGAAGACATGTTTATTTTGTTAAAAGAAGTGAAAAAGCAGATTCCTTCTGTTACAGCAGTCTCATCTGGTGCAATTGCTTCTGACTATCAAAGATTACGTGTAGAAAATGTTTGTTCAAGATTAGGGCTCATATCTCTTGCATATTTATGGAAGTTGGATCAATCATTGCTCCTACAGCAAATGGTACATTGATTTAGTTATATTATTAAAATCTCTTCAAATGTTCTTCACCTCTACTAAACATTTCTTTTCTTTTTGTGGGCCCAACCAGATTGAAACTGGGATTGTTGCAATCACAGTAAAGGTTGCAGCTATTGGTTTAGATCCTTCAAAGCACTTGGGAAAAGAAATGTCATACCTATGGTCACACCTTCTTAAGTTAAATGAGTATGTTTTTTTTTTTTTTTTTTTTTCTTTCATACAAACAAGTTTCATTTTTTCCTTTTCTTTGTCAACTAAGTTTTTTCCTTCAAAGCAGGTTATATGGAAGTAACGTATGTGGTGAAGGGGGAGAATATGAAACATTGACACTTGATTGTCCCCTGTTTAAAGTAAGTCTTTTTTCTCTTAAACTGCAAAATAGAACCTTAATTGATCTCATGTTTTGATTTATTCCAGTATGCTCGAATTGTTCTAGATGAATTCCAACTTGTACTTCATGATTCAAATTCCATAGCTCCTGTGGGAATCCTTCACCCTGTGTCATTCCATTGTGAAGATAAACCAAAATCTGATTCTGTGAGTGACACTAACAGAAGTAACGGTTTCTGTTTGGAGAATATGGGGTCTGTAATTGAAGTACAAAATGAATCCCTAGAAACAGTGGAAAACAAATGTCATCCATCTCATTCTCATGTCCCCTTGGATTTATCTCAAGTTAAAACACGTAAACTTCATACTTCAAGAACTAGAAAAGACAACACTTTCTCCATATCTTGTTGGCTACAAGACTCAGAAACTTCAGTAGGTAAGTTAAAATCAGAAAATTATGAAGTTTTATTTTATATGTTGAATGTAATTTATATTGTTTATGTGTGTTAATGTTATGACAGATGTTAAGGAGGATCTGAAGATGATTTTACTGAAGATTGAATCAGAGGTTAATGAAGCTGGTTTTTCTTGGGAGAATGTGGTTTACATTCATCTGTATATCTCAGATATGAACATGTTTGGTGTTGCAAATGAAACATATGTAGATTTTATAACTCAAGAAAAATGTCGATTTGGTGTCCCATCACGGAGTACAATTGAGCTTCCTTTGTCAGAAGCTGGTCTAGGAAGGGCATATGTGGAAATTCTGGTAACAAATGATCAAAGTAAAAAAGTTCTTCATGTGCAAAGCATCTCTTCGTGGGCTCCTAGTTGTATCGGACCATATAGTCAGGTAATAACAAATCAATCATATCAAATGTAATGTCTGACTATATTAATCAAATGTCTAAAATACCCTTCTTGTGTAGGCGACATTGCATAAAGAGATACTCCACATGGCTGGTCAATTAGGGTTTGACCCTCCAACCATGACATTATGTGGTGGGGGCCCCACTGGTGAATTAGAACAAGCTCTTGTAAATAGTGAAGCTATTGCAAAATCATTTAACTGTTCGATAATGACATCAGCCATACTTTTTGTCATTTACTGTTCTAAGTCTACTTCAAAATTGGACAGAATCAGTCTCCAAGAAAAACAGAATTCATTCCTTAATCAGACAAAGCGATTGCTCGATCCGGTTTTCTTGTATGTTCTTGTCCCTGATCTCCCAAAAAGGTACTCAAATTTACAAAAAAAAAAAAAAAAAATTCTACTTTCATCATTATATCGATTTCAACCATTTAGTTATGTTGTTGTAGAGCTTTTGTGGAAGTGAAGCCCATGCTCTTTGTTGAGGATAATAATAATAATACTGAAACTGAGGAAGTGGTTAATGATCTGAAATATGAAGAGAATCATTTTGATTCGTGTTTTAAACCAGAAAAATGGCATGATGAATGTGTTCAGACGTGTCTTGTACGTGACAGAATATGTGCAGTTGTTTTATCAATTACAAGTGAAATTTTTAACACCTGTTTTAATGTTGACAATGCTGAGGAGAAAATGGGAAAAGTTGCAAAATTTTGCATATATCGTCTTGATAAAGTCCTCTTACAGAACTACTACTCTTGGGATGATGTAACGGTTAGTGTCTGTATATGTATATGTATATGTATATGTATATGTATATGTATGTATGGATGTATGTGATTCTTATACAACATTGGTTACTATGGTTTGCAGAATTTGAGAATTTACTTTCCAACAAGTTCCAACATTTCCCATGAAAAGTTATCATTCATCTTCAAAACTAGATTTGATGAATTTGCTGAAACAACAAAAAGGTTGAAGATTTGTGATGAACCCATCTTCAATATTGTGCCTGTGATTGGGGCGGGGAGTTGTGCAACTTCCATTGATGATATAATCACATGTGAGCTACTTGCTAGAAAATCTTGATAGATATTATGATATGCTATATCAATTTTCTTTTTCTTCTATATGAAGGGGAGAATTATAGGCTATTGTGAGGGTTATTTTATGTGAAAATTCACATTTTATAATTACTAGAAGTAATGTAATGTGTAAGTTTGGAAAATGTTACCACCAACACCAAAAGATCCACGGATTATCTGGTTGTAGATTGATTGGTGAGCAGTTGAAGTTGTGGCGTTTATCACATTTTTGTTTCTTGATAATTGAAAAAATTCCAAATTATATGTGATGAGGTGTGTTTTATATTGGGATAATGATTTAAAAAGGTAATATATTTTTTGATTTGTACATATTTGGTCGTTGAGTTTTTTTCGTCCACATTTACCACTTTAACTTGTTAAAACGTATACATTCAGTCCTTATGATCGGTTATTTCAGGTTAACCGGTAAAAATGATTTAACAGGGTAATATATTTCACACTTTGTACATATTTAGTCCTTAATATTTTTTTTTCAAAACAAGTCATTTTTGTTTTTGTATTAATTTAGTACTTATAAATGATTTGTTTAAGGTTTTTTTCACATCTTACGTGAGATAATCATTGATGAAGTGTGTGTCTGTTGATGTTTATGTGTAACGTTTCATTTTCACAACAAAACATGTTTGGTGAGAAAACTTTAAATAAATTATTTATAAGTACTGAATGAGTACAAAAATATAAATAACTTATTTTGCAAAATAAAAAAGATTTATTTTGCAAACAAAAAATAAATATTAAGGACTAAATGTGTATAAATTGAGAAATATATTATTTTATTAAGTCATCTTTACCGACTAAGCTATAGTAGCTGATTATAAGGATTAAATATGTACA
Source organism: Lactuca saligna (assembly GCF_052625555.1). Classification (NCBI taxonomy): domain Eukaryota; kingdom Viridiplantae; phylum Streptophyta; class Magnoliopsida; order Asterales; family Asteraceae; genus Lactuca; species Lactuca saligna. Next base: position 167,097,876 of record NC_136418.1, on the reverse strand, counting down.
CTTTAACAAGTTGAAGGGGTAAATATGGACGAAAAAAACCTAGTGACCAAATGTATACAAATCGAAAAATATATTAACCCTTTTATATTTGATTATAATAAGAAATATTGTTTCCTTTGGAAACTAAGGTAGATATCTTCAACCACGCCTAGTTATTTATTTGTGTGACATATGGTTCATTTATGTAGTCAATAGCAGTGTTATAGCGGATAACGGGGTAAGGAAACACTATTTCAAAATAGCAGTTTAAGAATAACGGTGACGCTATTAGTGCCGCGATTATGGTCACCGCTATAGCGGCGCTATAACCGCTATATGAATAAATTCCATTTTTGGACTATTTTACATAAAAAAAAAGCATTTTTATTTGTGTCATTCTATTGAATAAATTTGTTTTTTCTTAGCTCAAACCAAAACTTTTGTGCCATTCTATTGAATAAAACTGTAATTATGTGACTGTCATGACTTCCATTGAAACCATATATGTGTTGTCTTGTTAATTGTGTCGAAAACTTGAAGTACTACATTATGATTAACTATCAAATTACTTAATCATTTCATTTGATAACTGTAATTGTATTAAAGTATGATAAAATAGTAACTATTGCATATGTTTTCTTGTTTACTGTGTTAAAGTATGATTAATTGGTGCATTGGTAACCAGTTTGTGAAGTACGATTAACTAATTATGATATGTGAAATATGATCAACTAAATATGATATGTAAATTATGATTTACTGATTAACTAATTAACTGGATTGAGTTGAACTTTAAAGTATGATGTGACATCCCCAAAATCACGGCCAGAAAAGACCGGTTTTGTTTATACTTTATTTCAAAATCAGAGTTATTTTTTTTTAATAAAAAGGGTTGCGGAATTTGTCCCAAAACAATAATATGATAAAGATTTAGCAAAAGCATTTCCATAGAAATGTATTTCATTAAAAGACTCGGGATGTCATGTTCGTACAGATCAAAAGTATAAACAGTACAATATAAGCCTTACTACATTATTTCATATCTACAGGCCTATATCCGTAATCCCTCGTCCAAAACATCACACCTATGCTCATGCGCCACTACCTGTAATGCATAAAACTGAGTGGGTCAGGCTTGGGAGCCTGGTGAGCACATAGGGTTTTCAACCCACAATAAATAAGTTTATTAATTTCATCAATCAACAATAACCCGATTACCCGTTCCCGTTATCCTCACTTTACGTCCCTAAACACCTATCATAAGGGACCTAGCCTAAGGATTATCATCGGGACGGACACTACTGCTAAGGGGATTCCTCAGCAATAAATGTCCTAATAGGCAACCATGTGGGGGATGGAGTACACCGGTGAACACATCGTTCACAACACCTACAGGTTGCGAGCCTGCTAGTGTTCCACTGGACTGTCTAGAAGAGTCCGTGGTCGTCATCTATACTCCGCTAGATGACTAGATCAACAACAACAACATCGAGGCCTCTCATCATTTTATCACACATCACCTATTACATCTACCCATGTTTTACCCCAACATTTTCGTAGATATAAAATACATATACAGTTTAAATCATTAAAAACATGTATAACAACGTTCATCTAACGTAGATAGCAAGTATTCAGATAATATGCACACATAGCATGTAATTTATATAAAATACTTCATATCTATGTGTAAGCTGAAAGTAACTATGCACTCACCTGAAAAGGTGGTGATTCCGAACTCAGACAGCGCTTCGCTTCTTAAAAAGAATTTTCTTCGACGAAACCTAGTATTATTACCACTAGAGTTTAGTTTATTATTCGTCGAGACTAATTAATAGTCTAGCTATTATTATTATTATTATATAAGCGTCAAAAAAATACTTATATAACCCATAATAATAGCCCAAGTATTTATTATAAGTTCCTAATAACGTTACTATAATTAAATAAAAGTTATATTAAAAATAGCGTAGGCGTAGCTCACTTACAGCGGGTTTTATAGAAAACCGGGCTTTGCTTGGAGCAGCGTTCCCGAGCCGAAAAGCTCTTCTTCTCGGAGCCTTCGAGCACTCCGGGGCTTCTGCCTCGTGCTAGGGAGGTTCCCTAGGCTTTTCGGGGGATTTCGGGGCTAGAGAGAGGTTCTAGAGAGAGAGAGAAAGTAAAGAGAAGAAAGAATGGGAAAGGTGTGAAGAAAATGAGGGTGGGAGAGGTGGTATTTATAGGGTGAAATGTGGCTGAACTTGGTGCCACATGTCACCATCTGGTGGCAAGCCTTGGGGAGAAAGCAATGGCCAAGATTGTGCCACATCACCCATTTTCGCACAGCACACTTCCGACTTCTAAAATCCGTAACTTTCACATACGACCTCCGTTTTTGACGTTCTTTATATCCACGCGTAGGTAATAATAAGATCTACAACTTTCATTTTGACACCGTCAGCTAATTCTCGACCGATCTTAAATTTAACAGTACAAGGAGATTATACTGTTAAACGTCTGCGTAAAATTAATAACTTCTACATACGGACTCTGTTTTTGTCTGTCTTTTTACCGTTGATTTCCTATTAATGAGATCTTCAACTCTCATTTACGTTGCGTAAGCCAAAAACCGCTCGAACTAAAATTCGAGTTTCAGGCCGTGCACTGCTAAGCCGAATCTTAGAAAAATCATAACTTCTTCATACGAAGTCAGATTTGGGCGTTCTTTTTATCGATGTTCTTAGTTTAACACATTCTACGACTTTTGCTTAGATTGCTAAGGCTAAAAGGTCTTCTATCGTAAATTCACTATTTACGTCTCCCGGTGTCGTGCCGGTTTAGCCGTAAAACTTCGGCGGGCCATAACTTCTTCGTTATAGCTCGGATTTGGGCATTCTTTATATGTACGGAAACCTTGAGACATATTCTACAACTTTATGTAGAGATATCGGGATTATCTCACACTTTAATTTTGACGCTCATTTTTATTCTTTATTAATTATACATTTATAATTAAATAATAAACACATAAACACACATAATTCACATAATACTCAAATATTTCATATTTATTACTTCAAAAAGAGTTACAATAGTTGACCTAGACTATTACATTGACAAAAATGCTTAGCCCTGAAAACCCGGGCGTTACAATTCTCACCCCCTTAGGATGATTCCGTCCCGGAATCATGCATCAGCAAACAGATGTGGATAGCGACTCATCATGTCATCCTCTGTTTCCCAAGTGAGATTCGGCCCATTCGAATGTTTCCATCGGACTAGCACCAAGTCGACCATCTTGCATCGTAACTTCTTAGTCTTACGGTCAATAATTGCCTCAGGCTCTTCGATCAGCCTTTTATTCTCATCCATCCTTAATTCCGAGATTGGAATTATGTCGGGAACATCTCCCATGAATTTCCTCAAATAACACACATGGAAGGTGTTATGAATACCATTGAGTTCTTCGGGCAATTCCAGCTTGTAAGCTTGGTTCCCAATCCTCTGAAGAACTTTGAATGGTCCAATAAACCTTGGACTCAACTTTCCTCGTTTCCCAAATCGTATAAGTCCCTTCCACGGTGAGACTTTAAGTAAAACGGAATCCCCAACTTCGAAGGTTATCGGTCGTCTTTTCTTGTCGGCATAGCTCTTCTGACGATCCTGAGCTGCTAACATTCTTTCCCTAATCACCTTCAATTTCTCAGCAGTCTCATGGACTATCTCGGGGCCCATAAACTGCTTCTCTCCGGCTTCAAGCCAACAAGACGGCATACGACACTTCTGTCCATACAAGGCCTGATAAGGTGCCATCTTGATGCTCGAGTGAAAACTATTGTTGTAGAAAAATTCTACTAGGGGTAAGTGGTCGTCCCAATTCCCTTGGAATTCGAGGGTACATGCTCTCAGCATATCTTCCAACGTCTGAATCGTTCTTTCGCTCTGACCATCAGTTTGCGGATGGTAAGCAGTACTCAAACACAACTTTGTACCCAACTCCTCTTGTAGACTCTTCCAAAACCTCGACGTGAAACGACTATCACGATCTGACACAATCGTAAGAGGGATACCGTGAAGTCTTACAATTTCCTTCACGTAAGCATTTGCGAGCTTATCCATAGACCACTTCTCGTTGGCTGCTATGAAGTGTGCACTCTTGGTGAAACGATCCACGACTACCCAAATCATGTCGTGACCATTCTTCGTTCTGGGCAGTTTAGTCACAAAATCCATGGTGATGTCTTCCCATTTACCCATGGGTACAGGTAAGGGTTCTAAACTCCCATACGGTTTTTGATGTTGTGCCTTAACCCTCGCACATGTTACGCACTCAGCCACATACTTCGCAACATCGAGCTTCATCGTCGGCCACCAGTAGTAGGGTTTTAGGTCCCTATACATTTTAGTGCTACCGGGATGAATCGAGTACATGGTCTTGTGTGCTTCTTCCATTAGAAGATCTCTTATTCCTCCCGTCTTAGGTACCCAAATTCGATCTTGGAATACCTTCAGTCCTCGACTGTTCGTACCGAACACTAACGTTTTTCCCAAACGTTCTTCCTTTCGGTCATTCTTTTCTAAGGCTTCTTCTTGAGCTTTCCTGATACTTTCCACAATCGTCGAGACGACTTCAATTCTTAACGCTCTTGGCCTTCTTCTTTCAAGATTGACTTTCCGACTGAGAGCATCAGCAACAATATTTGCTTTACCTGGGTGGTAAAGTATCTCACAGTCGTAGTCCTTGAGAAGTTCTAGCCAGCGTCGTTGCCTCATGTTCAACTCCTTCTGATTAAAGAGATACTGGAGACTCTTATGATCAGTGAAGAGCTTGCACTTCGTGCCGTAGAGGTAATGCCTCCATATCTTTAAGGCGAATACTACCGCTGCCAACTCCAGATCATGAGTGGGGTAGTTCTTTTCGTGCTCTTTCAATTGTCGAGATGCGTATGCTATCACCTTTTCTCTTTGGGTCAGAACACAACCTAACCCGACTCCAGATGCATCACTATAAACTGCGAAATCTTCGACTCCATCGGGTAGAGAAAGTATCGGCGCTTCACATAACTTCTTCTTTAGCTTCTCGAACGCCTCATCGTGTTTCTCACTCCATGTATACGTAGCTCCTTTATGGGTCAAAGCTGTTAATGGAGCAGCTATCGAAGAAAAGCCTTGGATAAATCGTCGGTAATATCCGGCTAATCCTAGAAAGCTTCGAATCTCCGTGGGACTCTTCGGACGTTCCCACTTCATTACAGCCTCGATCTTAGCACGGTCAACCATTATTCCTTCCTGGTTAACAACATGACCCAAGAATTGTACTTCCCGTATCCAAAAGTCGCATTTGGAGAACTTTGCAAAAAGCTTCTCCTTCTTTAACACCTCCAATACTTCTCGTAGATGCTTGCCGTGCTCCTCCTGGCTTTTCGAGTAGATGAGAATGTCGTCGATGAACACTATCACGGATTTATCGAGGAATGGTTTACAAACCCTGTTCATCAAATCCATGAATGCTGCGGGAGCATTGGTTAGTCCGAATGACATAACCAAGAACTCGTAGTGTCCATATCTTGTTCTGAATGCAGTCTTCTCAATATCCTGCTCTCTCACCTTCAGCTGATGATATCCTGACCTAAGATCGATCTTTGAGAAGTAGCTTGAACCTTGCAGCTGATCGAATAGGTCATCAATCCTCGGCAATGGATACTTGTTCTTCACCGTTGCCTTATTCAGCTCTCGGTAGTCTATGCACATCCTCATGCTTCCGTCCTTCTTCTTCACGAATAACACCGGAGCTCCCCAGGGTGATGAACTAGGTCGAATGAAACCGCTGTCCAACAGCTCCTGAAGTTGCATCATGAGCTCCTTCATCTCCGTCGGTGCTAATCGGTAAGGTGCCTTTGCTATCGGTGTTGTTCCTGGTAATAAGTCTATACGAAATTCTACTTGCCTATCAGGTGGTAATCCGGGAAGATCTTCAGGAAAGACTTCCGGATAATCGCACACAACCGGTATATTCTGCACCTCTTTCTTTTCTTTCTTAGCATCGATTACGAATGCCAAGTACGATGCACATCCCTTGGACAAACATTTCCTGGCTTTCATCAAGGAGATGATTCCAGAACTCACTCTGTGTTTGTCCCCGTACACCATAAATGATTCCTTTCCGGGTGGGTTTATCCTAACTATCTTCTTTCGGCATAATATCTCGGCATCGTTGGCGCTAAGCCAATCCATACCCAAAACGATGTCGAAACCGTTTAACTCTATGGGTAATAGTTCCTCCTGGAATTCGTTTCCGTTTAGGTCAATGATGATGTTCCTAATACGATTACTAACAGGTACAAATTTGCCACTGGCAACTTCTACAATTAAGGCGTTATCAAGTTTTTCTACAGGTAATGCTAATTTCGCACTAAATTTATGCGACACAAAGGAGTAGTTGGCTCCGGAATCAAACAGTATATTTGCAGGCAAACCATTTACAAGAAAGGTACCTGAAGCGACGTCTGCTGCCTCCTTTGCAGCCTCGAGCGTCATCTGGAAGGCTCTCGCCTTCGGCTTTGGTGGTATGTTGGGTCTTCCTGCCTCCTTCTTCTTCGGGCAGTCCTTCAAAATGTGCCCTTCTTCATTACACCCATAACAGGCCTTCTGGTTAAGGGTGCATTCATTGGCATAGTGCCCAGGCTTTCCGCATTTGTAACAAGTGACTCCTCCATCACACTTCCCAAAGTGCTTCTTCTTGCACTTGTCACACCACTTTGCTTCTGATCCTCCTCCTCTCGAACCAGACTTCGAGAATCTTCCTTTCTTACCGGACCTCGAGGATCCGTCAAATTTCCTTTTCTCTCCCACTTCCGCTCTCTCCAGACCCTTCTCTCGTATCTGGGTCTCCACATTCTTAGCAGCCCAGATGGCAGCTTTCAGAGTGGTAGTTTGCTTGACCATTGGACCGAAGTCCGCTGGTAATCCGAGGGCAAATTTGTTAACCTTGGAGAGTTCGGTTGGGACGAGGTGAGGAACGAGCTTCATTTTCTCAGTAAAGCTTGCAGCGTATTCAGTAACGCTCATTCTTCCCTTCTTCAGATTCTGGAATTCGTTGCTGATCTCCAGAAGATCCTGCTCAGAGCAGTATTGCATCTTTAACTGTACCAGGAAATCCTCCCACGACATTTTGCTTGCTTCACCTTTGGGCATTGAATCAGCTAATAGCTTCCACCAGCTTAGTACTCCAGATTTCAATAGAGGAACTGCAAGAGCAGTCTTCTGCCTATTGCTACACTCGCAACTCTCAAACATTGTCTCCATCTCAGAGATCCAGTTCATGACTTCCACCGGCGTCGGGCTTCCGGATAGACTCGGTGGTTTGGATGCCATGAAATCCTTGTATTTGCATCCACGTCCATCATTTCCTCCATCCTGGTGGTTTTGCCTAACTATCGGTGGGTTGGCTTGACCAATAGTCCCACTGTAGTTTCCTTCTTCAGTCTGCCCTTCGTTCAACTCGGGCTGTTCGAGCTGAATAGTCGCTTCCTCTCGATTTTGCTGGAGCAAACGCCTGGTTTCCTCCATTTGACGATCCAACATTGCCTGGATCATCGCTTGCACTCCGGCCATCGTTATTGGTCCGACAGCGGCTTCCACAACTGGTATTTGCTCGATCACGGGGGGTTGGTGTCTATTCCCATTTGCGTTTACGTTTCCGCTACGGGTCCTTGCCATCTTGATCTATACACCGAATAAGGTGAATTTAGATCTTTATTTAGGAGAGACGTTTTAAATCGTCCTAATCACTCCGAAACGTTTACATGCTAGTTCTAATATCGTAGTCGTACGTTTAGAATCCTAAACACATAAGGTTTCCAGATCCGGTCGGCAACAGACCATAGATCCGAACAAAATAACAGCATATCATGCATAAAGCATTTAGCACATATAAGCATTTTAGGCACAATTCCTAAAATAAGCTAGTGCTCACACCTCACAATCATCGCTTAGCATTCTAAGTTTAAGTCTAGAAATCCTACAAATTCCTAGTTCGCTTAAACTAATGCTCTGATACCAACTGTGACATCCCCAAAATCACGGCCAGAAAAGACCGGTTTTGTTTATACTTTATTTCAAAATCAGAGTTATTTTTTTTTTAATAAAAAGGGTTGCGGAATTTGTCCCAAAACAATAATATGATAAAGATTTAGCAAAAGCATTTCCATAGAAATGTATTTCATTAAAAGACTCGGGATGTCATGTTCGTACAGATCAAAAGTATAAACAGTACAATATAAGCCTTACTACATTATTTCATATCTACAGGCCTATATCCGTAATCCCTCGTCCAAAACATCACACCTATGCTCATGCGCCACTACCTGTAATGCATAAAACTGAGTGGGTCAGGCTTGGGAGCCTGGTGAGCACATAGGGTTTTCAACCCACAATAAATAAGTTTATTAATTTCATCAATCAACAATAACCCGATTACCCGTTCCCGTTATCCTCACTTTACGTCCCTAAACACCTATCATAAGGGACCTAGCCTAAGGATTATCATCGGGACGGACACTACTGCTAAGGGGATTCCTCAGCAATAAATGTCCTAATAGGCAACCATGTGGGGGATGGAGTACACCGGTGAACACATCGTTCACAACACCTACAGGTTGCGAGCCTGCTAGTGTTCCACTGGACTGTCTAGAAGAGTCCGTGGTCGTCATCTATACTCCGCTAGATGACTAGATCAACAACAACAACATCGAGGCCTCTCATCATTTTATCACACATCACCTATTACATCTACCCATGTTTTACCCCAACATTTTCGTAGATATAAAATACATATACAGTTTAAATCATTAAAAACATGTATAACAACGTTCATCTAACGTAGATAGCAAGTATTCAGATAATATGCACACATAGCATGTAATTTATATAAAATACTTCATATCTATGTGTAAGCTGAAAGTAACTATGCACTCACCTGAAAAGGTGGTGATTCCGAACTCAGACAGCGCTTCGCTTCTTAAAAAGAATTTTCTTCGACGAAACCTAGTATTATTACCACTAGAGTTTAGTTTATTATTCGTCGAGACTAATTAATAGTCTAGCTATTATTATTATTATTATATAAGCGTCAAAAAAATACTTATATAACCCATAATAATAGCCCAAGTATTTATTATAAGTTCCTAATAACGTTACTATAATTAAATAAAAGTTATATTAAAAATAGCGTAGGCGTAGCTCACTTACAGCGGGTTTTATAGAAAACCGGGCTTTGCTTGGAGCAGCGTTCCCGAGCCGAAAAGCTCTTCTTCTCGGAGCCTTCGAGCACTCCGGGGCTTCTGCCTCGTGCTAGGGAGGTTCCCTAGGCTTTTCGGGGGATTTCGGGGCTAGAGAGAGGTTCTAGAGAGAGAGAGAAAGTAAAGAGAAGAAAGAATGGGAAAGGTGTGAAGAAAATGAGGGTGGGAGAGGTGGTATTTATAGGGTGAAATGTGGCTGAACTTGGTGCCACATGTCACCATCTGGTGGCAAGCCTTGGGGAGAAAGCAATGGCCAAGATTGTGCCACATCACCCATTTTCGCACAGCACACTTCCGACTTCTAAAATCCGTAACTTTCACATACGACCTCCGTTTTTGACGTTCTTTATATCCACGCGTAGGTAATAATAAGATCTACAACTTTCATTTTGACACCGTCAGCTAATTCTCGACCGATCTTAAATTTAACAGTACAAGGAGATTATACTGTTAAACGTCTGCGTAAAATTAATAACTTCTACATACGGACTCTGTTTTTGTCTGTCTTTTTACCGTTGATTTCCTATTAATGAGATCTTCAACTCTCATTTACGTTGCGTAAGCCAAAAACCGCTCGAACTAAAATTCGAGTTTCAGGCCGTGCACTGCTAAGCCGAATCTTAGAAAAATCATAACTTCTTCATACGAAGTCAGATTTGGGCGTTCTTTTTATCGATGTTCTTAGTTTAACACATTCTACTACTTTTGTTTAGATTGCTAAGTCTAAAAAGTCTTCTATCGTAAATTCACTATTTACGTCTCCCGGTGTCGTGCCGGTTTAGCCGTAAAACTTCGGCGGGCCATAACTTCTTCGTTATAGCTCGGATTTGGGCATTCTTTATATGTACGGAAACCTTGAGACATATTCTACAACTTTATGTAGAGATATCGGGATTATCTCACACTTTAATTTTGACGCTCATTTTTATTCTTTATTAATTATACATTTATAATTAAATAATAAACACATAAACACACATAATTCACATAATACTCAAATATTTCATATTTATTATTTCAAAAAGAGTTACAATAGTTGACCTAGACTATTACATTGACAAAAATGCTTAGCCCTGAAAACCCGGGCGTTACATATGATTTACTGATTAATACTTTAATATATATATATATATATATATATATATATATATATATATATATATATATATATATATATATATATATATATATATATATATATATATATATAGACACACACACACAATTATTTATTAATTTATTTTTTCAAATAGATTCAAAAAGTTTCACCCAAAAAAAGCTTTAATATGTATTTTCTCTCAAACTTATTTTATTTATAAAATATAAAATAAATAATAAAGTGATGTTCGGTTTTTCTGCAATATTTGTTCTTATTTTATAAACAAAACTAATCCAAAATAATAATTCAATTTTATTGAAAACCAATCCCAATATCCAAATATACAAACTTAATAATCCAATCCAAATTTACCGATTTATAATTTGCTTTTGTTAAAATAAACACATTCTTTCTTAACCCCGGTCCTTCCTTTGCCGACCATTTTTGGGCGGATATCCTTCCCTCCCTAAAAAAACTCAAAAAACACATTTCACTTCTCGTTCTCTCCCCTTCAATTCCATTCCACTCCTCCTCCTTATCCTCCTCGAACATGGTGTTGAGCAAACATTAATATGTATTCTTCTTGGTGCAATTCCAGTTTCAATTTAGGGTAATTGAGAGCATGGCAATTTTATATACATTAAAAAAAGATAAATTATATAGTTATAAAGTTATATCAATTATATCAAGTTTTTAGAAGTGTTATATCATCATTTAGTATAAAAAATTTAATGAAAATTTTATACCACTACCATACCATGATTACTCAATTGGTGTAGTATTACCAATCAAACATGTTGGTTACCAAACATATTGGTTACAAATATTATTGATTCGATTGGTAACATATTGGCTGATATTATGTGATACATTTTTTCCACCCTAGTTTTATCAGCCTCACTCGATTTTCAAATTTTGGGTTTTCAGCCTTCACGCTAAAAGTCATCCCACATCGCTAAGGGGGTGGCGGTGAACATCACGCCTCTTCATGCTTATATAATGATATTTCATGCCTTCACTGTTTTATAGTTTTTGATCAGTATAGTCACTATTAAAATCACAACAAAGCTTCTTAAGGCTCTTAAATCTTGTAAAAACCCTATAGATAGAGTGGAACCAACAAGCCTTACAGGTTCTAGCACTAGGGTTGGTTCATGAATATTTTAGGCCCGGAGAGAGAAGAAAAAAAAGACCTCCGATAGCCACAAATGTAACAAATATTTGGTTGGTCCATGAATATTTTGGGCCCAGGGAGGAGAGAAGAAAAAAAAGGGCCTCCGAAAGCTACAAATGTCACAATATATATATATATATATATATATATATATATATATATATATATATATATATATATATATATATATATATAGCCACAACAATTACAAAAAAACAACTAATTTTAAGAAAATTACTTCTTCTAGTCTTGGTAGATGCAAAATCATCTACAACACTATTAAGATCAATTCAATCTAACATGTATAAATTTTGTGCGTTTGTGGATGCCTGTTATCACAGGAAGCTGTAAAACAAAATCAATAACAAATCATAAATTTGTAAAATAAAATGACTTCAAAATCTGTTAACTAACTTCTAATTAACATAATACATTATCAAGTCTAGAAATCTACTAGTTTGAAGATGAAACTCTGAAAAATTAAGTCAAACACAAACGTACTTTACCTAATTCAGTAAAATATCATAAACTTGGAGATTTGAGTTTCACTGTTTCAGTCTGAAATGGCTTCAAAAATCTGATTCCAAAACAAAATAGAAATTGAGAAATTGAAAGCTTTGTGAAACAAAAATCAGAAAAACAAATAAATACAAACAAACGACGAGAAACAAAAAACAAAAAAACAGAAACTAAAAAAAATAAATAAGAATCAGATATTAAATTCAGAAGCTTTAATACCAAACCTTAATTGGTATCTGCTATTCACTTCAGATTTCAAAGTTAAGTACGAAATGGAAGATAAAACTAGAGAATCAGACTTTAACTCGGTATAAACAATAGAAAATCGATGAATTGATCAAGAGAGAAATCAGAAACTAAAATCCCACGTTGAGGTTGAGTATGTAAAGGGGTGTTTGACTTAGCTTTTCAGGGGGCAAAAATCCTTTTTGGAAAAGTTACAAAAAATCAGGTTTTCCTGACTTTTCCAAAAAGTTCATTTTTACTTGTATCCAAATCCAAAAGTAGTTTTAAAAATGCATTTGCCAAACATCTTTTGTTTTTTATCTTTTCCTAAAAGGACTTTTCGCTTCTAAAAATTCCTAAAAGGACTTTTGGCTTCTAAAAAGCTAAGCCAAACACCCTCTAAAGAGGAGAAGCGATATTAAAGATGTTATGATGTCGAGATTGACGAGGTGTCATTCACGAAGCCTTCCCACCTGATGGCACCCTAATTCTTGTTGTTTTCTTGTTCAAAAATAAATATATGTATCTTTTGGGCTGATTTCAAATTGGGTTAATTTGGGCTTATTAGTAAATTAGACATAAATAAATCTTATATATATACATTGGATAGTCCATAAAATTTGGGCCCTTTAGAGCCACGGGCCTTGTAACGGTCGCCCGGGTCGGGCCACCGTCCGGACCGGGCATTTCTGGCGCAATCTTTCCTCGATACACTCTCCGCTCAACCCGAACCCCGCGTCGTGATGAGAAAAACTTATCCGACGCCGCCGATGCTCCTGGCTACGGCCTTTTGCCGTCCTTCGACTCGTTGCCGAACATTCCGTTGACGGTCAGATCCGCCATTGCGCTGCTATTAACTTTAAGAGCGGATCAAGACTCTTATAGTTCCTCTCATGCTCTCCACCACCCTAAAAATCCAGGCTCAGCTTAGCGAAGCCCTAGCTGTGATTGGCAACCATGATTTCCCTAAATTCCAGTCTTGAAACGGCGATCAAGGTGAACGATTTTGCTTCTGTTAACGTATTCTCGCTACTTTTAATTCTTTGTTTAAGAAATTCCGGTATCAGTTTAAGAGCAATCCCATTCTTCTTGATTTGAAATACTGCGTGGATAACTTTGCTGCACCGTTATTGAGTACTGTGGAGAGTATTTTGATGAAGATAAATGCTGCTTCTGTTGCAACCCTCCAACAGTTGCGTGAACACAAAGGCTCTGTTGTAGGATATTCTATTCCCTTAATTTTTTTGGATGTGCCTGAAAAATTCGCGTTCGAGCTTCTCAAGGGTATTTCCGGAAAATACAAAGACAATCACTCGCATGGTCTCAATACAGATACACAATTGCATCACTGCAGATTTATTGCTTATTTTATATTCACTTTTGGTTGGTTGGTTGATTTTAATAAATTAAAGCAAGCAACTTAGATATTTTGATGTCATTAGTGTTTTATTATAATAATGTGATGAAACTTTTTACCTTTACACTGATATGTATGCATTATTGTTGAAGCAAGCATGTTTTGCTGATTTTGAATTAAAATAAATAAATAAAAAATGAAAATAGGATGCTATAATGAATTAGTAAATACAAGTACGTTTTTACTTGTGTATATAAAGCAAGCAATATACAAGCATGCGATGTAAAGTTGATGATACCTTTGAAAAATCTATCCAACTATATATAATATTTGGGGTCCATCACATGTTACTTTCTATCTATGTTTACTGATCTTATACTGTTATAGCACTGTAGTTTGAGTTATTATCTCATTAGGTAGGAAGGATAGATCCCTATTATTAAAGCTTGACAAACATGTCCAATTATATTTATAGCAGTAAAATAGGTTTCTAGGTGTTTTAATTATTGTGTAGATTTTTAAAGTGAATAGGTTGCAGCAGAAGGCTGATTAATGCTACAAGGACAAATACACATTCAATTATTTTGGGGGATGCTGAAAAGTGTTTTAGGCAATTTGTTTGAAACTGTCTAATTATAATCCAACAGAATTTTGAATTAATTTACAACTGCATTTTGACTCTAAAGTTTGATTTATTTGGTTTGCTTAAATTTGATTTCTGATTGCGTTTTTTGTAGAATTATAAGAATCTAATGCATGAATTAGATTATAATATATAATATACTGTCTATACGGATGAAAATAGTAAAGTGTGTTGCTATTAAGAATAAATAATTGTAATAAAATTGTTATTAGTTGTAAAGAAATATAAGTACATTGCCATTATTAATTTAGTTATTGCTATTATCAGTAAAAACCAAGTATGTTGCGATTATGAGTAAAAACATTTAAATGCATATATTTGCTATGGTTAAAAAATTAAGTACATTGACTATTTTGGTGAAAAAAAAGTACAATATGTTGTTGTTTTCATGCGATTTGCTTTTGTAAACGCTTCTGAAAATGATAATTTATTTTAATATCAACGTAAAAATAACGTTTAATCTTTGAGGGGCATATTAACAGAATGTATGTTAATTCGTGCTCTCTACCCTTTAGACACTATTATTTAATTTATACACATGTCACAAGTGGAGACCAAAAGATACAACAACTTGTACAAATTCTAACCCTAAACTATCGAATATCACCAAAACCGATCCTTGTTAACGCTCAAATACCCAGCCATTACCTTTCCACCGGTGTTTCTCATTCCATCTATGAGAAAACACCATGTGGAACCCAAAGCTCCAATGAAGTAATCAGCTTCAGTAGCCATTAAAAAGTTAACAAGTGGATAATTTGTGCTCGTTTCTCGACCCAGGCTTGCTTCATATACTGCCATTGTCATGTTTCCCACTTGACGTCTCACATTATTCGAGTAGTAAAACTTCCAATTTCCATACATTTTTGTCTTATCAATCACTTCCTTCATCTCACTCGAAAGCCAAATCCTGTTCAAATCAGGGAACCTATGTCTGATCCGGTTAGCAAGACGCATGTATTCTTCAAACTGAACCACCTTCATTTCACACGCTTTGTCCCCCATCCTCACGTGCACACTCAGCAATGGCCTCGGTGTCCATGGCTCGTGGTTTGACCATACGTATTCTTCGATTCCAGATCTAGAACCTTTCATCTCATCCTGCCATCCATCAAGGTACGTAACCTTTTGTTTCCATGATAAAAAGGGTAAAATGGTAATTTCACACACAAGTTAAACCAACCTGGATGGATTCTGAAACGTGTGCTGAATGAACTAACTCCGCAGCTTCCCATCCGAATGCAGAGTGTCGTGCTACGTTAAGTAAACCACATGTGTACTCTGTTTGGAACCTCATAAGGTAACGCAAAGCCTGAATAATCAAGTACAAATATTCTAAGATTATACGAAGACAAAATATTTCATAATTAATTAATTAATTAATTACCTGTGCTCGCCACCATCTCCAGTCCATTTTCCGATGGTAGCCGATTAATTTCCCGTTTATTTCTGTTGTTGGCTGCATGTAACTCCAAGGACTACCCCATACTCTGTAATATATAAGCTTTCACTAATTAATCAATTCAAACTTGTTGTTATCTATGATGGTAATTAATTAATTATTACCTTTTGGAACTAGTGAAAAAAACATAAAATTACCGTGGGATTGGAGTGGTCCATATCTGCTTTGTTGTGTAGTTTTCTTTTACAGTAATAATTCCCTTCTCCCATGCTTCTTTCACGTTCATGAGTTCAAAAGCTCGATCCCTACACTCCTGTGATGTCTCGGGGAAAAAGTAGCATGACCAACTCGACCTTGATGCACCTAATTAACAACATCATACCCAAATGAGAAATTACTACCTCAAGACAATCATAGTACAACATATATTTGTTAAACATGACAAGACATGATGTAGGTTGTACTACATTTGACATGCAATGCAACACAAAAACACGTGTAGTAAGTTTGTCTACCTTTACAACCATCATGATCGGCTCGGTTATAGTAGTTTGTGACAAGGACCCTTTTCTCATTAATGGCGATTGCAAGAAGCCCACACATCCCAGCAAACTGGGCTCCCATACCAAATCCTGGTATTCTCTCCCAATCAGAAACAAGAAACCTCACATTCGGATCGCTACAATTCACTGGATGTTGGTGCACCCATATATCGCGTTGCACTTCCCTTGTTAGTGGATAATTGTCCTCATCTGATCCTTTGATCTGCAATAAACCGTCAATAAACAGTTTATATAAGTAAAACATGCAAGACTGTTAAGTGGGACCCATATTAGGTCCCACCTAACAACCGATATTACAAAATGTTATAACAAACACGTACCCATGGAGGGTAAGCACCTTTGGAGTCAATTTGATGACCATTGTACCCTTGTTGCTCATCTTTTGTTGATAAAGGATAGTTACTCAAGAAACCTTTCCACATTGTCCATGGTGGTAATTCCCCATTTTCGGTATGTTTATCAAGAAGCCGATTCACTTCACTAGTAGACTTACAGTTCTCCAAATGAGGAGGTCTATGCACCTTAGATCCATCGGTTGTTGTATATTGTGAGAAGAGATCTTCACCGGTGTTTGACTTGTTCAATATTGCACTCCAAGCCGAGTAGATTGAGTTGATTGGGTCGTTGACTCGGACCGAAATAATGTTTTGTGATATCAACATTTTTTCTACGGCTTGCGGTTTAGAATCACTTTCTCGACCCGTGAATGCATCTACAAAATAATACAAGTTTATAGACATGTCGACTATAATTTAAAAATCAGAACATATGCCAAAGTTTAGGTCCAACTGTAAACACTTTTAAAAGAGAGGGTTCATTTTGTAAATTATATTTCTTTGGGACGTCAATTGGAGACAATAAATATAAGGTTTGCAACAAAAAATATAATTACGGTCAAATTGCAAGCACCTTATGAATATAAGGGTTCATTTTGTAAAATTTTAAATTTTGCCAATAATGGCTAAACCACAATACGCCATTCTAGTCGCTATCCCTTGTCTCAATGATGGAAAAGGGGCGGTTAATTTTCCAGAGTTGAAATTTAGTATTCCAGAGCACTATTGCTTTAGAGATGTGTACACCGTGTTTTAGAAGTCGTACAATTCACTTGAATTTTGGATTTAAACAAAGAAAAAAGATAGCGACATATTGGTGGGTGTCTTTCTCAAGAAGACATGCTTACACAGAGGAATCACAAAAAGCTTATTAAAGCCAGCCATATAAAAGAGATCACAGGGTTCACGCAAACTCGATTCAATATATCAAGGTTGAAGTATCGTTTTCAATAATTGACGTGTTATATGAAAATGAGTTAAAAAGTTTGAAACTTGAATACCTTTTAAAACTTCTGGAATAAAAAATAATTAATCTTCAAGGTAATACTTACTTTACTTTTGCTTCAATCACACCCTTATGGACTACTCATTTCATTTGTACATTTTTGACTTGTGAAATTTATGCTGATCGTTAAATTATTTATTATAACCCAGAAATGTCATAATTCAATTATCCAAATTCCAACCTAACAAAAACCACCAATTTTCTAACATAAAACTAATACTGGTCATATTTTATGCTATACAAAACACGAGTATTTTATACTAATACTGGTCGTATGTAGAATGAGTTTAAACAAAAAAAAAAAAAAAAGACTAATATGTGATCCAAAAATACCCATATGAGTGTTTACTACTCAAAAAGGGTGACAACACAAACAAAAGATCCAAAAAGAAGGAACGGCTTTTTTTTCTGGTAAGGTCAATTGAGTAGTATCCGAAATGTAGGATTTAAAACTCCTAAAATTAGAATTATTTAAAAAAATATAATTAATTATATTCAAGAATAATGATAATTTGTTAGATGATACAAAACAGAAACAGAAAGAGAAAAAAACTTACTGAGAAAATAGGAGGTGGAAGTGGAATTGGGGGCAGCTGCAAAGTCGAAGGAAGTGAGGGCAGCAAGAAAGAGAGAAGTGAGGCATACTCCACACAGAAATCCAATTACACATATTTGGCATGACAATGAATTCCCCATTTGTAGAGCCTTCAACGACACCATTCTTTCCAAGGATTTCCCATTTCCATTCCCATTCCCAATCCCATTCCCGTCCATTGCTCTATGATTATTTATATTATCCTCTGCAAAATTTAACACCACGTATATATACATTTTATTTGTAGAAATAATAGAGATATTGGGGTTTATGTTTACTGAAAATATATGCAAAAACTGAATTAAATGCTTTCGAATTAAAAGAGTAAACAATTCCAAACACAGTTCAGAAAAGAAAATCAGGAATATTGGAATGAAAAAATAAATATTGAGCTTTAAGAATTTTCAAACATATATCTTCCTCTGAATTCAAGAACTCATGAAAAATTCAATTCATCTTCTAAAATGAACAAAAAGAAAAAAACTATGTTAAAATTACTACAGCAATACAGCATGTAGTGATAATTCAGAAATTACTAAAATTTTGTACAATTCAATAAAAAGATGGAGAAATGTAAGATATATATATAAATACATACGTACATATACAATTGTGTGTGTGTGTGAGTGAAACTTACCACATAGAAACTCAAAACTGATTAAAGAGTGACAATATCTTCCTCAAAATTCAAGGCTTCTGCTTCTCTATCTGTAGATATATGTAAGTATGTTTATGTTTGTGTGTGTTTTTCTGTGAGATAGAACAAGTGAAGAGTCTGGTGTGTGTGGAGGAAGAAAAGATTAGGTGTTGTCATGTGTAGGTAAGGGAATATGTTCTTCAAAATGCAATAATGTGGGACCCTTTTATTTTTTTCCTTTACACTCTAACATCACATTCATAACCCATCTTTACTCTATCTTTACACCCCCAAAGAATCAACTTGGTAATAAACATTTTGTATTTTTTTTAACATAGTTAAATATATCGTTAGGTGTTCTTCACTTCTTGTTATTAGATCTTATATATACGGATCATATTATTACCTGATTTAAGTTTTTATAACCAAAGACTTTTTTGATTAAAAATTATCGACTAAAAAAATAAACACCATGGAATTCTAGGTTTATTAGGACATTTTCAATATGGGTTTGCTAATAATATATATTGGCTTTGAAAGGGTCAGTAGTTAATATCATTTTCTTGTAATTACTTGGTGAGTTGTGCCATAAATTTTGTAGATTTAGTTTGAAGTTACAAAACTTACCGTAATTTCCGCATTAAATAAATAGTATACAGACATGTGTTTTAGATGATGTTATCATGTAATATACATATGTTTTTTTATTTACCAAAATACAACCATTGACTCAATACCAAATTAAAGTTATGGACATCTATTAAGGGACATCATAAAAATGAACATTATGTGGGATGTCTACTTGAAATAACCATTTTTTACACACATCACTAAAATTACTACTTATTTTACAATTAGTCGTTACCAAATAGTACATTTTTATAAAACAGTAGAACTTTTTTTTTTCGTCATAAATCTATTTTACATACGGTCCTGCTAACATCATCGAGTAGGTAATTTCTTTTTTTACTATGGTTACTCTAAATGTTGTGCATCAAACACCATAAAACATATAGGTTGAGTATGTTACTTATGTGGTGACTCTTAATATTATGTATAAACCATATGAAATAGGTGGTTGGGAGTTTTTTTTTTTCTCCATAAAATGAAAAGGTGATAATGAGATTATATGTCAGGTTGATGAATCATGAACTGTTTATTGAGATTTGAGATGTTTTTCCCTTTGTTGATGACACAAATCTATATCCATATAGGGAGTCATTAGACTACCGTATGTCTTTCCCTTTGATGATGAAGAATGTGATGAGCTTAAACTCCTCAATTTTGCATCTATTTCTTTATTAGAGCAGTTTGTTGATATATTTCATTATTTCTGCCGTTCCAAAAAGAAATTATAAAATATTTGTATAGGTAAGTATGTAACTTAAGTAGCATAACCTACATATTTTTTTCAAGTCACTGCGAGTATCTTTCAAATTCCAAATTTAATCCGAAAATACCGAGATTTCCCATTGAGTGGTCTGAGTTTGAAAAAGATTTCGAGATTGAGAATAAAAAAAAATGTTCTAAATTCAGAGAAGCCTAAATAGTTAGGGACTATTTTTGCTATTCCACAATCACAATCCCCTCCATTATGAAATTTTACTCATTTTGTTGTATAAGGGGAAAAAAAATATTAGATGATTTTGGTATTTTTGTGAATTTAGTTTTAATAAATTATCATTTTTAAGTTTAATAAAAGGATATAATGCTATTGTATACATGTTATTTACTTTTTTTTAAAGATTGATCAATTATCACAAATTTCGGCGCAAACAAGTTTCTATTATTATAAGCGTATTTTGTAGGCATTGTCGTAGGTTCATGAAACTTGTGACCAACGCTTTCAATAATAATTAATAACCATTGTTGGTAAAATGGATGGTCCAATATGGGGAGTTGGATGGCTGGTAGGGCAAAATAGTAAATGTATGATTACAAAAACTATTATGATTGGAATATATTGTTTTAATAAAAATAACTTAGAAGGTTATACACACTTGTATGTATTTAGGCAACCACTACACCGTTCGACTTATTTTATTTTTAATTTTATATGTGATGAATATAAATATGACCAAAAGAATAGTTTTCATTTAAATGAATAGTTAATCACGATGTATGGTTTTCTTTTCATTCGTATTGAGTGTCCAAGTTAGGATTATAGAGTAACGAATATGGACAAAAAAAAAATCATGCCGTTTTTGATTTTATAGTTAGTCAGTTTAGTTTCATTTAAATTTTTATTGCATATTTGAGTATTTCTTATTTGTAATTCGGAAACTTCAAATTTTAAAACATGTACCGCTTTACTGTTTGGTGGAGAAATATTTCCAAATATCAATGAGATTTATTGAAAAACTGATAGTTACTTTTATACATAATAAAAAATGATCATTTTGTTAGACACTACCTCTAAAAGTGGTCATTTTTGTGTTTTTCTCTTAAGTTTTCGTCAATTCAATGATTATTTTGTTATTAAACACACAACGTTTGTTAAAATCATAGTATCATGGTCAATGAAGCGTACTATTACAAAATAAAATATCGTAATTAATCTAACATATTACCCACAAACAAATATTGAAACAACCATTATTCGTATAATACACACCTGATTGTTTTGTAGCAACACTGACATGTTATATAGAAAGTCACGAGCCACGTAACACAATAACATAAGGCTAAAATAAGTGAGCAACTTGAATATTAGAAACCTTATTTCCAAATGATTTCATTGAGAAGTTTTAATACGACTTGTTGGTGTGCATGATTGTCTGAATACAGTCACACGAGTAATTGCGGTGTGTTCATTAAAGAATACCTGTTACTTAGAAACTTGTTTACCGGCCATGACAACGGTCATCACCGTACTGTGAACCACATAATTATCATATTACACAAAGAACGGTTATGAGTTTATGACGTATCGTGTCGAAGGTTACATCGGTCGAATTGCACGTCTATCACACCTAACGGTGATAACGTGTTATCGTGGTGGTGCGGTACATACGATACTGTCCAGAACAGAGGTGCAGTAAGGCCACCACACAAGAAACCTATGTCACACATTTTTTTGAATGTTTTTAAGGGGTAATTTTCATTTTCATATATATATATATATATATATATATATATATATATATATATATATATATATATATATATATATATATTTTTTTTTTTTTTTTTCATTTTTATAAATAAACACTTACACTTTACATTTTAAAATACAAAACAAACATCAAACACTTATGTATACTTTTATATTTATTATTCGAAAATGTTTCCATCATCATCTACTTTGCCAAATATGTTAGAAGCGGCTTTTATCGGGGACGTTATGCAAACAACACTCATTTACAAGAAAATAAAGCTGAAAGTTCGCATTTAGAAACTATAAATCCTCATTGACGAAGAAATTGTGAATCCGAACATAACCAATTTGTGAATGACTATTTTAATGATGATACAGCATGCGTTGAAAAATTCAGACGTCAGTTTCGGATGAGAAAAAAACTATTTCTACGCATTGTTGATGATATAAAAAATCGATTTCCATATTTTTCAGCAGATGATTGATGCAAGAGGTCAGAAAAGTTTCTCTATAATTCAAAAATGTAGAACTATAATTCGTCAAATAACATTTGACACATGACTGGTCTAATGAGATGAGTATTTGAGAATATCAGAGAACAACACAAGAATGTTTATACAAGTTTGCTAAAGTTCTAATTATCATTTTCTAATTATCATCTTTCAATGATCGTCATTTATACAAGCCTACAAATAGCGACATCCACCAACTACACATGACACATAAAAACAAGTATGAGTTCCTTGGAATGCTTAGTAGTATTGATTGTATGCATTGGGGTGGTTAATGTGCCCTAATGTGCGTCATGATGAATTTATATGAGGTGATCAAAGGAATTTGACAATAATTTTAGAAGCAATGATGTCCTATGATCTTTAAATATGACATGAATTTTTTTGGTGCATCGAGTTCCAACAACAACTTCAATGTTCTAGACCAATCACCAATATTCAATGATAGGTGTGTCATTTCAAGCATATATGACATCACAGAAGTGTATGTATTACCTTACTGATGAGATATATCATGAGTTAGCTACATTTGTGAAATCATTCTCATGTCCAAACGAAAAAAGCGATTAAGGTTTAATTTAGTCCAAGAATCAGCCACGAAGGATATCGAGTGAATAAGAGATGCATGATCATTTGACAGTTATCTTCGGACCCAAATCTGTATTGCTAATTACATTGTAAGTGGTAATGACAATTCCAGTAACAATTACATTTTTAGTTCCATTTGTAGTAAAAGTGGAAATAATAGTCAAAACGAGGATATTAGAACGAGTGATCAAACTATACCAGAAAGTTCTACTCATATAGGTGTAACTCGACAATACCGACATTTGTGGGTTCAATGTGAAAATTGTTATGTATTAATTTTTTTTAAAATCAAAGATGCATCTTTGTGAACAATGTGGATATCATTTGAAAATGAGTAGTTTAGATAGAATCAAACTTTGATCGATCCGGGCACTTGGGAGCCTATGGATTAAACCATGGTCTCTCTAGATCCCATTGAATTTCATTTGGAGGAGGAGCCTTATAAAAATCCTATCGATTCTTATCGAAGAAAGACATGATTGATTGAGGTTGTTCAAATAGGCAGAGGGCAACTAAACGATATTACCGTAGCAATTAGAGTTATGGTTTTTTCAGTTTATGGGAGGTAGTATGGGATCCATAGTCAGGGAGAAAATTACCCGTTTGATTGATTACGATAGTAAAGAATTTCTACCTCTTATTATAGTGTGTGCTTCCGGAGGGGCATGCATGCATTAAGGAAGCTTGAGCTTGATGCAAATGGCTAAAATATCTTTTGCTTTATATGATTATCAATCAAATAAAAAGTTGTTCTATGTACCAATTCTTACATCTCTTACTACCGGTGGGCTGACAGCTAGTTTTCGTATGTTGGGGGATATCATTATTGCCGAACCCAATGCCTACATAGCCTTTGTGGGTAAAAGAGTAATTGGACAAACATTGAATAAAACAGTACCCGAGGGTTCATAAGCGGCCAAATATTTATTCCAGAAAGGCTTATTCGCTCTAATCGTACCACGTAATCCTTTAAAAAACGTTTTCAGTGAGTTATTTCAACTACACACTTTCTTTCCTTTGAATCAAAATTAGAACATTAAGTTCAATTATTTTGAGCAAACAAGTAATTAATTTATCGGAATCCAAGTTAAAATTAGACGAAAGAGGTTTTCTTTGTTGGCATAAGATCTAATTATATAAAGAATAAAAAGTCACAGAAATTCCGCCCCGTTTTCTATATTCTTGATTATTGATCAAGAAGCCTCTATTAAAAAAGATAAAAGATAAAATACTTATTTCGTGAAATTAGGTAATTTAAAAAAAAATATACACTTCTTTAGTGTTCAGTAGTGGGTTAGGTTTAGATTTGAATAATTGTTGTTACTCGTTAGAAATGACACGAAACATTATTTTTTTCATGGTTTGTATAAACAAGGTTTTAGATTTTCGTTTGATAATGATAAAGGTTCTATTAATGATTTCTTTAATGGTACATTCTATTTTGAAGCATTATCTTGTAATGGAATGTATAAAACTGTGATGGTTGTAGACAACTTAGGAAATGATGTGTTGTATATCGATTCTTCCAATAGTTTGGACAAAGCATGCTTGTGGTATTGTCATCTTGGACATGTCAACAAGAAACACATAGTCCAACTCCAAAAGGATGGAGTGTTGGAGTCATTCGACCTTAGGGACAATGACATATGCGAATCTTGTTTGCTTGGAAAGATGACCAAGTTACCCTTCACTGGTACTTGTGAAAGGGGTGAGGGTTTATTGGATCTCATACACCAATGTGTATGGGACCTTTAGATCCACCACAAGGGATGTGAACCGCTTCTATGTGACTTTCACCGACGATTATAGCAGATATGAGTATATCTACTTAATCAAGCACAAGTCAGAAACCTTTGAAAAGTTCAAAGAGTTTAAGCAAGAAGTGGAGAATCAGCTGGGTAGGGAAATTAAGATGCTCCGATCCGATCGAGGTGGTGAGTAACTTAGTCTTGAATTCCACGACTACCTCAAGGAATGCGAAATTGTTTCGCAATTGACGCCACCTAGGACACCATAGTTGAATGGTGTGGCTAAGAGTCATAAAAATAGAACCTTGGTGGTTAAGCCACAACCATGTGAGTGTTTGTGGGTCTTAAAGTCTGTTAAAAGGACTAAAATCATGTTTTTAACCCTAACCTTGCATGCAAGCACATAAAGTTCATGACTTTACGGTTTAGGAGGTCTAAAAGGAGCTGGATCTGCATTTTGGACGTAAAGACTTAACAGATTAAGTCATGAATGAAGTCCCAAAGAAGCTGGCCAGTATACTAGGCGAACTCCCTGGTATGTCGCGCGTACTGGGTCAAACTCCCCGTCTTGGTCAAGGCCAACGTACGTGCCAGGTACGCTGTATGTACACATGCAGATTGGGAAAATTGGGCTTTTAGGCCCTAAGAGGATGGGCCTAGACTTTTGGGCCCCATGGCTCACTGTGAAGTATCATTTTAGACTTAGGAATATAGAACATTAGTATTGGGCCTTTTTGGGCCAAGATTGGGCCGTTAAGAATTATTATATTGGACTTGGGAATTTTTGGGCATGTTTGGGAAAATAAGGTCTAATTCAGAAATTGGACAATGAGTGGGCCCTTAGGGAATCTTTAATGGGCCGTAAGAGAGCTGAGTGTAATAAGCTAGAATTGGGACTTAAGTATGTCCCAATTGGACCGAAGGGTAAAACGGTCATTTTACCCTGAGTAGTGTTATAGACTCTGATTAAGTGTTATGTGTCTCTGATAGTCGGGAGTCATCAGAGCAGCTATTAGAGATTTCCTCCGCAAGGTTCGACACACAGTTTACGAGGTGAGTTACCTTCCAGTAGAAATGGGTCTAAGGCACCAAGGCGGACTCATTAGTAGGAGAATGTAGTAAAGATGATTGTCTTTGTGATAACTGTTTGGAATGTTGAATTTATTATATTTATATGCTAGGATGCTATGATATATGTGTAGTAGTGGTAGGGGTGAAATAGTTCCCGATTACGGGTTGAAAGATACAGAAGGGGTGGATTGTACCCATACATGCCTAGCAGTATTATTGTGACACATTATTATGTGATAGTGGTAGGGGTGAAATAGTCCCCGATTACCGGTTGAAAGATACCGATGGGAGGTTAACTCCCAGTTACCGGTTAAAAGATACCGAGGGGGAGGTTAGCTCCTGGTTACTGGTTGAAAGATACCGAAGGAGATGTTAGCTCTCAGTTATCGGTCGAAAGATACCGAAGGGGAGGTTAGCTCTCGGTTACCATTTGAAAGATACCGAAGGGGGGGGGGGGGTAGTTCCCGGCTACCGGTTGGAAGATACCGATGAATAGGCATTATTATGTGGTATGTGGTATGATGGGGGAACTCACTAAGCTTCGTGCTTACAATTTTCAGTTTTGTTTCATGTACCTCTTCAACGAAGGGGAAAGAGTCAGCGCAATAGCTGCACATCACACGCACATCGGATTTCCGCACTATGTGATTCATGGAATTGTACTCTGATTTGATTATTGTTTGATGTTTTGATTTAGAGACATGTTCACGATGATTTATGGATTGATATGATGTCGACAATGTTTTTAGTAAATGATTTTATAAAATATTTAATCAAAAACGAAATTTTTAGACTCGATTTTTGGGATGTTACACCGACCGAGACAACTTTCGATCTCGGTCGGGTTGGGTCTTCACCCTTAATGGAGGAGTAGTGACTTGAAAAAGTTCCAAGCAGGAGACCATAGCTGATTCAACGTGCGAATCAGAGTACATAGCGGCGAGTGAAGCGTCGAAGGAGGCAATATGGTTGAAGAACTTCATCGGAGACCTTAGAGTTGTGCCAGCCATAAAGGAGCCTATAGAGATTTTCTGCGATAAGGAAGGTGCGGTTGCCTTAACCAAGGAACCAATGGATCATGACAAATCCAGACATATCGACAGGAAATATCATTTTATTAGACATCGGCTAGAAGAGGGACTCCTCGTAGTAAAGAGGGTATCGTCAGAGGATAACTCAACATATCCCCTTACGAAGGGACTGAGTAGGGTTAAGCACTTGCAGCACGCTAGGAGCATTGAGCTGAAGGACGATATTAGTTTTAGTGATTAGATAGCTTTTAGAAACTTGTAATAGATAAATTGTAATTAACATTTGATGATTAAATAAAGGAGTATTATTTATAAGTAAAGTTACTGTCTTGTGTTAATTATTTACTATTGTTTCACTTTGCATGTTTTGACTTCATAAATAATAAGATTATTTAAACTATCCACAGTCGATCATAGGTTAGAAGTAGGTATGAATGAAGACTGTCATGAATTGGTTTGTAGATTATCTAAGCGTTCAGGTATAGCAAAAGTTTGCTGCAACGTTCAATAGTGCTCTTGAAATAAGATTTGAGTATTGTATTAGACCAGCACTCACTTGAATTCCTTCATGGAATTTAATCACGAGTGATTGTGAGATAATAATATCATATAGTCTTTAAACCTAGATATATGGTTTATTGTTTGCAAATCGATTGTGCATTGATAATGCGTAAACGCATCAGTAACTTGATGTTATAAAATGCATTGTTGTGTATGATTTGATCAGTGAATAGTAAAATCATATAAGTCAAAGTTTATATGTTCCTTTTATCCTATGAGGGTAAAAGCGATATCTTGGGCCCCTTGATGATTTGGTTTTACTTATGTGTTGGGCGCGGTCAGGACTAAGTTGATGTGTTCAATTAAGTTCTATGTCAAACACATCAAAGATTGAGAAACAAACTACTGGACAATGAGTATGACTATGTTCCATGTAATTGTCCACACGATATCTTGAGAACAAAGGATTGTACGATCATTTATCTAAAGGACGTGTCAGAGTTCGATGGTAGCTTTTGAGAGCTACGATTGCTAATCGGATCTTGAAGTCGTACTTGCAATTATAGTTATTAGACTTATCCAAGTGGGAGACTGTTGGATTACGGTCTAAGTCCATAACTATATTTGGTATGTACTTGACCCGGTTGTAGCATGGTCCTTTGGGGTTGCCTTCACCAGAGCAACTTGATTGGATGAATAATGGAGAAAGAGTTATTATGGTTTATTAATATATTATATGAATAATATATTAAAAGAGAAATCATATTTGTTTAATTAATATTGGTCAAGAATTAATTTTTTTTTTGTGATCAAAAGAGATCAATTAAACTACGGGACTGAAATTGTAATTATAAGATAATTGGAATTTGGGCTGTGGATCCTTTGAGAAAGGGATGGACGAAATCTTATGGGAGCCCATAAGGAGTTCGTCCAAGGGGATTGATTCTGGAAGATTCTTATGGGCTGCTTAGGACTTAAGCAAACCAGGTTAGGCATTTGACTGAAACCCTAATTTTACAGTTATATAAAGACCACTTTGGCATCCAAAAATCAGCCACTCGAACCCCAAAGATCATAGAGCCCATTTTGAGACTCCATTCCTTTCTCCCCATCATTCTACAATTGCTTTGGTGTTTGTGATCTATTAGAGGCACAACATTTGAGGTGCTATGGTTCTAAAAAACTCAAGATCTTCAAGCAACAATCAAGGTAACATTCTTACTAGTTTTTTATGTTGATTTTAAGTTTTTTTGTATGTTAGATTAGGGTTTGCAAGTCTTTGACAAAATTTTGCATGTACAAGTAGAAAAACTAGATTCAAGCATTAGGGTTTGCATGAATACCATAGGAATGTTGTTTTGCTCATAACCCAAAAAAACAAGGGTTGTCTGGAATTTGGAAAACCATTCCCAACACATGGTCCGACATTGTTACTTTAAATATCCAAATTGTTGTCTCATTCCATAAAAAAGTGGGTAATGGAGGTGATACATTTTTTGGCATGATAAGGGGTTGGACCATTATCTTTCAGTTTATGCTTTCCTAACTTATATGCGCTTTGATAGGGACCAAAAAAATACATCATTAACCAATGAATGTTTGGTGGTAAGTACGAGCTCGGATTGGTGATGGAGTTGGCCAATTCACATAGGGAGGGAGCCCCAAACGCATAAAATTGCATAAACATCATGACTAACTTCCAATTTCTCAATAGTCATTTTTGTGGTATTGGGATGCAAATATATCTTCTAACCTTTTGGTTTGTATAATGAGGTGATTAATATAGGACAATAGTTGTGCTTTAGTTGAGTATCAGTTTATATGGAATAACTGGATCCCACTCAAAGTGAATTGCTTCGCATGGAGGGATAACTTGAATAGACCTCCTACATTGTAGTGTCTTTTATTAGAGGGATTGGAATGAATTCAACTTTGTACATCTTATGTTAATCGGGATCTAAGATGCTGACCATTTCTTTGTTTCTCACTCCCCCATTTCAATAATGTAAGACGGTATCCTCAATGGTGCGATTTGGATGGCCTAAAAGGTGGTCTATTCAAGTCGACTTCTCACATCTTTTATTCCTATGTGGCTACCACGAATCCCCAAGGTTTATCAGTAACTATCAAATGCCATTTTTTTTTTAATGTTTAGCTAATTTGGAATATGAAAAGTGCTTTGGTGTTCAATAATCACCATACTTCCCGGTAGTGATAGTCATTGATACTTGAGCAAATAAAGATGTTTAGTTTTGTTTGAATTAAAGATACGGTGGAAAGATACAATTTTGACTTTAATTGGCCCTCTAGGTGCTCTTCTCCTTATGTAATTCTGTAACTTATAACTCGTATAATTATTTACTAGTTTCTTGCGAGTTTTTTAACACAATAGTTGCTAAAAAAAGTTATTACTCTTCGATCTTTCATTGCCAAATATATAATATATATATAGTTGCATGGTTAACTTTATCATTAACCCTTTTTTTTCTTATAATATCATCATGTTGTGTCATGTCAATTTTAGTAGAAACTAAAGCTCTACCATTCCGAAATAAGAAGACTTATCAAATTTTTATACAAGACAATATTTTTTTTCAGTTGTAAGTAATAATAAACTCTAATAATATGCGTTTATATGGCGAAAAATAACAAAAAATGATGTATATGGTTTCTTAATACACATTTGGCATAACTTAAGTAAAATGAAAACAAATGTCGAATTAAAAGGATGTGCGAACATTACAATAGAATAATCGTTATGTAAAGGCAAAAGGCCCCATTAGAGCCTAAATCTATTTGAGCAACGGTCACTTTTTTCAAACGCGCTCCAAACTCTTTCCTTCTTTTAAGCCCCCGCATCCCCTCCCTCCCCCCTTCACATCTCTCTCTCCTCTCTCTCCCTGGGTGTGTGTGTTACATCAAAACCAGCTTCATTGAATTTAACATAAGCATCTGAAACTAATGGGTTGGTTTTCTGTCTTTCCTTGTTTCAATAATTCCAAGCATCGGAAACTCAAGAAATCTGCCAACCCAACGACTTCATCTTCTTCTATAGATCAGGTACATATTCCGCTTTCAGTTCTTTGTATCTTCTTCGTAATTCTAAGTATTATGGTTGAATAATCCGTTCCAGGGAAATGAGAAAACTTGCAAGTCTCTTCTGATCAAAGTACCCACAGAAGAATCAACAAATCTTGGTTCACTCCAAAACCCCGTTTCAGAATCCAGGTAATTTCATGAGTTTCGTTGATATACCCAATAGTCATCAATATATGGTACTCGTCTCTTGCATTTACAGGCATCGGGTTTCACTGTGATAAGCTTTTTTGCGTCGTTTGTGTGATTCTCTCTTTGAAGCATTTTATCGAACAGTTTGCCTGCTTGTTTTATTTTTCTTGTTATGGCTCTTCTAGGGATAGCAGCGAAGATCAACTGATCAATGACAGTGACGATAAGTCAGTCACTATAGATTTAGACGTTGAGGCCAATGCAGATATCCCCATTGAAAAGGTTGAGTTTCTTTCGGTAGAAAGTAAAGAGGATACGGAGAAAAATACAGCGGAGATTGGAAAATTAGGAGTTCTTGTGGAACTTGAGAGTGAGAAAAAAGAAAATGAAGAATTGGGAAATCTTGTGGAGATTGAGAAAAAGAAAGAAGAATGTAAGAGTTCAGGAATTCATGTGAAACTTGAGAATGAAAGAGATAATAAAATTCGAGCCTGCTCTGATTCTAGTGTTTCAAGCTATATATCTTATCCACCGATGCACAGATACCATAACTGTGTAATCAACGAAGATGAAGATCATGTATTGATTCAAGAGGATTCATCTGAATCCTTATTTTCTTTATCAATCAATCCGAGAAGACTATCAAAGTCTTGCCCAGTTGACTTGGATGATAAAGAGGTCAACAGTCCACTGAAAACCAGTCGTTCACCGGAGCTGAATGCAAAATCAATCAGGGATGATCAGAACCAAAGCATTGATAATTCGTTGTTGAATCCAATTGAGAATCTTACTCAATGGAAAACATTGATTCCCAAACCAATACCTCCTTTCAATCAAAATCACAACCAAGAAAAAGAAAATCTCTATTTACAACCACAACAACAAGAAACCCAGATCCCACATAAAGCTTCAGTTTCAGATCGAAATGGGAAAGTTAAAAAAGATAGTGAAGAAGTGACTACAAGCCTTTCAAGCTGGTTGATTGAAAATGAAAATGAAGCAGATAATAATAAGACAGTTGAAGTAAGCATGGGAGATAGTCAATTTTCTGTAGGGAATTCGTGTTCATATTCTGATGGGGCAACTTCTTGGAAGAGCTTTGAAGATCGACCCATTTTAGGAGCTTGGACCATTGATGAAGTCAAACAGGTGTCTGCAAGATCATCTCCAAGAAAGTCACCATGTCGGGACCTTGATGACACTCCAATCATAGGAAGTGTTGGGAGTTACTGGAATCATACAGATTCTCCAAACTCTTTCTCTTCATCTCCCTTGGGAGGAAAGCCCAGAAGAAATCAAGTAAGTTTTAACTAATTTGGATTTTAATATTTTATTCAGTTATTTGGTTTTTAAATCGATTGTATTATCTTTTGTAGAAGAAAGCCTTGAGCTGTCACTCTACACCTGTTAAGGCAAGATTGGAGAGAGCATTGGACAAGAATGCTGTTTAAGTTAAGTTTAAAAAGTACGTTCTCTTATTTTTGTGTTAGATTTTGATTGATGATACTGATTGAAGAATAAATGGGATGATGGTGTTTTCATCTCTAGTCTATTGTATATGCCATTTTGTTAGTGCTTGTGAATACTAAACTCTGGTTTTATATATACATACTATGATTTTGAATTCAATTTTGCTTCTTGGAGATTATAGACTTGTGAGATTTGAAGTTGTTAAAATATGAGTTCTTCTTTCATTTAATACTGCTTGGAGGCTAAATGCATCTAGTTTGCATGGTTCATATTAGGTTGGTTTGTTGTTGATTATCTTCTTGTTGTTGATTAGGTTGGTTTGTTATTGATTATCTTCTTGTGTTGAGTGTTATAATAATGGCGAAATAGGGCATTTCAAACAGGTTTGTTTGCTACTATTAAATGTTATCATTAAAAACAATAAGGGCACATCAAGAAGTATTGCAGGAACTAATAAGGCATTCAACATCTCCCAAGATTCCTTGGTTGAATGGTTTAATTGTGAAAATGAATAATAGGACTCTGGTTGAAAGAGTAAGATGTCTTCCTTGTTTAGATCATTCAAGGGTTTCTGGTTGCAACTTGCAAGGCTTTTGTGCCCATTATGAAAGATGATAGATCTAATATTGATGTGAAAATAAGTTTATAATAATACAAAGACAAGATGTTTTGTGGAAGATAGGACTTTAAAAGATATAATGATATGATATTATGATATAAAAAATATGGGTTGAGCCATGTAAGATGAGATGAATTCCTTTCATGAGCAAAATACTTATGATTTGGCAAAGTTTCCCAAAAGAAAGGAGATATTTATAGAGCAAATGTTCCACAAATCTAAGTGAGACAGAAGAGCATACTTCACAACCATAAACACAGTATAGTAATGAGAAAACATCATCAACATAAACATCTCCTAAGGGGTTAATGGAAGGAAATAACAACATACTTTATCAATATATCATCCTTGTTTTATTTCTTTTTATTTATTACAGCATTGTACTTCAAAAAAATTATTCAATGGTAGATTTTTCAAACTGTCCTTATAATAGATTTGTCAGAAATCTCAACCATCAAGTTTCTACCTTTGACTTGATAAGTACCTGTTGGATCAAATACTACGCATGAAGTGCATGAACTGAATAACTGAAATGCAATGCACATCTGACTGATTAAGCATCTGAATTATGAACACACTAAACTTGATTGATTAAACATCTTACAGAGCAAAAAATCAAACTTTACGCTACTCAAATTGCCAACAAAACAAAAAAAAAAAAAATACAAAATTTATCATATAATATGTTTTCCAAGCTAATTGGGGAGGAAGCAAAGCAATTACAGATGAAAAGAAAAGATTCAAGCATGAATCATGACTGATGTTACTACAATTTGATCGTAGATGTCGAAAGAAATTGCACAGAATATCATGGAACTGATGAAGGGGCCAAATTCTCTGTTGGCCGAAAAAAATTCAACTAATAATGATTGTAAAACCCACCAACTCCCCAAAACCCCTAAGTTTAATCATCGATCGTAGTCTAAACTAACCAGATCAGGTACAGATATCACAAAAAATCTAGTAAAAAATACTCACCCCAAAAGAATAATATATGATTCATCACTGTAGCAGAACAGATCTGCGATGGCAAAGCAAACAAAAACTAATGAAACTGTTCACCGATGATCTTAACTGCGGATGATCTCTCTGAGCGTCGTTTGGGAGTCAATGGCTGAAGAACAGAGTCTCTGTACTTAGAGGGCATTGTCATATTAACTCTCCTCTGTCTTTTCGCTTTTGGCTTTGATTTGGATCTCGATTTGGATAGTAAATCGGTAGTAGTGAGAATAAGGTTGTTGAATTGGATGGGTCTCCTTCTTCTGGTTAGGATTCTTCTTTGTATGTAGGGGACACCAACTACCGATCCTGCTGTAACTTGATGGATTGCCTTAACGAGTAGGTTGAGACCAAAACAACGAGAAGGAGAAGAAGATGGGAATGATGATTGGAAGGAAGAAGAGGAGTCCGTGGATGATGCAACGTGTGAATGAACAGTGATGGATGAATGAGATGGTGAATTTGGAGATGAAGAAGGAGAAGAAGATGAGTAAGAAGGGTTATTGGTAGAAGATCTTTGCATTTTTAAGCTGGCTTTTGGTTGCGATTCTGAATCTCCGATTGAAGAGAAGAAATCGCAGGAATTTTGGAAGATGGTGTCTGTTGAATCGAGAGAGACTGGTTTGGGGTGTTCGACGTGACGGTGTACGTATATATTATTCCTACAGATTGAACCTTTTTCCTCATCTTTAATTAATTACAGAATTAGAGCACTTTGTTGTAAATCAAAAAAATTAACAAATTTTGAGATTTGGAAAATGAGAAAACTATAAAAAGCATCTAATTTTGTTAATACTTTTCAATTTTCATAGTCGGTAACCTAGCTGATGTGCCATTCAATATACTCGTTAAAAACGTTTTTGTCCCATTAGTGTGTTCCCGTTTAGAGGGACTTAGTCACGTTATGCGTCAAGAAGGCAAACATGTCCCTATACGTCAACTTTATGTATTTGATTGGAGCTGGAAAGCTTGGATATTTGCAAGAAATCATCACGTAAACTAGGGTATAGTTTCAAGAGTTAGAGCAAAACGTGCACTTGATATGTTCTTTGTGATGTAATTTCTAATTTTTTTTCTTCATTTATGGTTTAATCAAACGTGTTGGCTAGTGTAATGTTGTGTAGGTGTTAAAAACGACATCATAGGAAGAAACGTTAAAAACGACATCATAGGAAGAAACAACGACGACCCATTTGGTAGTTAAAAGAGCATTTTCTGGATTTAGTGAAGTTGATTTGGAGGTTAATGACATTTACATGGATCATAAACCAGATGAAGAGTTTGTTACAACACTTGATAAGTAAGGTCATATTTCTTAAGCTATGATGAATGATGAAAATCTATGTAATGCTTCCATGGATGATGAAATTAGAGCTCAAGTTTATCATGTTTATGATTAGCAAAGTGAAGAGGAGAATGAGGAGTATATAACTACCAAATATAGGATTCCTAATCCAACCACAAAATGGAACAAGATGAAACCAATGGTTGGTGACGTATTTGAGTTCCCTATGCAACTCAAATTTTGTGTCACAAACTATGCAGTCTCAAATGATTACGAAAATTATAGCAACATGTGAAAAGAGTAAGGAAGGGAACTTATGTCCATTTAGATTGTATGAAGCTTGGATATACAAATAAATATCATTCCAAATCAAAATAAAAAATTCTTTTGATCCATCTACTATTATATCTTGGAGAAAAAAAAAGTCTTGAGTGATTCGTATACAAATGCACCTACACCTAGGCTAAGAAAAAAAATCCTTCTAGGATTGCCAAAAAGAAAAGAAACTAAGTGTGAAAAAAAGAGGTGGTAAGAGAGTTGATA
This sequence comes from Lactuca saligna, assembly GCF_052625555.1. Classification (NCBI taxonomy): domain Eukaryota; kingdom Viridiplantae; phylum Streptophyta; class Magnoliopsida; order Asterales; family Asteraceae; genus Lactuca; species Lactuca saligna. Next base: position 167,062,372 of record NC_136418.1, on the reverse strand, counting down.
TAACATCCCCTGAGACACAAGTGCTTGACGATAAGGGATATAATATAGTTAGTTAATTGCTTAGGGAATTAATATATTGATAAGGGACAAAAAGTGTTAAGTTGGTTGATAAATGTGTGCTTGGTGGGTGAAGTCAACTGAATGATCATGAGAAAAGTCAAGTTATTGAAGATGGCGAGAGTGGTCATATGACAAGTCAACATGTATATGATGAGTGGTTAATCATGGGCTAAGTGAAATTCTTGATGAGGTTGAAAATGACATGGGATAAAAGACATTCTTAATAAAGGGACTCAAAATGGGATATATGATGTTAGTCGACATAAGGGTGATGAAAGTACAACTATTATTGTAGAACTTGGGCCAGGGTAATACATAAGATTTTGTCCCTAGGGTAGTCAAAATAGATGATGAAGAATTAATAATGTAATTAGAGTCGAGCTACACAATAGAAGAAACTACAAGTAAAGAGGGATACAAATTATATGTGATAACATTGTCACCGGTTGAGATGGTAATACTAATACAATTGTTTTATTTATTCAACTATTCTACATTTGTTACATTATTAACCTCGCATATCTTTATCAAAAACATGAATTAATGAGGATGGGGAACTACCAAATGAGGATAATGATGATGAAGGTGTCGCTTATAAGGGTGATGGTGATAACCAACTATATTAAGCTAATGTTGATGAGGGTCATGGTGATGAGGTAGTGAATGGAGATGATGATGATGAGGGTCATAAGAAACACCATTTATCCACCAAGACCATAGTTCCCATTTTCACATCTTGTATTTGCCTAATGGTAGGTTGAAATAACTTTAGAGCTCGATTAATGTATAGAACTGAATAATTTGATTTATTATCAAAGTGGAAATCATGTCTTGTTCGTTCCTTGTAGCATAAAACATGTGGATCAATAAATTTAGACACTTTTGAACAAGTTAGTATAAATGGTTGTTGGGGAAAGTTTTATTGAACCATTTATCCTTCAAAGAAAGACACTCATGAATGGAACTGTGTACATGTTCATAAATTGGAGTTATTTATGGTATACATTTTGTAACGCCCTGTTCCAAACGGACTCCTAGGTCAACATGGACTGTTAACCATTGACCACTGACTTGACTTGAATGTGGGATGTCTTGTACCTCCCTAGGGCATTTTGGTAATTTTAGTGATTATAGAGTGGACCAGTTATGGGTACAGGCGAGGTGGTTGGAGCTATATCTGGAGGTGTGGACAGTATCATTCCGAGCTACTAGCAAGGTGAGTTATCCTCACTATATCAATAGGGTCTAAGGCACCAAGGCCAACCCTTTTGTTGTTATCTTGGTTATAGTATGCTACATGTGGTTATGATCCGTTAGGATTCGTATGTTAGCGACCTAGTTAGGTTGGTGCTCTGGTTATGAGAGATTTCTATGATCAATAATCTATGAGATAGTTATATTTGATATTTGTACATGCCAGTATATGTTAGTTATGTGCACATGGTTATTTGCTTGATGTTTGGGGTTGAGGCGGTCCTGCTTTGTGCTAAAGGCCAACATACCTTACGAACGATCCGGATAGACTGTAGGCCGTATGGCGGTCCAGTCATACTGAAGGCTCGTGATAGATCCAGATAGACTGTAGGCCCTGTAGGGCGGTCCAGTCAGGCCGAAGGCCCATTATGCATGTTGTTGATTATCTGTTATTGATATGGTATTATTGGTGTGGTACGAGTATTTTAGGGGTAACCCACTAAGCTTTTGGGCTTACAGTTTCAGTTTATTGTTTTAGGTACTTTTAGAGATCATGGCAAGGCAAAGGCTTGATCGTACCGCTCCTCATCCATATGATTATATTTCTAGGACACTCTGATGATTAATAATTTTGAAAACATTTTGTAAAACACTATTTGATTTCATGGTTGAAAAAGTTTAAATTTGGCTTAAATTTTTTGGATGTTACGCCTTGGAGGGTTTCCATGACTTCCTAGTATGTTTACTTGTTTAGCATGTATTATATTTCCATGATTAATGTAGACCGTGTGGAGGTTGCTGCGACAATTAGCCAACACCATGTGGGGGTTCCAGTGGCGGCTAGTAACGACCACGTGGGGGTTTCCCGTGTTACTTGGGGAGGCTATGATTCTTTTGCCTTAGCCAGCAGTCCTCACTGCTGAGGCATATGTTTCCCTGATGCCTCTTGCTTTCTTTAATAATCTAATTTAGTATTTTGATAATAATAACAATTAAGGGAAACTTCTTTTACCATATTACACTGACCAGTCTTGGTAGAGGGTTGCTTTTGTTAAAGAAAATATAGAATTTTCTGGAAAGAACACTAATACACTGAAAACACTTAAACTACTGCTTTATAAAGTTATTTGACTAAATGACACTAAATACTTATGAACTCACCAGCATTTGTAAAAATGCTGATACTCGCTTTTCAAATAACTTGTATTCTCAGGTTAGCATTAGACAGGTACACCTCCGGAGCTGTTGATGAAGATAGCTTAGTATCACGCTGTATTTATGCCATTACTTGTATTACTTTAAAGTGTTGTAATGTAACCTTGTAGAACTATTACTATTAATGCAATGTTTTGTTGTACTTTGATTACTATAATGCATGTGTTGTGACACTTGACATGACGTCATCCACCCCAGAACGTTTCCGCCGTTCCGATTTTGGGGTGTGACAGATTGGTATCAGAGCATTGTTTATAGTGAGCTAAGTATATCCATTCATAAAAGATATACAGCCTATAAATACAAAAAGGGATAAAACACTCTGACCAAGAATTATACTTTAAAATATAACCATATTTTACCAAAGTATAAGACCTTGGAAGGTTTCCACGACATCCCTATATGTTTATATGCATGACTTATATGGTTTATGTAACTCTCATAGCTAATATGGATTATGTGGTTTGTGTGCGTATGCTCTGGGAAATTCACTAAGCTTCGTGCTTACAGTTTTGTTTATTGTTTCAGGTATTATCGATTTGGAAAAGAAGGGCTCAGATTGTTCGTAGTGCACACATCTATGATTTCCGCAACAAATGATTTTGAGACGAACTCTGATAAATGTTTTAATTAACAATGTTTTGTAATGTTTGAAATAAATGGTATAAATATTTTGGCTGTAATAAAAATAAAATTTTTACCCTTGATTTTTGAATCGTTACATATTTTAACTTATTTAAAAGATTACACTTACCAGGTTTTAACTATTTTTTAAATGTTTGATTAAAATTTAGTTCATTTTCACCATCCAGATCTTCATATTATAGGCATGCATAGTGTTATCTCAAGTTCTCTCCAAAATCTATCATGAAATTGACAATCATTAAAATATTGTATTATTCATATGCATATAGTAACCCATAGTAATTACGCACTTGACAACAACTTCCATGGTATAAAAGGACAACAAATTTAGGTCGTACAAATTCTTTTTAGATTATATCTAGAGCATTCATCGAAACAAAACCACACAAATTTTGGACGTGGAGTATGTTATAAACTATTAATATAAAAAATATAAAAAGTATAAAAATAGATAGTAAATGTGATATATTGGTAAAGAATTAAGGTATTCCTTAATTTTTATATACTTGACTTGCATCTCAATGTAAATTGTTATATAAACAAAATATTGTAATAACTAGAAAGTAAAAATACCTTATCACTTGAATTCCCAAACTAATGAAAATTTTCTCCAACCGGTCCTGAAGAAAGATGAATAAGAGAAATAAATGTTTAAAATACATAAGAATGATGAATTCGTGATATAATTAGCGAGTGACATTATGCTATATTTGAAATAGTTCAATAGATTGTTTCAGTAATATTTTACAACTTTAGAATGATGAAATTATTAATTCAACAGTGTTTGTACATTTTATAAGAATTTAAGAATCTAATATCTGAAATTAGATTTTTCATTTCTTATTTACATAGAATTTACATCCCCATCCCATTTATCTTAGTTATATATTTCATTTATCCTTCCTTATATATGAATTTTCTTTTAAAACAACATTCAACAAAAAGAAATTATATATAATCATAATTTAAACAACTAGATGCCTAGTTTTGATGAGCATTATATAAATTATTTGTGAGATTCGTGTACTACACAGCTTTATTAAAAATAAAAAGTTTAATATGAATATGTAAACATTAAACATTTTACAAAGTAATTGAAAAAAGAAAGTAAATCAATGAGTTTGTAACATTTAATGAATTTATTCTTAAATTAATAAAATGATAACCTTATATGAATAGAATAAAAACCTTCCATATATATAACCATAAATTATGGAAATTTAATGAAAGAATGAAAAACCTCAAAAAATAACAAGTGAAAAATAAGAAAAAAAAAAACCAAAAAAAGCATGTGGCAAAATGAATGAGAAGAAGACATGTGAAAATAAAAAAACATTTATATATTAGAGATGATATATAAATCGTACATTGATTTTGAGACAAAAATGGACCAAAGAGATAAATGAGACCAAAAAGAGAAAACAATCACAAATGCAAAAAAAAAAACTACCAAAAAGAAAACTTAAAAACAAAGGATAAAAAAAATTGAAATTTAAATGTATAAAAATAAAAGTTAAAAAATAATATTAAAGTAGTTAAATATTCAAATATGTAAAATTAATAATATAGATATTACTAAATAAAAATAAAAAATAGATGGTATTAAATTCAATTTAGACTTTTTATTAGGTTTAGTTAAATATGGAAAACAATATAGTTTTAAATTATCAAAAAATTTATTTTCAACATCATCTTCTTGATATTGTTTTAATAACATTTAGGCCCTCCAAAGGCTCGTGATGATCATGTTGGCAACATTGCATTGTGGTCATGCTGATTTGTGGTGTAGAGCACGATTGATTTGTGGTGTAGAGCACGATTGACTCTCTCTCTCATGTGAAGAGTATATCAACATGAATGTCGTGAGGTGTGGATATTAATTTTATTAAATACAGACAAGTGTTGCAATCTTAAATATATAGAAAGATGGTAGGAAAAAAATAGTATGAAGATATTTAATTTCTCTTATATCTATTATGGATATGCTTAACTTTTCCTTTTTCTCATTCAATAGACCATACATGAAGATCACATTTATAACATAGTAATAATTTTTCATACTAAATAACATTGACATACTACAAATTATCAAATGATGTGTAACCGTGTATTATATTCATATTCATTCAATCAATAACAAAAAAGCAATTCAAAATTGTAAGAAAGCAAACATCAACATGTTTGTCTTATTGATCTATTTTTATTGTATATGCCTACCTACATATCTCATATCTGATATCAATTTTAATTCCATCTTTTAGAATTAAATTCACTCAAAAAAATTATATGAATAATAAGAATGGTTAGCCTTGAAGTTTTTAAGAATCTATGCTTTTATTCTTGAAGATTCTCCAACTGCAATCTCCATTCTTGAGTACCAATCACCAATTCTTGTGTGTTCCACCATATCTTTACCTGCTTTTAAATATCGAACAGGCCTCAACACCCCAAACACTGATAAATCCGCCAAATTTGGCTTCAAACCCCCTAAATTAACAACCACTAAGTCAACATCTGAAATGGGAAAAGTCAAAAGTCCAATTTTGATGGAAAGCTGACCTAGAAAATCTCTGCCATCAAGTGCATTAACCCATGTTTCTGCTGATTCATACAAGGCTGCTCTTTCATCAGTAATGTTATACTTTTTCTTCAGTTTCTTGGACACAAAATACATAGCAGCAGCCCCTGCGTATTTCACTGTATATTTCTCAGAGAAGCTGAAGTTACCTGAAATTTATAATCATCATTGTCATGGCGAATGATTATATACTTTCTATTTGTATACATTCTCCACATATATGTCAACTACAAAAGAACACATATAGCTTTTACCATTGCTAGCAATATAATCAAAGGATTCTAGAGCCTCAGAAGTGTTGCGGTATATGTTTGGTGATAGCATATGCACCAAATGATCATCAACCCACCTGCATATAATTCTTGTTTCAGAACATTCTCTACTAATGAACATTGATATGAATTACAAACCTGCACCATTTCTTCTCTTCATCATCAGCTGATGAAGATTTTGCACGAATGATCTTGTTCCTCATCTGATCAATAATAGCTGCAAGAAAGAATCATTGTATCTTCAAAGGAGATAAATTACCTTACTGAAGGTAAAATAAGTCTTATATAGTTGAGATTAATATCCAACATAGTTTATTTAGGTTAAAGTAAGGAAATACCTGATGAATCCACCAATGGTTCACCATCCACCATCAATATGGGCACCTTCTTATACTCAGACCATTTGATTTCCTTCTTACTGAATGGATTCACCTCCACGACTTTGTATGGAACATCATAGTAATCCAAGAATGCTGATCGAGAAAGCATCATAAATACAAATACCTTAAGAATATTGAATCATTGATGATTGCATGTATTTGCCTATTATCATGGCTATAAAAGTAATTGTGATACTGATTGATATGTACAAGATTCTTGATTTGGAGAGCATGAGAATGAGACATTACCTTTAACCTTGTTACAGAAAGGGCAAGCTTCGAATTGGTAGAGTACAACGTCCTTCGGGACTAGATCAGGCTTAAGAAGTTCTTTGGCATAAGCCTTTTCTTCCACCAACAATGACGTGACGCCAAAAACGACAGAAGCGGCGGCAAGACCACCTAAAGACAGAAAAAACTTAGCAGTATCCGAGTAGACACCTCGAGATATGGATCTCATGGATGTTGAAAATGATCGCCGGGGAGAACCCACATTGATGCCGGCGTAAAAGGATGTGACCTGAAAGAGCCTTGTGTATCGTTGTTGTTCTGAAGATGCCAGAAGGACTCGAGATAAGGCAGTGGAAGCAACGAGAGTAGAAGCTCGCCTCATTTTTACCGATTAATGGAATTTTGGATTTGCCTCACGGCTACGCGATGGCCGACGGAGGAGATTGAACCGTCTGTGGGGTTTTAGAGCTCGCAATGCGATCATGAAAAAATTACATTTAAGTCCCTTTTACTTCCATTCTATAATAAAAGACCTTCCATCTTTTTCTCAATTATAAAATATGGTCAAAACTATTAAAGAAAACAGTTTTGAACAAAAACAAGACAACTATTAGACATATAATCTCTTTTTCTTATTATGGTATGAATTTTTTTGAACGGAAAGTGCATTAAAGACTAGCAAGAAACCAACAAAAGTTACAAATTCCAAACATTTAACGGAGAAATACACCATTTAAACCAACGCAGATAAATATAATTAGAACGCAACTTAATCCAGCTAGAAGCCACAAGTTGAATGTCATCTGCCGTCTTCAAGGAAGAGCGGCTATTCGTCCATCATATATCAACATGTGTTATTCATTTACACATGCTTTTCTTCCATCTTATATCCATTTTTGCCCACAATTGTCATTAAAAGGCTACAATATATATATATATATATATATATATATATATATATATATATATATATATATATATATATATATATTAGTTCATGTGTATGAATATTATCTTAAATTAAAAAGATCTAAAAGGTGTTTTCATGATTTATAAAAGTACAATGAAATAAGAACATGGTGAATTAACGTAGTTCACATAATTGAAGTGATCAACTAATCCATATGTGAATTTCTATTTAGGGTACAGAGGTACAAAAGGATCTATTTATAATAACAATTTGACCTAAACATTGGTTATATCAACCCCAAATGACATCAACTGAACAAACCATATGATCAGTGTACCGAAAACCTTGTCATCAAGCACCACATACATTAGCTCGCCTGCTCGAGCATCACATACCTTGTGTTCGCAACACCATAGATTGTATGAACATGGCTTATTATATGTCTATATAACGACAATGGGGTCAAATGGAAGATGTGACTCTATAATCCAATGTATAATAGCTTTATGTTATGTATAATAAATGAATTGTTAGGACTTAGACATATATTGATTCATTTGATGGATTAATAAATAAACAACGTTAATGAAATAGTAAAATCTAATAATAAACATAACACAATCATATATGGAAAGTAATTTTTAATTGATAACATATATATATATATATATATATATATATATATATATATATATATATATATATATATATATATATATATATATAATTGTTTCAGTGGTGAAAACATATTACCAATTCATGAAACACACATCGTATGGATAGTCTGAAACATTAATTTAAAAATCAAATTTAAAACCATTTAAGTATTTATTGCGAATCAAGTCCCATAAACATCAGATCAACCATCGAATAAGTTGTTTAAAATGTATTAGTGTATCACAATTTAATAGGTATTCTAAATCCCAAGTGTTCTTTAATCTCCCAAGTTTCTCCAATGAAATGTTACTAATATTAGTGCATGCCAAAATAGCACCCTCGTATGTCTTTAAACTTAATAAAATTCTTTAGCTCAAAGTTTGGAGAAAACATTATAGAAATGTAATACACTATTATAAGCATCATAACTCGTAAACAATAAAGATAACCCATAAAAGCATAAACATAAGAACTCATACATTGTTTATTAAATAAGAAATAGTGTAATATGTTTAATGAATGATATGGAACCAAAGTCCAAACCCCAAGTCAACTAACTACACATAGTCAATCTCCATACTTTGTCAAGTTTGCTTCTACACTTCATACAGCTTCAATGACTCGAGTTGATTATAATGGGTTGATTGGGTTCAAAATTTAAACTAAACATGAGATATCATCCTTGTAACATCATTGATTTGATTAAATTATTAATTAAGGGGGTCATTAATTCCAACATCAAATTCTAACTTGAGTTATTTTATATAATTTGAACGATAATCACTTAAACTAAACTCAAAATCATAAGAAAACATAATTTTTAGTTTGAATATGAATTTTTCATAAACGACTGATTTACCATTATTAGTAGGGATTATCATCACCATAACCATCAACCAGACAATTATCGTGTTGCCTTCCTTTTGTTAGCGACCTCACGTCATATCTACTCTCGAATCTATCTATTTTATCATCTGTTTCTTATCATATTCAAATCATGGTGGTGTTTGACAGAGATGCCGATTATCGGTGAAGGAAAAGGAGAGTAAGTGAAAGAAAATAGATGATAAGGAAACAAGTACCAAAAGAAGGGGGAAGATAGAGGTAGTGGTGGTACAATAATTTTTTCGTATGTTTAATAATTAAATTTAGTTAAAAAGTAATAGAAGTTACAAAAAAAAAAGAGCATAAGTCATTTTATATAACTTAGGGACAATTCGTGTAAGTTAAAAAAACATGGGACCATTTCCTATATATATATTTTTCAATATGGACAAATTTTGTTTTAAATATATAAATAACAAAAACAACTAAATTACATATTTAGTCCTTGTGGTTCACACTTATTTGCATTTTTAGTATAACTTTTGAATGACAAAATTACAAAAATGGTCCCTATGGTTTGCCAAAAGTCACAAAGTCAGTCCCTATTAATTTTTTTTTGATGTAAATGGTCCTTGTGGTTTGAAAAACTTGCACAGATGGTCCTTTTTACTAACGTCGTTAGTATTCAGCTGTTAGGGACTGAATTCGTAAGGGCATTTTCGTCTTTTCAAGTATAAAGGGACTGAATTTGTGACACTTGGTAAACCATAGGGACCATTTTTGTAATTCTTCTAAAAATAATTTAAACGAGTGGAGGAGGATTTGAACTTGGGACCTCCCCCTAATCCCAAACCAACCTATGCCTTATACCAATAAGCTGCAACAAAACTTGGTTTATAGTTCCGAAAAATAAATTACATTATGTAAAATCGCAAAAAAAAAATAAAAGATAAATAACAAAATATATTACATTTTTTTACATAATTTTTTTAAATAAAACAAATTGTACTTTTACGTATTGAAGAAAAAATAAAATTTTACAATTAGTTTATATGTTTTTTTACGTTTTTATTTTATGTAAAATAATTTTTTTACGTATTTAAAAAATACGGTTTTGTAAAATACGTTATTATGTTGTTATAATCTTATAGTATACTTTTACATTATGTTAACGTCTTTAATTGGTTTAAAGCAAAACTACAAGTATTTTTTTTACGTAAAAATATTAAGAATATGAAAACATAACGTAAAAAAAAATACTTGAATATTCACTTTAAATCAATTAAAGATGTTAAGATAACGTAAAAGTATATTTTATGATTTTAACGACGTAATAATGTATCATATGAAAATGTATTTTTTAAATACATAAAAAACATACTTCATGTAAAATAAATATATACAAAAAAAAGTTACACATTTTTTAGTAATATTTAAATACATAAAAAAACGTAATAACATATTATACAAAAACTTAATCTTAAAAATGTGTAATTTTCTTTTATATATATATATATATATATATATATATATATATATATATATATATATATATATATGTGTGTGTGTGTGTGAATTATGTTTTTTTATGTATTTAAAAAATACATTTTTATATAATATATTTTTACGTTATCTTAACATCTTTAGTTGATTTAAAGCGAATATTCAAGTATTTTTTTACGTTATGTTATCATGTTCTTAATATTTTTACGCAAAAAAATACTTGTAGTTTTGCTTTAAACCAATTAAAGACGTTAACGTAACATAAAAGTATAGTATAAGATTATAACAACATAATAGCGTATTGTACAAAAACATATTTTCAAATAAATAAAAAATAGTTTACGTAAAATAAAAACGTAAAAAAAATATAAACTAATTGTAAAATTTTATTTTTTCTTCAATACGGTAAAAGTACAATTTGTTTTATTAAAAAAAATTATGTAAAAAAAATTGTAATTTATTTTGTTATTTATCCTTTTTTGCGATTTTAAATAATATAATTTATTTTTCGGAATTATAAACCAAATTTGGATGCAGCTTATTGGTATAAGGCTTAGGTTGGTTTGGGATTAGGGGAAGAGGTCCCAAGTTCAAATCCTCCTCCACTCATTTAAATTATTTTTAGACGAATTACAAAAATGGTCCTTATGGTTTACCAAGTATCACAAATTCAGTCCCTTTATACTTAAAAAGACGAAAATGTCCTTACGAATTCAGTCCCTAACGGCTGAATACTAACGGCGTTAGTAAAAAGGGTCATCCGTGCAAGTTTTTCAAACCACAAGGACCATTTACATCAAAAAAAAAAAATTAATAAGGACTGACTTTGTGACTTTTGGCAAACCATAAGGACCATTTTTGTAATTTTGTCCTTTTGAATTTATGAAACGACCCCTTCTTATGGTTTTCAAAAAGTTACACTTGTAGCCCTGAAATTGTTACCGTCTAAAATGCTTTGTTTGGTATATGTGAAATTACAAAAACAGCCTTGTATTTTTTTTCTTTTAAGTTTCAAATTAAAGAACCACTACACCGTTGATCACCACCACCATCATTAATACCAACATCAACACATCACCCCACCACCAATCACTACCACCACCATCATTAATACCAACATCAATACATCACATCACCATCGCCACTATCCAATTGACGCCGGAAAGACGAGCCTATAAAACTCAACATTCGATAATTACTATGCCAACAATCACCACTATGACCACCTGTATCTTGTCGGAAAAATAAATCCACAAAATGTCATCGGAAAAACAGAAAACTCGGCTGGAAAAAAGAACCAAACTTATACATGATGAAACCAATGAGTTTAAACTCAGAATACACAATCAATTAAGAAACTCGACATTAATCAGCTCAGAAAACCAATTAAAACTAGAATTACACATTATAAGACATCCAAGTCCCACTCCTAGATTTTACCGTATGAGAAACTTTAGCTACTACAAGTTGTAGTGTTGTCTGAGTAGTGATGGGAGGAAAAAGAGACGAAGATAAAGGAGGAGTGCGACAATGGCTGAGTCGCAATGATGGAGGTAAAGATTGCATGCGACCTTCAGAGCATCCCCACCGTAAACACTTCCCATTCCCTCCCTCCAACCATTAAAATAAAAATAAGCAGAAAAAAACATCACACCACATCAACACTTAAATTCCATCAATATGACCTTTTTCTGACAACCGGGGCACCATTTCACTTCACGCCTCCTAAGCATGTTGATGTCGTTCACTCGTTCTCTGATGATCTACCATCTCAAAATGCCATAAACATTCCACTGCTCTTCTTTGAGCAATCACTACTTTGATTTTTGGTCCTAGACCGATACATGTGAAAAGAGAATTAAATGGGGGATATAGTTGTTTATTGACGACGACCTCCACAAGGAAGAGGGAAAATGATTAGAGACTTATGTATGCCCTATATATGACTCAACTTTCCAAAATTACTTACTTCCTATGGCAAACCAAATGAGTTATCAACAACTTTTATTTGGTAGAAAGCGATAGAGACCGGAGAAAGGGTGGAAGAGTGACCCAAACTTTTAGGTTGGAAGGAGAGCATTGAAGCCAGTATCCGATGTAGAATGAGGTGGAGTCCAACAAGTTGTTGTCGATGTTAGAGCTACCAAGAAGGGAAATGTATAGGTGACTGTGTGAACGGTCCGATGATTGAAAATATTTTTAAATTTTTTGTAATAGTATTTTACACGTTTGGTCCTTAAAATTATTAATATTATAAAAAAAACAAAAAGGATACAATGATAATTTACAGATATTTAATAGATAGTAAGTGACATAGTTAGTTTCAAAGATAATTGGTTAGAGAAAAATAATTAGTTTGGTTTTAGGTATACATTGATAATAGCTTACGATTCAAAAGAATGAAAGATTCAAGCCAATCGACCAGCTACGAAGACGATATGTGGTTGTCAAATGAGAGAGGAATGAGAGATGTTCATAAGCTTTCCGGCTCACTAGTAGGCGACGAGGATATTAAAAAAAAAAAGGCTCATTTAGATTGCAACTTTTGAAACGATAAGAAGAAGTGGTGTCAAAAATACAAAACTTAGACTAAAAACACATATCGGTGTGAACCAAAGGGACTAAAACTCTGATTTACTTTTGTATAAATTTAGGAGAAAACAATAATGTATTCTTAAAAAGAATTTAAGCACCATCTTAGAAAGACTCAAAATATTATATAATATAGCCCATGGTATTGCATGAGCCGTACACCTATTTAGGTTGTTGAAATACATCCGGATTTTGGAACTGCAAGTGTGTCTTCATCCTGACCGTCCAATCGAATTCAAGAGAAAAAAGGGGTAACAATAACAAAAGGAGTATTGTCTCATGCTTTTATTCAACAAAACTCACAACAAAGATCCAATTCCTCCCTCATTCGGGCATCAACCAATCTCACTCCGTCTTCATTATCACAACACACAGGTAAACCAAAAACTTCCCAAATAATAAAACATCAAACAGTAAATAAATATAAAAACAGAAGCAATTAAAAGAAGATTCCATTCAATTCAATTCAATCCAATTTCTCCCCAACTTCTCGCCTCACGCATGACTTTTCTTTCTTGATCAACGAACATATCCATGGTCCTCCACCCTCTACAAACACAATAATATTGTAATTAAAGATCTAATTAAACCAATGTTTTCCCTACAAAACTTTAAGTTGGTTGGACCAGTCTCCTTGTAAAAATATTTACTATTTTCCCTAAGAAAATAAAAATCCAAATCCAAATCCAAATCCGAACCCACCTCAAATTTTCCTACCAGATTCCTGTTCTTGATATCATCCAACAAAAACCGTGTTCTTATTAATCAATCCTATACAGGTATTCACTACCAGATTTGTACAGTTTTGGATCATCAAGATTTGTTGTGATGTTTATCTAGGGCTAGCCTATTATATTACTGTTTGTGTTTTTATTCATCCAGATGCTTGAATTTATATTGGGTATTGTTTTTTCTGCAACATGCAATCCTAATCTTGTGCTCATCTGGTTGTGTATCCAGGGTTTTTTCCCCTTCTTTTCTGATCCCCCTTTTTCTTGCACTTTTTAGGGATTTTGACCAGGTCAATCGCATATTGTTTTTATTGCAAGTGGGTTCTGAGTCAGTCCTGCTTTTGCTTTGTTTTTTTTATCAGTTATTGTTCTGTAAATCCTAAATTAATTGATTGATGTGTTCTGGGTAACTTTGACAATCTGGGTAAGGCCAGGTTAGACCAGATCTGTTGATTTTGTTCTCAATTTATCAACCTTTAAATCGATCATTCCTTTTTAAGTAAATTCTTAATCATCTGTAGTTTTATTTAATTCTTAGGTTTCATTGAAGTTTACATCCATATTTTAACATCTGGGTCTGAACTGCATTTGTCCAAGGACAACTGCATCTCTCTCTTTTGTTTTGGGGTAATCAATACTCATGTTCTTTGAACTTTTATATCATCTATGTATATGTATATATCAACCATGGATCAGATCCAATCCATGAGACTTTTTCTTTGTTACTAATTTCTCTATATGCTTGCAAATTATGATGCAGATAAACTGATAAAGTATTATTCATAAAATCAGAGAATCTTGAACAAGAACTTTTGAGAAAACAACTTCATGATGGGGACAGAACTCATCAGGCGTCATGTCAAAGAAGAAACCATGGATATTCCATCAATTCCACCAGGGTTTGAATCGATTACAGCCTTTTCTCTTAAAAGAGTTGAGGACAACAAAGTTTCTGTCCCCATGAGTGTTTCTGAACAACATCCAGTCAAGAACGAATCAGGTATCAAGCACAATGATGATGATGATGATGAAACGATTAAGAGGTCTGTTAGACCTAGACCTTGGATAAACTATGGGCGTTTTGATAGCAATTCAGGGGATGAGTCTGAATCTGAAAAGGTATGTCATCAAATATTGTTTTTTAATTAGTTACAGTGTCTGTATGACATTTCTTGACTTAATGGTATTAATGCAGAGCCAAACTTCAAGCAATCCGATCTCTAAAGGGGTTATTCGTGGATGTGAAAAGTGTAGCAACTGCCAAAAGGTTAATAACTTAACATAAAACATAATTTAATATTACACTTTGTACTTTGAAGTTTGAATTATTGTGTATACATATACTCAATTAAAAAAAATAAAACAATTTTATCAGGTTATTGCAAAATGGCGTCCAGAAGAAGCTCGAATCCCTGATCTTCTTGAAGCTCCTGTGTTTTACCCAAGTGAAGAGGTATCTACGAATACCATTCTGTTTTAATGACTTATTTCCTTTTTGGACTGAATGAAATGTCTGAATATAAATGATTAATTGGTTTATCAGGAGTTTGAAGATACTCTGAAGTACATTTCAAGCATAAGAGAAAAAGCTGAAGCATATGGAATTTGTCGAATAGTTCCACCTTCATCATGGAAGCCTCCATGTCCTCTTAAGGAAAAAACCGTATGGGAAAATTCAACTTTTGCTACTCGTATCCAAAGAGTTGATAAACTTCAAAACCGTGATTCATTGACCAAAATGTTGACTCCTAATTACCATAAGAAAGCGAAAAAAAGAAGATGTGTGAAAACAGAGTTTGACCAAAAGATTCACGGGTCAGACCCTGTTGACCCAATGGTTCCTGAACCTTGTTTTGGGTTCGAACCCGGTCCACGCTTCACACTTAATGAGTTTCAAAAGTATGCAGATGATTTCAAGACTCAGTATTTCAGAAGAAACGAAATGAATACAAATCAAGATTCGTGGGACCCATCTTTAGAAAACATCGAGGGTGAATACTGGCGTATGGTAGAACGACCTAGTAAAGAAATCGAGGTATCTATCTTACTAAAAACATTTTTTTTTTTATTTTATTTTGCATTTATCAACTTAAAATTTATGTTCTTTTTTGTTCATTTCTTGTGAAAATGTAGGTTCTTTATGGTGCTGACCTGGAAACGGGTACATTCGGTAGCGGGTTTCCAAAAGATCCGTGTCAAGTATCCGGGTCAGATGAAAAGTATGTTAGATCTGGATGGAACTTGAATAACTTTCCAAGGCTTCCTGGATCTTTACTTTCTTATGAAAGCAGTGATATATCTGGTGTTCTTGTCCCATGGTTGTACATTGGAATGTGCTTTTCATCATTCTGTTGGGTGAGTGGAAGATCTTGATTTACTTCTTTTTCTTGTTGTATCTTTCTTCACGAATATTAACATTAAAAAAAATACAGCATGTTGAAGATCATCATCTATATTCAATGAATTACATGCATTTTGGTGCTTCAAAGATGTGGTATGGTGTACCTGGAAAAGACGCCATTAAATTGGAAGCAGCCATGAAAAAGCATTTACCTAACCTTTTTGCAGAGCAACCTGATTTGCTTCACAAACTTGTAAGATTTGTAATTCAAGATTCTGATTCTTGAACAATGTTGTCAATTATGGAGATTATTATTAACTTTTTTTTTTTTTATTATCTATATTTAATTCAGGTGACACAACTTTCACCTTCCATATTAAAATCCGAAGGAGTTCCGGTTTTCCGATGTGTTCAAAATCCAGGAGAATTTATTTTGACTTTTCCACGAGCATATCATTCAGGATTCAACTGTGGGTTCAATTGTGCAGAAGCAGTCAATGTAGCCCCTGTTGACTGGTTGCCACATGGGCATAATGCCATTGAGCTTTATCGTGAACAGGCTCGAAAAACCTCAATTTCTCATGATAAATTGTTACTTGGAGCTGC
Source organism: Lactuca saligna (assembly GCF_052625555.1). Taxonomy (NCBI): domain Eukaryota; kingdom Viridiplantae; phylum Streptophyta; class Magnoliopsida; order Asterales; family Asteraceae; genus Lactuca; species Lactuca saligna. The sequence continues at coordinate 167,045,632 of NC_136418.1, read as the reverse complement.
AAGAGATGCTGTAAAAGCTCATTGGGAACTTAATCTACTTAGAAAGAACACACCTGATAACTTAAGATGGAAGGTTGTTTGTGGGAAAGATGGGATTCTATCCCAAACCCTAAAGGTACGTTCTTTATCTGTTAAGTCGTTCTTTATGTATTAAGTCAAAAACAAAACAACTCAATGTGTTTATTTTTCTCTAGGCACGTGTGGAAATTGAGCGTGTAAGGAGGGACTTTCTTTGCAACACTTCTCAAGCTTTAAAAATGGAGGCAACTTTTGATGCGACAAATGAGAGAGAATGCAGCATTTGCTATTTTGACTTGCATTTATCGGCTGCAGGTTGTCACAACTGTTCACCTGAAAAGTATTCATGTTTAAATCATGCAAAACAGTTTTGCTCGTGTGCTTGGGGTTCAAAGTTTTTTCTTCTTCGTTATGACATTAAAGATTTAACCATTTTGGTTGAGGCGTTAGAGGGAAAATTAAGTGCTATATACAGATGGGCAAAACTCGATCTTGGACTTTCTTTGACTTCATACGTATCTAAAGATACCTCACGACCCTTGGGGCTTAATGGGCCCAATGACAAAGAGGTGAAAGAGCAAAAAGGGCAAGAGAAGGTCCAAGAAATCTTGAATAAGCCCAATGAGAATGTTATTCTGGTTAGTGATGATGAAGGTGACAATAAACCGGTTCGAACCGATTCGGTTTCAGGGTGCACCGGGGGTGAAGCTCAAGTGAAAAAAGAAGCCATCGAGTCACACCCGGAAAACCTTTCTTGCCATAGAGTTTTGTCAAAAGACACGGGTCCCACTAAGGATCTTTCAAGTGTAAAAGAGTCTAGCAATGGGGAAAATACGGGTGTGTTATCGCAGCAAATACCGAAGTGTGGGAGTGGAGTACAAAATAAGGAGGACAAAATTGTAATTATTGGATTATACGCAAATACAAGGCCAGGAAACAACGTACAAAATGCTGCTTCTGGAAGTCCGTCATGCACTCAAACAAACCCCCGCCAAAAAGGGCCCCGCATGGCAAAAGTTGTTAGAAGGATAAATTGTCATGTGGAGCCTTTGGAATATGGCGAGGTCCAATCGGGAAAGTTTTGGTGCGATAGTCGTGCCATTTACCCTAAAGGTACATTACATTAATTACACTGACAGTCTCTCTGACTGTCAGTGTAAGAGTTTCAATTCCAATGTGGATGGTACCTGATTTACATCTCACATGATTGTTCCATGGAAGACATAAATTTGAATTTATTTATTTCTTTATTTTTTTTTGTGCAGGTTTTCGGAGTCGGGTTAAGTACATAAATGTTTTAAATCCTACGGATATGTGCTATTATGTTTCGGAAATTCTTGATGTGGGAAAGAATAGACCGTTATTTATGGTAATTAAAAATCTTTATGGCTATAAAAGGCGCCTATTTTGTATTTTGGTGGACGAGGTGATAAAAATGCACTTATATTCTCTCAGGTTTCATTGGAGAATAATCCAAATGAAGTATTTGTACATTTATCTGCAGCAAGATGTTGGGAAATGATTAGAGAGAGAGTTAACAACGAGATCTCAAAGCAACATAAGTCAAGAATATTAAATCTTCCACCTTTGCAGCCTCCCGGAAGTCTTGATGGCATGGAAATGTTTGGTTTTTCCTCGCCTTCCATCTTGCAGGTAAACTTGACATGACATGATATGATATGACATGATCTTGAATGCATCTTAACAGATTGATATGATGTGGTTTTGATAGGGTATACAGTCGATGGATAGGAATCGTGTATGCAAAGAGTATTGGGAATCGCGACCTTTTCTGTCTCAATCCCACAAGGAAGGTGAGAACTCATTAAAGATTCAGGAATTAAATATTCCTGATTGCAACAAAAACAGCGGTTTGACTACAGATTCTGATGATATTGTATCGGGTCTGTTTAAAAAGGCGAATTTAGAGGAGATAAATTCGTTCTTGAGTGTTTTGGGTAATGATGATTCGAGTGGTGATAAAGGAAAGAGAAAGTTAATGAGACTTTTAAATGAAGAGATTGGTAAACGATCTAGATGACAATTGGCAAAGATTTGTAAATTCTTTCATCTTTATAGTAGTTATTATACTGGGACTAGTAGAGTTTCGGGTTTAATTACCTTTTTTTTTTGGTAGGGTTTAATGTAGAGCTAAACTGGAAAATTGTTGAGAGACTTATTTGTTTTTGGGATTAACATTCATTTTAACAGATTCATTTCATAAGTTTCTATCATCATCTTATTATTCTCAACATGTTACATGAAGGCCTTCTTCTTGATTCCGTAACTCTTATCTAAACAAGTGAGAATCAGTAGTCACCTTTCAGAGTTATTAGAAAGCCAAATAATCAAAACTGTGGTCAAAATAAATATTTTAACACTTCATCCGAGGAAAAGTTTCCCATCAACTGAGACAATATCAAAATGTTCACAAATTAAAGCCACAACTTGAACGTTTTGAGATCAAGACATTAACAATTGGTAGTTGAGCCAAGATTTGATACCAGTAAAAACACATTGCTTGATGAATTTACTATTTTGACAAAATTTGCTTTTTATAACCCCAAAATAATTTTTTTTTTTTTTTTCTGACATTTTACATAAGTAACACCAAATTTACAATAGAGCCGTAAGACTATATGCTAGAGCATTCGCTTTTTATAACACCACCAAAAATATATTTAAAAACTAATTTTTTAATATACTGCAAACATTTCTTCCTATAATTCTTCGAGGTAAATTTCTTCGTGAAATTATTTATAATAAGGTGCCAATAGTACCCCTAATTGCCAATTGTACCCACTGACACTAATCAAATCAATTAGCGTTCCATCGAATCATTTTTTATTTTATTTTATTTTATTTTTTAATATTTTACTTATTGCATATTTGATCCACATATGATTTTTTGTCTTTTTTTATTATTAGATTTTAGTAATATTAATAAATATTATAATTATATACAGGGTTAGATATGTAATATTTAATTATTTAAGTCCATTAGATTCATCTATTCGTAACGTTTCAGTTGTCGATTCCAGGTTATTACTGTTTCTCTTGGTCACGGTCATAGTGAAGATTATTGGCATGATGATGCATTCAGATTTATACAAGCTTTATTAATACACCATGAAGAGTATGCAATGATCTATGGTGTATATTTTAACAGAATAAGTCACTTGTTGAATTTCTTTGGATTGAGTTATGCGGTGCATAAATATTGTTTGATTATATCAGACATTCCTATTTTCATTGTTTACAAATATGATGTTATCATTCATTACCTGAGCAAAGAATGTTTCAGTTTTCACTTTGGTATGACGCGTAGGACATTTCAAATCATGCATCTGTTGTGATTGTTCACGTACATGATAACCATTATGCGATTGTTGATTTATAAGAAGCGTATCCAGTATATATATTATTTTTTTTATATTGACATACATACAAATTGTAACATTCTAGTGGATGGAAACCATGTATAATGTTGGATTGAATGCTTTTCTTCGGCATAATACACATAAATGCACAATGCAATTATAACACTCAAACAATTAGTTAATATAGATGAAATTCTGCTTTTTTATTATTATTATTATTATTATTATTATTATTATTTGTAATTTTTTCTAATAATAATGATAATAATGAATAAATCAAATAATATTAAGAAAAAAACAAAAAGAAATATATATTAAAGACAAAAAAAAGATAATAATAAAAAAAAATTGATTTTTAGAGTGAGAATTTTGCAAATGAATAAACTAACAATAAGAAAAAACCCAAACAAAAAAATGACTTAGATAATGGGTGCTGGGACTATTTTTCAGCAAATATTGATGTCGCATACACCAACATGAAATTGATGGCCATTTTAACAAAAAGTAAAAAAAACATGGTTACTTTGTGAAAACTCTTTTTATTTTCCTCTTTAAAATACGTACTTCAAAGTTCAAATTAATGTAAAAACAAAACAAACCATTTTCATATTTTGCACTGGACCAGGCTTAAATTCGAAAAAGGACCCGAGAAAGAATGGGCTTTATATTTAAATATGTTGAAGGCTTGAAGCACACGACCACAGTCCACAAGGGGCGGCATTGGCAAGGTTTTGTTAATAACACAAATTTCATTAATTTTTAAAATATTTTGTTGATTAATTAATTCTTGAAATATTATTTAAACCAAGTTTGGAGGTGGCATGCATCACGAAACAAGATTTCCCAAACATGAATTGTTAAAATATGATCTTACAAGATAGTATACATCAAAATTCTAAAACAACTCAATTTATGTTTGTCAATCATTAAAACATTAATATGGACAAGTGTGACTAATTTTAAGAGAATAAATATTTGTTATTGCATCCGATCATTTGCACCATCAACATCCACAATGTTCATGTTTTTATGACGACAAACATGTGATGGTTTTCAGATACAAAACTTACTTTGAGACGCCACTTTAATCAAATAACTTCAGGTGGGTTTTTGTTTGATTAAAAAATGTACCGTGTAGTGTGTACTATCACATATATTTTGTTAAAATATTTTACGAGAAATGATGGAAATGGTCCCTTCAGTCTTGAACATGGCAAATACAGTTTTTCTTTCTATATTAACTTGGTATTTTTTGTGCATATTTTGAATAGAGTAGAAAGATGAGGGCTAAAATTTAGATTCTGAGCGTATAAGGACCGGAAGTGCATTGGTGTTGTTGAAAAAGGGTGTCGCAATGATGGAGGTAAAGAGTGTTATTTAGAATCATTAGATTACGAGTTTTGTATAATCATTACGAGTTTGTTTAGCATAATCATTAGGTTAAGTGTTTGTTTTGTATGATCAGTTGTTCTTTGAGAGAGTTTGAGTATTATTATAGTTTTTTGTTCTTTGTGATCTATACTTTTGCTCTTACAAACATATTTCAAGAGTTTCAATACATTATTATATTTTTGGACCACATAAATGTATATATCGTTATCATTCAACTCAAAGTTATTATGAGAATTATTTCAAATTATTGATCACCGATTTCATTAGTAAATGAAGATAAACATTTACCATGTTTATCTTATAAGTTGAGTTTCCGATTCGACTCAAGCTATCCTATATTTGTAATATCTCTCGCATTGAGTTTATATATATATATATATATATATATATATATATATAATCTTAATGAAAAACAAGAAAACACATACAAAAAATCTTTTATATATATATATATATATATATATATATATATATATATATATATATATATATATATATATATATATATATATATTGGTTCAAATGAGAACCACAAAAGATTAAGAACCCTAAGAATCTCATTAGTTAGTAAATATTTACATGATATTTTTATTAAACATGTGAAATTTTTTTTTTCTCTTTTCGATACAAAAAAGGCAAAATTGTAATTTTTGCAGTATAATATTTTAATTCTTATATGCTCTCGTATTTGAACACACAACTTATATAAATTACAACTTTATACAGTTCATTTATAGTTTAATTCAAAATTTCACAACGTAATACAAACCATTTTATAATAATTCACAAACTCAAGGAAATCAAAAATTCAAACACTACTACTATCACCACCACACGTTGCCACCAATCACATGTACCAGCATCGCAACACTTATTTTATTCTAAATCATATCTATAAACAAAGTCATGCATTAATAACTTAAATACTACATTTACAGTCTAATAAAACTATTTATTTCACTCATTTTAAATTTAATTCAAAATTGTTATTAAAACTAATGTATTCTTACATACTTATACAACAAATATATATATATATATATATATATATATATATATATATATATATATATATATATTCAGAAAAAAAAATTAACAAAAAAATTTATACATAAATCATTCATATTTTAAATTGTGAATTTAATATATTAAGCCGTGAAAAAAAATTTACATTTTTTCAAAAACAAACAAAAAAATTATAAATAATCACAGCTTAATGACAATTCATTCACAACTTAATACAATCAACTCATAATTTAATACACAAAATTCACATCTTAATATAGTCAGTTCATATTCTAAGAAGAAAATACACAGTTTAATGCAGTCAATTCACAGTTTAAAACACAAAAATCATAGTTTATTACAAGAAATTCAAAGTTTATTACACAAAAAGTATGCATCCACAATCATAGTTTCAACTCAACACTCTTTATATAGTCAATTCAAAGTTTATACACAAAATTCATAACTTAATACAAGTAAATTCATAGTTTCATACACATAGTTAGGGCCTACACATAATTCACAGCTTAATCTAGTCAATTTATAGTTCAAACAGAAAATTCACAGTTTAATACAGTCAATTCGTAATTTAAAAAGAAAAATACAAAGCTTAATGCAACACCTCGTTTATTTAATAAATAAATAAAATAAATTAATGAATGAATAGTAACCCAAAATCAATAATTATATAGCAAGGTATTGATTTCGAGGAGTAAATTGGCATAATTTTGGAAGGCGGTGGTTAAAGTGTAAAATCCGGACTGAATTTGTAAATAATTATGAAGGTCGGGACTACTTGGTAAAATATTGGGACTTAAATTGAAAAGATTTTGGAAGCTAGGGGCGTTTTGGTAATCTAATGACTTCTTTTGAAAACAATTTGTGGAGGGAGGGGCTGTTGGGTAAATTTAGGACTTAATTTGAAGGGATTTTAGATGGCTGGGGTTAAAAGGGTATATTGTGGGATTGTTTTGAAAGAAAAGGGAGACGGACGGGCCATTCTTGATATTATGGCATTGAGTTTCCTAGGGCACGAGTATATAGCCCATACAAACCCTAAACCTAACTAAACCCTCTTCAGTCGTCACCCCTCTTATACCTCCCTCACCAGCGTCGTCATCACCCCTATTGTTCGATCAGCGAAGGCCGCCAGCAACCTCAGGACTGCCACCACCCCTTCGTGTCTTCTTCTTCTTCTTCTTCTTATTCTGCCTTCTGCCGCCGTTCGTTTGCTATCGCTGTTGCACCACCGCCGACGAAGACTAAGCTTTGTGCTTATGGTTTTCAGTTTTGATTTCAGGTACTTCATTTTCAAAGGAAAGGAGCAGGCTCGATCGCAGCGCATCACACTATGGTTTTCCGCATATGAGATCTTTGGAATTACACTCTGATATTGTTTTATGATAACATGTTTTGTTTATTTCTACTTTGGTTTTGACATGAGATGTTATTATGGATGTTTTATTACTTACGATTTTATAATAACTTATTTAAAAATGAAATTTTTGGTCTTGAATTTTGGGGATGTTACACTTAATGCAATCAATTCACAGTTTAAAACACAAAAATGACAACTTAGTACACTAAATTCACATTTTAATACATAAAAAGTAGTATTCACATCCATATTATCAACTTAAAACACTTATTACAATTACTACACAATTTAATATAGAAAATTCACAAACTAGTATAATAAATTCAAAGTTTAATTCAAAAATATTATGCATTTACAACTTAATAGTAGTTAAAACTAAGATTAACAATATTATACGACAAATGAGAGATTAAAACATCAAATTCACACTTTAACATAAAAAAACAAACAAACAAAAAAAACTATATCATATAGATCTACAACAGATGCAAGTAGAAAAACATATTATCAACATAAAACTTTTAATTCATAGTTAAATAAATAAAATTCACTGTTTAATACAAAAAAAAGTATGCATTCAAAAGCATATTATCAACTTAACATTTTTAATATAATCAATTCACAATTTAATATAATTAATTCATAGTTAAATATAAAAAACTCACAGCTTAATATAATCAATTTACAGTTTAAACAACAAATTCACAGCTTAATGCATTCAATTCACAGTTTTAAACACAAATATCATAGCTAAACACATAAACTTCATAGTTTAATATACAAAAAATATGCATTCACAACTAAATTTACAGCTTAATAACTTACCAAATTTTATTGAGGCATTTCATCAAACACCTTGTGTGCATCTTTTTTTTCAGAACTTCCTTTTATTAACACCATCAATGTAAACACCACACACACACACACACACCATATCTAACCTGAAAATGGACAAACACATCAGATCTGATGTTGATTTGGTGGTGTTTTGACCAGAGATAAGAGAGACAGAGACGAACATGAGTTATAGATGAGAAAGAGGCGACACATAATAGATTTGGTACAAATCCGACAAACATTTCGCCGATGATGGAACATATCAGAGAAAAAAAATAAGTCTAAGAGTTCTGGAACAAAACGAGATCAAGATTAGCACATGTAGGTTGAGATGATGAGTGCGATTTGTGATTTTTGATGCTCTGACAACGACACCAACGGTGGGGGAATAAATCTGATGTAGATCCAACGATGCAATGATGAAATAGAAAGAAAAACCTTTGTATAATAACACCAAATTCTCAGATCTATCAGATCTGACTTGATCCGGTGTAAATGAAGATAAAGGTAGTTTCCAATGGTTGTTTGAATAAAGAAGTAGATCTGGAGGTGGTCGGATATCTGAAGGCGACAAAGAGCTTCATACTCCATCACATCTGTTATTTCGGCGACGCAGATCGAAGAATTTTTTTTGTGCTTCATCAGATCTGAAACGTTGGAGATCTGGAGAAGAAGCATATTCAGACTTCAAAATAGAATGTAGTGTTTTCTAGGTGTTCCAGCAAAGCAAAGCAGCTGATGGAAGACGATAGTCGATGCTAGTGAGCTAGATGGCGGTGGAAGGAGGTGGCGCTTGGTGGTAAAGGTAGATCTGAAGTCGGGGGTTCTAGATCTAACGACGAATACACCAGATCTGAAGGCGAATGCTTCAGATCTGAATGCGGCGGCTCCAGATCTAAAGATCGTTGTAATCTGGCGACAACGACGGTGCCAACATTGGTGGTGGTCGGTAGAGAGAGAGAGAGAGAGAGAGAGAGAGAGAGATGAGAGAAAAGTCTTATGATTTAAGTTATAAGGTAAAAATGTGGTTTTTTATGGTTTTCATTTGAACTTTACCTCTCTCTTTATATATATATATATATATATATATATATATATATATATATATATATATATATATATATATATATATATATATATATATATATATATATATATATATATAATCTTAATGAGAAACAATTGAAAAGAATAGGAAACACATACAAAAAATCTGTACGTTTTTTTGCTAAGGGGTTTAGATAATTTAATTTTTTTTTTTTAAAATTAACTGGAAAAACAAGATTGTTCATCAATCCATCAATAGAAGCATATATGTAATCTTACTTTTTATTTATTTATTTTAAACAAAATTCAAGATCTAACATGTAAAGTTTAAGTTTGCATACTTTATGTTTAGGTTATTAAAATTACTAACATACATGACCAAATTGGAATGCACATAAAAACAACATCTTTGCGACGCCTCTTAATTTCAAGGTATTAAACTACTTTCGAGTTTTGATTATTTAATTTTGGTTTGAATAGGTTTTTGATAAATCCAATATTAACATATTTGAAGTAAAATTATAAAAAGTATCTCCTTGTGTGATTTAAGATGATGTTATGACGATGCATTAAATTTCAAGATAAGACAATATTTAATATCTTTGGTTTGAGTGAAAATATCAAAATATGAACTAAATATAAATTTGTCATTGTCACAAACAACCAACAATTCCGACATTTTTTTTTTATTAAAATGATGTAGGAAAAACAACTTTTTAGCGATACTATATTTTGATTTGTAATGGAAATAAAATATTTACATGTAAAAAGGAAAAGTGCATTTGTTCGCAGAGTTAACAAGTACACCTATTGACCCATGCACTTAAATTTTCAAACAAAAAGTGTAAAAGTGCATGCTTAGTCACCACTTTGGTGAGACCATCGTCACCATCCAAAGCAACGTATTCCACAGATACACATCACTATTATTTACTAATTAAGCTGGCCACTTGGCCACATATAGGTATCTACAATAACACTTTTTGGCATTTTATTTCGTCAATTACGGATTTCTTTTTCAACTTAATTTCGAAATTGACAACTTCCTAGATTGACATGGATTCGTACAATGTGTTTTAAATGATGGGATGCATATTTGGTGATAGTAGCATTAATGCAAAAGCAAGAAAGCTTTCAATGTAAAAGTGGTGGCATGGTTTATCACATGGAAGTTGGAACAAGCTAACCAATAACACTTGCCGGAACGAAATCTAATAGATATTATCTTGTTATTTCACATTATTGTATATATGGCTGTTAATATAATCCTAACTAGATTATATTATCACTTATATAAATACATCGTATGAGATTAATAAATTACCGTCGTACAATCTTATATGGTATCAGCCACGTAAACAAACCTAGCCAAATCTACCTTCTTTGTTACATCGATTTTCCTAGCCTATCTAGTCTTTTTTCTTTCTTTTGTAGTGTCGATCTAGATGACGACATAATCATCACCGTTATTTCTTTCTTATGTCTACCTCTCTCGCTTAAAAGTCGTTTTTTTTTTCTTGCACCACATTTTCTCGTAACTACAAAGAATAAATACTATTCAACAGTTATAGTATCCAACATAAATTGTAACGTTCCAAAAATACGACCCAAAAGTTTCATTTTTTAATTTCATAAAACCAGTATCCAAGAATGTAAGAACAAATAGTATGATGTGCAGGAACAAAGTTTGAAAACTCAAATCTTGAGTTTGTAACGACGTGAATTTTCAAAACAATTTTTTATTTTTAAAACATAACATATCTCATAAAGTAATCTCAAAACATCAATGTATCGAAAGTTATCTCAGTAGAAACATAACCCAGAATCTTAAATACATAATGCATAATACTCTATCAGTGTGTACAAATCATGTTGACGCCTTCCCGTGATCCTCCCTGGTACCTGAAACACATATCACATAACACGGTAAGCATAAACGTTTAGTGAGTTTCCCAAAATGTCACATACAACACATAAGCCACTCGAGGTTATAGCCCGGTAAGACCCTCCAGTCAATGTGTCTCAGTGGGACCCTCCAGTCCCATAGCTCGTTGGACCCTCTGGTCCGGTCTAAATCGTTGAAGCCTCCGGTCCGGTCTGGTTAAGGACCCTCTGTCTTCGTAAGCCGTTGGACCCTCCGTTCCGGTCTAATATCACATAGCATACATAAAATCACAAAACATATAATCTCAAGCAAGCACATAACACGTAAGACCCTCAGGTCTGCACATAAATACCACTCTAGGTAATGCATAGTGAGAAGACTCACCTCAAAAGATGTCTAGAAAATTCTCGTGCTCGAATCCCCGATCTATCCTCCGCCTATCAAAATGGTTAGAAGACTATTCTCTAAAAATGGTTAGAAGACTATTCTACCCCTCCCTGACTTCTCTTTAAATCAGTTTGACCAACCCTAAGGTCAACTGAAGTCAACTTAGTCAATGTTCCAACTTTGACCAGACCCGTTGAGTGCAATCGCGTGACTCGACGAGTCCATGCGTGTCCTCTGAATCCTCCTAAGGCCTTACTCGACTCGTCGAGTTAACCTTTCACTCGACGGGTTACCACTGATCACGAATTGCGAGGCAACCCGATCCGACTCGTCGAGTTCTCTTATGGACTCAACGAGTTTCCTCCATGGCAACATCATTTGACCTTCTGAGGCCAGATCTGATTCCCTAACCTATAGATCCGACCTTCTAACACCCAAAAGTCACGTAAGGTTCAATCTTTATGTCCATGCACCACACATCAAGCTCTATTTGATGAAATAGCTCTTAAAATGACAACCTAGATTCAAAACTCCAATGGGACTGCATAAAGCTGGATGATTGGGACTCTCTGGACCTAGAAGGGTCCAGATCTATAACACAAACTTGCAAGAGGGTTTTGAGGCCTTCAAAAACCCCAAAAATGAAGTGATTCAAGCTCTAACCCCAAAAATGGAATCTACACAATAGGGAAGAAAAGGGGTTCGATTTGGTACCTCAGAATGAAGCTATTTGCTTAAATAACTCAGAACAACAACCTTCTCTGGTCCTTCTTGCTGGAGCTCTTCTCTTCTCTTTCAAAATCACACCAAAAAGCTCAAGATGGCTCTTTCTCTCACTCTACACGCTCAAGCTCGTTAGGGTTCTCTCTTCTGGAACGGTAGCCGCAAATGAAGGCCATAAGTGCCCTTAAATAGGGCTCAAGCCCAAAGATTTAGGGTTTTTGCCAACAACGCAGACTCGTCGAATCGACTCACCGACTCGTCGAGTCCATTAATTAATACGAGTCATCAGTCGCGATCCTACTCAACGAGTTTAGGCGTCAACTTATCGAGTCCCCCTTCTTAACTCAAAACTAATACTTAAACTATGATACCTGGAAATTAAGATGTTACAATTCTCCCCCACTAGAATCAGACTTCACCCTCGAAGTCTCACTCTATAAACAACTCTGGATGCTGCTCCCGCATCGCCGTCTCCGACTCCTAAGTCAGCTCAGACCCTCTCCGATGTTGCCACTGGACCTGAACAAGGGGCACCTCTTTGTTCCTCAGAACCTTGATCTTCCGATGCAAGATCGCGATCGGCCTCTCAATGTAATTCAGGCTCGCATCCACCTGAATATCCTCTAGCGGTACTACCGCCGTCTCATCCGCTATACACTTGCTCAACTGGGATACATGGAAGGTATCATGGATCTGACCCAACTCCTCGGGTAGCTCTAAACGGTATGCTACCTTGCCTATTCTGGCAATCGCCTTGAAAAGATCAATGTATCGGGGCCCCAATTTTCCCCTCTTCCTGAATCGGATCACTCCTTTCCAAGGGGTTACCTTCAGGAGTACAAAGTCTCCAACCTGGAACTCGAGCTCAGATCGCCGCCTATCCGTATAACTCTTCTGGCGGCTCTGGGCTGTCAGTAACCTCTGTCTGACCTGTTGTATCTGCTCAGTTGTCTTAAGCACTATCTTAGTGCTACCCATCACTCATTGCCCTACCTCTCCCCAATAGATGGGAGTCTGACACCTCCTCCCATATAAAAGCTCAAAGGAAGGCATACCAATACTCGAATGGTGGCTGTTGTTTGTAAGAAAACTCAGCCAAAGGTAGGTATGTGTCCCAACTTCCCCCGAAGTCCATAACACATGCTCGAAGCATGTCCTCGAGCATCTGTATTGTTCGTTCACTCTGTCCATCCATCTGTGGGTGGTAAGCAGTACTGAAGTGCAATATCGTACCCAACTCCTTAGGGAACTTCTTCTAGAACCTCGAATTGAAACGTACATCTCGGTCTGACACAATCGAGATCGACACTCCATGACGCGACACCACCTCTCTAATATATATCTCTGCCAGCCTCTCTGCAGAAGAGCTCTCACTGATAGCAAGGAAGTGAGCGCTCTTCGTCAAACGATCCACAATCACCCAAATTGCATCAACACCCCTCGTGGTCCTCGACAATTTGGTGATGAAGTCCATAGAAGTCTGTTCCCACTTCCACTAGGGAACCGCTAGTGGCTGAAACTTGCCATGCGGATGTTGGTGCTCGACTTTAACCGGACGATAGGTCAAGCACCTCTCTACTATCCACGCAACATCCCTCTTCATACAGGGCCACCAATAATCTCTCTTCAGGTCCAAATTCATTTTAGTGGCCCCGGGATGGATTGAGAATCTCGATCTGTACGCCTCCTCCATCAGTATGCTACGTGCCCCGCCCATAAACAGCACCCAAATCTGAACATGAAAGATCATAAGCCCTCGAGTATCGGTAACAAACTCGGATACCTGCCCAATCACCCGCTCTCTCTTGTGGTTCTCCAGTCTCACAACCTCTGTCTGGGCCTCTTGAATGGTATCCAACACCGGATTCATTACCGTCATCCTCATACATATATCTCGAATCAGGGCACTCTCCGCCCTGTGGCTCAAAGCATCGTCTACCACGTTAGCCTTGCCTGGGTGGTATAGGATTTCACAGTCGTAATCCTTTACCACATCCAACCATCTCCTCTTACACATATTCAGATTGGGCTGATCCATCAGATACTTCAAACTCTTGTGGTCCGTTTATATGGTACACCGAACCCCATACAAATAATGGCGCCATATCTTGAGGGCGAACACCACTCCCCCAACTCCAAATCGTCGGTGGGATACCTCATCTCATGAGGCTCCAGCTGCCTCGATGTGTATGCTATCATGTGCCCTATCTGCATAAGCACCGCACCCAACCCCAATATAGACGCGTCACAATACACCACGAAATCCTCCATGCCCTCCGGAAGGGCTAACACCGGTGCTTTGCATAATCTCTGGCGAAGAGTCTCAAACGAGGTCTGCTGCTCGGGACCCAAGTAAAAGAAATGCCCTTCCGGGTCAATATGGTGAGGGGAATGACAATCTTGGAGAAATCTCTGATAAATCTCCGATAGTATCCGGCCAACCCCAGAAAACTCCTGATCTCGGTGGGGGATCTCAGCACCTCCCAACTCATAACAACCTCAATCTTGGTCGGATCAACCAATATTCCATTCTAATTAATGAGATGCCCCAATAACTGGATTTCTCGTATCCAAAAATCACACTTGGAGAATTTGGCATAAAGCCTCTTCGATCTCAATACTCCAAGGATCTCTCTCAGATGCTCGTCATGCTGCTCTTTGCATCTCGAATACACTAGAATGTCGTCATTGAACACAATCACCGATCGATCCAACATCGGTCTGCATACTCGGTTCATGAGATCCATGAACGTTGTTGGTGCATTGGTGAGCCCAAAAGGCATCACCACGAACTCGTAATGTCCATAACGAGTCCTAAATGTCGTCTTCAGGATATCCTCATCACGCACTCTCATCTGATGATATCCAGACCCCAAGTCTATCTTGGAGAACCAAGATGCACCCTGTAACTGATCGAACAAATCGTCGATCCTCGGTAGTGGATAACGGTTCTTGACCGTCAACTTGTTCAACTCCCGGTAATCAATGCACATCCAGTGTGAACCATCCTTTTTGTTGACAAAAAGGATTGGTGCTCCCGCTGGTGAGCTACTTGGTCGGATGAATCCCTTCCACAGCAGCTCCTGAAGCTGCAAGGATAACTCCTGCATCTTTGGTGGCGTAAGGCGATAGGGTGCCTTGGCGATAGGCGCCGCTCCTGGAACCAAATCAATATGGAGCTCCACTTGCCTCTCCGGAGGCACACCCGTCAACTAATCAGGAAAAACATCCGGGAACTCACACACTATTGGAACCTCATCGATGGAACTCGGCCTCTCTGCGGCAACTCGTGTATCCATCACATAGGCTACAGACCCTCTACAGCCATGTTGTAGACTCTGTCTTGCCCTAAAAGCTGAGCAGAATGCTGACCCAGATCGGGTACCCTCGCCATACACCGTAAGTAGTCCCCCACTAGGGTCTCGTATGGTCACCAACTAATGCTTGCAGTCGGTAACAACTCCAAATCGGATCAACCAGTCCATACCCACGATGACACAAACATCCCCCATCGCAATCTGTACGAAATCTATCGGGAACTCTACATTGAAAATCTCAAGTACACATCCTCGAATCACATCAGTAGCAAAAACTGCTCGCTCGTTAGCTATAGAAACTCGTAGAGGATGACTCAACGCCTCTCGTTGGATACTGATGTGATGGCTAAATGCTAAGGACACGAAAGATCGACTCGCGCCCGTGTCAAATAACACCAAAGCAGGTACAAAATTCACAAGAAAAGTACCTATGCATACCATCATATAAGCATAATATCTCAAAATCAGTAATAGTAAATAAAATAATACATACCATCCACGACATCGGGCATTGCGCGGACCTCCTTTGCAGTCAACTGAAAGGCTCTCCCACGAGCCTTCGGTGCCTCGGCCTTCGCTGGCTGGACATCGGTAGCTCTAGAAGTAGGTGCAGATCCATGTGCTGATGCCTAAAGTAGTTGTGGGCACTCGGCCTTCCGATGGCTAGTCTGATTGCAGTGAAAGCAAACTGCAAAACCCTTAGGGAAATCCCTTGCGAAATGCCCCTCCATGCCACACTTGTAGCATACCCCTGCTCTGCATACTCCCTCATTGCTCTTGCTGCACTGTCCTTCTATCCCCCAGATCTCGAATCAGCGGTTTTTTCCCGCTTGGCTACCGGTTGTGACTGCATCGGTCGTTTGTCCTTCCTCTAAGACTCGGCCTCCTTCCTGGCCTGAGTCTCTAGCTCAATCTCCCTCTTCCAGGAATTTTCCTAGAGCTTGGAAAATGTCCGGTATGTTGAGTTCGCCACGAACTCACTAATGTCTCTCCTCGGTATGCTTAGATATCGGCTCATGCGTGCCTGCTCGGTAGACACGTGCTCAGGGAAAAATAATTCCCTCTCATGAAACATCCGTGTAATCATAGTCACAGACTCCGTCCCCCACTTGAGGGACAAGAACTCATGCGCCAACCGTTCCCTCTCCACTTGGGGAACATACTCATCTCAGAACATGGTGGTGAACCTCTCCCAGGTCACCGCCGTAATCCCTGCAAATCAGCCGTCACAAATTTCCACCAGTCCTTCACTCCCAAGCGAAGCTGGTTCAAAGCGAACCGTACCCTTAAATGCTCTGGACAGGAGCAGGTGTAGAAGAATCCCTCAATGTAAGAGATCCACCTCATCGCGGCTATCGGCTCCTGAGTCCCATCAAACTCCGGTGGCTTCGTGTTGCTGAACTCTCGGTACATCAACGAGTCACCCCCTGTGGCCTCGTGGCAGCGACAATTGTAGTGGCTGCAGCAGCAGCTGCCTCAGTAACTGCAACATATCTCTCTTCAAATGTCTCAATCAGCATGGTCTTGATAGACCCAAACATCTCCGGAATGGTCTCCCGGATCGCCGCGGTCACCTCATCATGAATCATTCGAGGAATCTCCTCGTTGCTAACACCGCTGCCCCCTGGTGTGTGTCGTGTCCCAACCATGATGTCTCTAAAACACAACAAAAAAGAAATCAGAGACTCGCTCGAGTATACTCACACTCGATACTCAATCCTACTTGTTCCTTAGTACCCTGAGGATTCTTACTTGGACTATCCACTGATCCGGTGTTTCCAGTAGTACGAGCCCTGTACTACCTTCCACACCGCATCAGTATTTACCCCAAGTCCCCCTCCTAGGATCCCAGATCACAAGTACACTATATCTCACTGAACACAATCTACCTTCTAGTAGACCACTCATAAGCTCCTCGCTGCTACCTACTCACTCTCGAATCGATTCATAGTATCAGTACTCTCTTAGGCTAAGGCATCGCAAATCAGGCCACTCTAGTCCTAGATATGAATACCCAGCCTACTCTAGCATGCGTAGCATATCACATAATATCTCGTAACACATAATGTAAGGATATTTTGGGAAATCACCATTCGGGCGCTTGTTAATCGTACACATTGCTTCGTTATGCTTTTCTCAAAATCTTTTACTCTTTTAGAAAAATTGTTTATTTTATGAATTTTTTTCTCAAATCCTCAGTTTATGTTCAGGTACGCCCGAAGGTGCATCCGAATCCCTCAAACCAAGGCTCTGATACCAACTTGTAACGACGTGAATTTTCAAAACAATTTTTCATTTTTAAAATATAACATATCTCATAAAGTAATCTCAAAAACATCAATGTATCAAAAGTTATCTCAGTAGAAACATAACCCAGAATCTCAAATACATAATGCATAATAATCTATCAGCGTGTACAAATCATGTTGGCGCCTTCCCGCGGTCCTCCCTGGTACCTGAAACACATATCACATAACACGGTAAGCATAAATGCTTAGTGAGTTTCTCAAAATGCCACATACAACACATAAGCCACTCGAGGCTATAGCCCGGTAAGACCCTCCAGTCAATGTGTCTTAGTGGGACCCTCCAATCCCGTAGCTCGTTGGACCCTCTGGTCCGGTCTAAATCGTTGAAGCCTCCGGTTCGGTCTGGTTGAGGACCCTCTGTCTTCGTAAGCCGTTGGACCCTCCGTTCCGGTCTAATATCACATAGCATACATAAAATCACAAAACATATAATCTCAAGCAAGCACATAACACGTAAGACCCTCAGGTCTGCACATAAATACCACTCTAGGTAATGTATAGTGAGAAGACTCACCTCAAAAGATGTCTAGAAAATTCTTGTGCTCGAATCCCCAATCTATCCTCCGCTATCAAAATGATAACCTCACTAAACAATACACTCCTTACATCCTCCTCTCTAAAAATGGTTAGAAGACTATTCTACCCCTCCGTGACTTCTCTTTAAATCAGTTTGACCAACCCTAAGGTCAACTGAAGTCAATTTAGTCAATGTTCCAACTTTGACCAGACCCGTCGAGTGCACTCGCGTGACTCGGCGAGTCCATGCGTGTCCTCTGAATCCTCCTAAGGCCTTACTCGACTCGTCGAGTTAACCTTTCACTCGACGGGTTACCACTGATCACGAATCGCGAGGCAACCCAATCCGACTCATCGAGTCCTCTTATGGACTCAGCGAGTTTCCTCCATGGCAACACTCATTTGACCTTCTGAGGCCAAATCTGATTCCCTAACCTATAGATCCGACCTTCTAAAACCCAAAAGTCACGTAAAGGTTCAATCTTTATGTCCATGCACCACACATCAAGCTCTATTTGATGAAATAGCTCTTAAAATGACAACCTAGATTCAAAACTCTAAAGGGACTGCATAAAGCTGGATGATTGGGACTCTCTGGACCTAGAAGGGTCTAGATTTATAACACAAACTTGCAAGAGGGGTTTGAGGCCTTCAAAAACCCCAAAAATGAAGTGATTTAAGCCCTAACCCCAAAAACGGAATCTACACAATATGGAAGACAAGGGGTTCGATTTGGTACCTCAGAATGAAGCTATTTTCTTAAATAACTCAGAACAACAACCTTCTCTGGTCCTTCTTGCTGGTGCTCTTCTCTTCTCTTGCAAAATCACACCAAAAAGCTCAAGATGGCTCTTTCTCTCACTCTACACGCTCAAGCTCGTTAGGGTTCTCTCTTCTGGAACGGTAGCCGCAAATGAAGGCCATAAGTGCCTTTAAATAGGGCTCAAGCCCAAAGATTTAGGATTTTTGCCAACAGCGCGGACTCGTCGAATCGACTCACCGACTCGTCGAGTCCATTCATTAATCCGAGTCATCAGTCGCGATCCTACTCGACGAGTTTAGGCGTTAACTCGTTGAGTCCCCCTTTTTAACTCAAAAGCAAATACTTAAACTGTGATACCTGGAAATCCGGATGTTACAACGTTAATGCTTAAGATCAATGTCTGCTTGCTAAGTAATTTTACAGTCAAGTCTTGAAAGACCAGTCAAGTTTGAGTTAATACATTCAACCAAATATTCAAGTCATAAATGAAGAGTGAAAGATACAATCAATGTAAAGATAGTAAATGAAGAACATAGATAATGTTTGTGAAAATGATTTGAAGAGATTAAAAGATGAAGAAAGCTGAAGTGATACTATTGTTGGATTAGGTGTCTAAGCCCATAACTATAATTTGTATGTATTTGAATTGATAGCAACAAAGTCCTTTTGGGTTGCCCTCAAGCCTAGCAACCGGACAAGGAAATTATGAAATAAGAGATATTAATTTATTATAAGATTAATAAATTAATATAAATGAATTTATTAATATGTTAAACGATTAATATATTAATTAGAAATCATTATGTTTAATTAATATTTAGCCAGAATTTAATCAGAATTAATTTTGGGGTTAAAAGTATTAACTATAAGGTGCAAGGACTAGTTTGCAGTTATCTAATAGTTGAATGGAAGGCTCTAGAACCCCCTTGGAAGAGGGTGGACGAAATCTATAGGGGAAAACCTAATGATTTCGTCCATGGGGGCTTAGATAAGTCCCTTGGGTTTGCTTAGGCCCTAAGCAAGGAGCATTAGGGTTTTTCCTAAACCCTAGATCCCTCAGCTATATAAGAAGCCTCCTGGTTCACATTTTGGCCACTCCTTTCTTTGAAGAAACCCTAGGCCGAGAATTGCATACTCCCTCCCTCTCTCTCCTTCTAGTTTCCTTCTTGCTAGTTCTTGGGTGTGATTCCATTAGAGGCATTACATTTGTGGTGCTAAGGTTCCAACGAGATCAAGATCAGGTTCAAGAGGATTATCAATTGTTTGCTATAACAAATGAAAGGTATGTAATTCCTAAACCCTAGTTTGTTATTTTCGAAAATAGCCTCTCTCCTCTAGGGTTCTTGTTTTGCAATTCAAAGTTATTTGTTCAATATCCAAAGTAGGTTGCATGTGAACTTAGGAATTGTTTTTCTAGTTCATTTGTTTTACCTAAAACCCATCAGTGGTATCAGAGCCATTGTTGTTTTAAATTGAATTGCTATAATAGTTGAATTGCAAATTAGGGTTTATAGTTATTAAACCCTAAAAGGCCAAATTTTCGATTTCTAGGGTTTTTGGTTCAAAGGGTTTTCGAAAACCCTAGCCTCCATGAACCCTAATCAAAATTAGGGTTAGGGTTTTGAAAACCCTAGCGTCCTCCCCTTGAAAGTTTGAAATATGCTCCCCTTTTTTAGGGTTTCTTTGTTTTGGATAATAGTTGCTTTATTGTATAATTGAGAAAAATAAGGAAATTATCCTATCCCTATATTTTCGATATCTAGAAGGGATATGGATTATGATTAAATTAATTGTTTAATTTAATTAGATAATCCTTACAAGATTTAATTAATTAATTAAAAGTTAATTAATAGATAAATATTAAATCTAGTTATTTGGTTTATTTAAATTTAAATTAATAGTTTAATTTTTCGAAATTTACATAAACCTCAAAGTTTTAAAAAGTTTAAAACACATCTTATATATATATATGTATATATATATATATATATATATATATATATATATAATAATTAAAAGTTAAATATTATATATGTATAAGAATATGGTCAGTCAAATCGCTAGTATGCCTCATTCACGAAGCTAGTCTGTAAGGGGGTATAAGGAAACTGCCTATAAAATGGTACTTGAATGGGTGTCCACTCTCACCCACCGCTTCCTTGATTAGTGGAGGGACGTTAGCGGAACGGATTTGATAGGACAACTACATCTCATTAAAAGTATAATGTTATTAAAGAAAGTACTAGAACATTATTTTTCAAAAAATCCCAATTCTAGTTACTTTAGGAAAAATGTGAAAAGTATGCTAATCCATGAAATTGCACATTATGCTATATTGGTCGTTGGTGGAGTGTGTGTGGATAACCGACACACTAATGGGCACTAATAAAGAGTAGTAATGGGTATCTTATAATTATCATTTTTATGGAGCATGTGTGGTTTACCGGCACATCAATAGTTAATGATAAAGACAATAAGGTTACCAAGCACATTTGCATGTTTATTCACATCTAGTTTGTGATCCTCGGTATCCCAATCACAAATAGTAGAGCATAATCCGAGATTAAAATATGCCATTAAATAGTTTTAATGTATCTCAAAAGAATTAGGAATTTCACTTCGTTTATTTTGTCTAATGGTGGAATTGGTGAATCGTCATTCACTTACCTTTATGAGATTTGAACTTGGATCTCGGCATCCTATTTCTAAGTTGTAAATCGTCATAGTTGGGTCCTAACCTTGATATGATATCTTTGGGTTATTATATTGAGGTGTCTTGAAATCTAACTAAAACTATCTTTCTTTTCAGATGTCTACTCCTGGAAACACTTCTGCTTCATCATCCTCTAACCACAACTTCTCTTTACTCAACATTTGCTCCAAAATCGTTATGGATGTCTCTAACTATAACAATTGGATGCGTAACATCAAGATGGTGCTTAGATTCGAGGATAAAGAGTGTGTCGTTGAAAAGGTGCTCAAAGAAATTGATGAGTCCAAATCCACTCCCGAAGAGTATGCTGCCTACAAGAAGCACTATGATGATGCTACCAAAGTGGCATGTATCATGGTCGTAACCATGTCCCCAGAACTGCAGAGGTACTATAAGGACTACTGGCCTTTTGAGATGAACAAGGACCTTATGGAAAATTACCATAAGCGAGCTCGTTATGAAAAGTTTGAAGTAGTCAAGTCACTCATGGCTTGCAAGATGAAAGAGGGGGAGTCGGTTGTATCTGATCTGCAAAGAATGCAACGCTACATAGAGCATTTGGTCAAGCTGAACATTCATTTTGATGAGGAATTGGCCATTGACATGATCTTGAACTCGTTGCTTGATTGTTATGGTCAGTTTATCTGAACTTACCATTTGAACAACACTGAGCAGACATTGGCCCAATTGCACAACTTGTTACAGACTGCTGAAGCAGGGATAAAGGGTAAAAGTATAGCCTCCACTCCTGCAAGTGCTCCTGTCCTAGCTATTAGACAGGGAAAGGGGAAAAAGAGGAAAGGTCCTCCAAAGCAAAAATGGAAGGCAAAAGTCCAAGTCGGGTCATCTAGCGGAGGCCCAAAAGCTAAGCCCAATGCCTCCATTCCCCATGTCTTTGATCCAAATGAAGTTGTTTGCTTATATGGCAATCAAAAGGGGCATTGGAAGAGAACCTGCTCACAATATCTGTAGGATATCAAAGATGGCAAAGTGAAGCCATCTTCAGCAGGTATTTACACTATTTCTTCTAATAACTCATGATCTTCTCGTTCATGGGTCCTTGATACAGGATGTGGTTTTCACATCTGTTCTGATTTTCAGGGGCTAAAGGAAAGTGAGGAGATAGAGCAAGGAAGGATAAACTTGATCATGGGAAACAAGAAGTCCTCACCAGTGACCAAGATCGGAGTTTATCAACTTATGCTTAGTAATGATGTTAGATTAGATTTATTGAATTCTTGTTATTCGTCTGTGATGACGACAAACATTATTTCATTTCATGCATTGTTCAGACAAGGTTTTAAATATTCTTTTAATGATTTTAATGGTTCAATTTATGTTTATAAGAATGGTGTTTTCGTGTTTGAAGCTTTACCTTGTGATGGTGTGTATGAAACAGTGACTTGTGTTGATAGCTTAGGAAATAGTGTGTTTAACATTGACTTGTCTAATAGTGTAGACAAGGCATGCTTGTGGCATTGTCGTCTTGGACACATTAACAAGAAACACGTAGTCCAACTCCAAAAGGATGGAGTGTTGGAATCATTTGACCTAAAATCAGATGATCTGTGTGAATCTTGTCTTTTGGGAAAGATAACAAAATCACCATTCACAGGGTCTTGTGAAAGAGGTGAAGGTTTGTTGGACCTCATACATACAGATGTTTGTGGACCCTTCAGATCAACCACAAGCGATGCTAATCAATTTTATGTGACTTTCACTGATGATTATAGTAGATATGGTTATGTATACTTAATCAAACATAAGTCAGAAACCTTTGAAAAGTTCAAAGAGTTTAAACATGAGGTCAAAAATCAAATAGGCAGGAAAATAAAGATACTTAGATCCGATAGAGGCAGAGAGTATCTTAGCATTGAGTTCAACGACTATCTGAAAGAATGTAGGATAGCCTCACAATTGACTCCTCCTAGGACACCACAGTTAAATGGTATGGCCGAGATGCGTAATCGAACATTGTTAGACATGGTTCTTTCTATGATAAGTCGTACTCCACTTCCAATTCATTTCCCGGGGCTATACCTTAGAAACAGCCGCCCACATCCTAAATCTTGTCCCAACAAAGAAGGTTGCCAAAACACCTCACAAAACGTGGACAGGGAAAGTTCCCTCGTTAGCACATATTAAAGTCTGGGGTTGTGAAGCTTTCGTAAGATGAAAGACTCACGACAAGCTAGCAACGAGAAGTGAGAAATGTGTTTTCATTGGTTACCCAAGGCAGTCTTTTGGATATTTGTACTACAGACCTAGTGAGAACGTGGTGTTTGTAGCTCGAAGAGGAGTCTTTCTAGAAAGAGATCTCATATTCAAAGAGGACAGTGGGAGTACCATTGACCTTGAAGAGATTCAAGAGTTAACTAATGAAGGAACCTTAGTTAACACTAGCACTCAACCAGAGTAAACAGTTCCTGTTGAAACGGTTGATAAATCATTACCTCTTCGAAGATCTACTAGGGTGAGTGTGCCACCTGAGTTGTATGGTTTTCATATTACTTCAGACGGTGACACATTCATCAGTGATAGGACACTAGTGAATCTAGATGAACCAGTCTCTTATAAGGAAGCAATGGCAGGCCCAGAGGCTTCCAAGTGGAAAGAGGCAATGGACAGCGAGATAAAGTCCATGTATGACAACCAAGTTTGGAATTTGGTTGATAATGCACCAGGTCGTAAGACAGTTGGTTGCAAATGGATCTTCAAGAAGAAGACAGACATGGATGGGAATGTACACACATTCAAGGCTAGACTGGTTGCAAAAGGTTTCACACAAACCCCAGGGGTTGACTATGATGAACCTTTCTCTCCAGTACCCAAGATTAAATTGATCAGGATATTGCTCGCCATAGTTGCCTTCCATGACTATAAAATCTGGCAGATGGATGTCAAGACTGGTTTCCTTAACGGGAAGTTGGCTGAGGATGTTTACATGAATCAGCCAGAGGGTTTTGTCAATGCAAAGTTTCCCAATAGAGTGTGTAAGCTTGAGAAATCCATTTATGGATTGAAACAAGCATCTCGCAGCTGGAATCTTTGCTTCCGTGAGAAAGTCAAAGAGTTTGGTTTCTCTAGAAGTGAAGATGAGTTTTGTGTGTATATCAAGGCTAGTGGGAGTATAGTAACTTTTCTAGTGTTATATGTCGATGACATATTACTAATTGGTAACGACATTCCAACCTTGAACGAAGTTAAGTCTTGGCTTGGAAAGTGTTTTGCCATGAAAGACCTAGGAGAAGCCGCCTATATTATTGGGATTAGGATATTGAGAGATAGAAAGAAGAGACTAATTGGACTTAGTCATAGCACATACTTGGATAAGGTACTAAAGAGATTTAGTATGGAAAATTCCAAGAAGGGAGAGCTACCTATCCAGAGCAACACAAAATTGAGTAAGAATCAATGCCCTAGTATAGATGAGGAAATAGTTGACATGAGTCATGTACCTTATGCTTCATCTGTGGGATTGATCATATACACTATGACGTGTACTCGCCCTGATGTGGCCTTTGCTTTGATCATGGTCAGTCGCTATTAGGGAAACCCAGGTATAGCTTATTGGATAGCAGTAAAGAATATACTCAAGTATTTGTGAAGAACAAAGGACTGGGTCCTTGTACTTGGTGGCAATGATACTTTGAGAGTGGATGGTTACAGTGATGCTAGCTTTCAAACAGATAGATATAACTTTCATTCTCAATCTGGATGGGTATTTCTACTGAATGGAGGAGCGATTACTTGGAAGAGTTCCATGCAAGATAAGGTGGTTGATTCTACTTGTGAATCAGAGTACATAGCAGCGAGTGAAGCGTCTAAAGAAGCAGCTTGGTTGAGGAACTTCATCGGGGATCTCAGAGTTGTTCCAACCATCCAGGAGCCTATGGAACTGTTCTACGATAATGAGGGAGCGGTTTCCTTAACTAAGGAACCCAGAGACCATGGTAAGACCAGGCATATCGACAGAAAGTACCATTTCATTAGACATAGAGTAGAAGAAGGCCATCTTGTTGTAAAGAGGGTGTCATCTGAAGATAATCCGGCAGACCCCTTCACAAACGGTCTGAGTAGGGCTAAGCATATTCAGCATGCTCGAAGCATAGGGCTGAAAGATGATACTAGTTTTGGTGGTTAGATTAGTCTAGTTCAGAAACTTGTTACAAAGTAAATGTAATTGACTTTTGGTTATTAAATAGTAACGTATTATTTATGAGTTTGTTTACTGCCTTTTGTCAATTGTATATTATTGTGTTTCGTATTTTGCATGTTTTACTTCCCGAATAATATGATTGTTCAAACTCCACATTCGCTCGTACTTTTGGAAGTAAGTAGTGAATTAAGACTGTCATGAATTGGATTGCAGATTGTCTAAGGATAGACATAGCAATAGAATTGCTGCAATGTTCATGAGTACTCAAAGAGTGAGATTTGAGTATTGGATAAACCCACGCTCATAGTATTACTTCATGGAATTCATCACTAGTAATACTGAGACGATAATATCTATGATCTTGAAATAGAGATATATGAGTTGTAATTTGCAAGTCGGCTATACATTGGTCATACGAAAATGCATCAGTAACTTGGTGTTATAAAACACATTGTCATGTATGGTTTGATAAGTAAAAGATACAAGCATACGAGTCAATGTTTATTCGTTCCTTTTTCCCTAATAGGAAAAGAGATATCTGTGGGCCCCTTGATGATTTGGTGTTGACTTTTGTGCTGGGCCCAACCAGGACTAAATTGATGTGTTCGATTAGAAGTCCTATATCATCACAAATCAGAAATTGGGAAACATAGATTCTGGACAAAGAGATTGATTGTATTCCATGTATTATGTCTAGGGATATCTAGTAGAACGAAGGGTCATGTGATCACTTATCTTAGGACACGTAACTGACTAGGTCAGAGTTCGGTAGCAGCTTTTGGAAGCTACAATTTGCTGGTCAAATTTAGAAGTCATACTATCAGTTATAGTTACAGACTTATCCAAGTGGTAGACTGTTGGATTAGGTGTCTAAGCCCATAACTATAATTGATATGTACTTGAATTGATAGCAACAAAGTCCTTTTGGGTTGCCCTCAAAGCTAGCAACCGGACAAGGAAATTATGAAAGGAGAGATATTAACTTATTATAAGATTAATAAATTAATATAAATGAATTTATTAATATGTTAAAATATTAATATATTAATTAGAAATCATTATGTTTAATTAATAGTTAGCCAGAAATTAATCAGAATTAATTTTGGGGTTAAAAGTATTAGTTATAAGGTCCAGGGACTAGTTTGCAATTATCTAATAATTGAGTGGAAGGCTCTAGAACCCCCTTGGAAGAGGGTGGACGAAATCTATAGGGGAAACCCTAATGATTTCGTCCATGGGGGCTTTGATAAGGCCCTTGGGTTTGCTTAGGCCCTAAGCAAGGAGCATTAGGATTTTTCCTAAACCCTAGATCTCTCAACTATATAAGAAGCCTCTTGGTTCACATTTTGGCCACTCCTTCTTTTGAAGAAACCCTTGGCCGAGAATTTCATACTCCCTCCCTCTCTCTCCTTCTAGTTTCCTTCTTGCTAGTTCTTGGGTGTGATTCCATTAGAGGCATTACATTTGTGGTGCTAGGCTACCAAGGAGATCCAAATCAAGTTCAAGAGGATTATCAATTGTTTGCTATAACAATTGAAAGGTATGTAATTCCTAAACCCTAGTTTGTTATTTTCAAAAATATCCTCTCTCCTCTAGGGTTCTTGTTTTGCAATTCAAAGTTATATGTTCAATAGTTAAAACATAGATCCAAAGTAGGTTACATGTGAACTTAGGAATTGTTTTTCTAGTTTATTGTTTTACCTAAAACCCATCAACTATTGAGTTTGATTAATTTGGCACTTGATTCAACATTGAAAGCTCCTATAAATAGGAGAACATGGTACAATGTACTAACTGATTACATACATAGGACTGCATAATAAAGTTACTTCTCACACTCTGATTATATGTGTTTGACAAAAGAGACTAAGTCCTATGATAAGTTAAATCAAGCCAAGTGACAAATACAATTAATACAACTGGACAAAATACTTTCGGACAACATCATCCAAAACATCGACTCCAGAACATAGAATTTGTTCCGGACACCATCTTCACTCCAGAACACGAAACGAATTCAGAACTGCTTATGAATTTGGAAATAACATCTGACATCGTAACAGGATTGCCACGGATCATACAAAGATAGTGATTGCTTAAAGGTTCACTTTCAGGTTCCAACAATCTAACTGCAATATACCATTGAAGCTGACTTGCGAACTTCGCCTTCACATGCTCTGGAGCTTCGGACTTGAATGCTCGACTGATGAACTTCTGAAGAGTCTTAGTGGGAACCAGGTGCTTGGCTTGAACTCTGAAGAAGTACTTCTTATTTGTTTTTGTTTGACAGTAGACATAGCCTAATACCGGTTCATCGATGGGTCCTTCTGCAAGGATTTTAGCTTCAAGAAGTATGAAGTTGATTTTGGCCAAAAATTTATCATTTCCGAACAGATGGCCCAAATCATAATCGCATCTTCTGAACTCAGCAACGTAATCCTTAAGAAAGATTAAGGTTGAATGGTATGCTCCCATGTTGAGATCATCTGACTAGATGCTTCAGAAGTTAGCAGCAATAGTCAGAATATCATTCAGATTAAGTGCAGGGAAATCAACATCAATAATGGTCTTGCAGGTTGGTTTGTTCCGGAAGATGTGATATCGGAATAGAATGTAGTTGAGTTCAAAATTTGTCATAACTTTCCTTCCGAATCCGGAAATCTTAGTGATCCTTTTTCGAGAGCATACTTCTTTGAGAGGAAGTGCGTTCTTGTCATAAAAGGTCTTTAGTTTTTCTCGTTCAGTCTGGATGATCATTTGAGGATCATCCTCCGGATAGATAGGAGAAAATTTGGTGTAGAGCTTGCTCAAAGGGGAGAGAGGAAGTTCAAGTTGTTCCGAATCAGTGTTGGGAATGTGATAGTGCATAACGAGAACTATATCAACATCCTTAAGTATTCCTTCTATGCAGAGTGGAGAGATCCCTAGCATCGGATGTGGATTGTCATCTTTAAATGATTGAATTTGGATGATTTCTTCAAGGGCTTGAAGGATCTCTTCTTGACACCAACCACTCATTTCCGTTATGTGAGGAGTATTGAAGGGATGGTCTGAAATGGGCTTCTAGCCTTTATCTTTTGGCTTCTGAAGAGTGGAGAGGATGTGCTGCATATTTTCATCGATTGTGAACTTTGGAGGAGAGGAATGCAAAGGTTCTTCCGGAATGTCATCTGGCTTCTGGAATGGAGAGCCTTCGTCGATAGGAATGATTTTTGGGGCCGGAATCGGAGACGACATCGAGGTAGTGGCTCGGAAAGAAACATTTGTCAATTCTATTTTGGCCTTAGCCATTTCAATGCTCTTATTTAGAACTTCGGCCACAGTGGATGGCCATGATACTACGGACCATATTCGTTGTTCTTCTTCCGTAAGGACCTTGGCAAGGTACTTCCTCGGAGCTTGCAATCCTAGCACTCAATTTGTTACAAATACTCATTGTCATCGTCATCCTCAACTCCTAAGATACCTGAAAGAACTTGAACACTGTCATCAGAAGTTTCATTTTCATCTCGGAGCTGATATTCCAAGGTAGATTTCCAGGGTTGACTTGGACCTTCTCCCACTCTTGCAACGGTGGGCCTGAGAACAGGTGCAAGGACAAGTAACTCCTTTAAATTAGAAAATCTCTCAAACACCATCTGAAAGATGGTGCTGAGTTGAAGTGTCAGGGTGTCATAAGCTTCAGCAGTAGGGGCCTGAGCCTTGAGATAATTAAACAAGTCCTACAAGATTGACAACATCTCATCAAACTTATTGTTCGAAACATACACAATGTTCCAACAGGCTCGAAGAAGCTTAATAAGAACTTGCTGCATAATTAGGTTCATTTCATCCTTCTTCCGGATCTCTTTCTCTAGTCGCTGAATTTGCTTCTCATGACGAATATGAATTTTCTTGATGAATTCATTTGTGGCAGCAACAAGGTCATCATGAACCTTCAACATCTGGGTAATGGTATCTAATTAATGATCAACTAGGGATGGCAAAAGAAACCGAACCCGATGGTGAAAACCGAAAACTAACATATTAGCGACGAGTTTGGGGTCGGTTAATTGGGTCCAGAATCTGGTTTGGTAAGTTGTTAGAAAATTTTTATGGATTTAGTTACGGGGATGGTAAACAAAATACCCGTCCTGATTACCCGAAACCGAAACCAAAACCCATTACCTGAAATCGTTCATATGATTGTGTGTGTGTGTATGTGTGTGTGTATATATATAAGTTTCCTTGAGTTATCTTCTTTGTTGTAAATGATTTAAAGATAATTTCTTGAGATAGCTTCGTGTTTATTTGTAGTGCTAGTGTTTTGACATTTTTTTATTCATAGTACCTAGAGTAATTATGATATTATGATTTATGAATGCTAGTGTATTTATTGTTTTTTTGCCACTACTAACCACTTATGTATCAGAACAAATGTGTCTGCTCTTAATGGTTTTGTAAATTATCAAAATTATTTTCGATCTGAATTTATGCTTGCATCACTAAGTCTAATGGTTTTGTATTCTCATTGCATCAAAATTATTCTTAATTTGAATGTTAAACGAGGATCTCCATTACCATGTTAGGATACCCGCAGTCCCGATGGTGTTTGGTAAACGGGTATCTGTTGGGAATTGGGTTGGTGATGGGATCCGTTTTCATATTTGGGGATGGGGACGGGATTACCAAAACCCATCCCAAACCCAGCCTATTGCCATCTATATGATCAACAAAAGCATCATACTTATGTTCAACCTCTTCTATGGTGTGTTTGATCTGGAGAGAGATAAGTTCATCAAGCTGGGCTTCAATTTCAACAATGGTTGGTCCGGATGTGTTGACTGCGGAAAAGGATTTTAGGATTGCATCCAATTTTGAATCCAATCCAGAAACCTTGACGTCAAGTCTGGTGTTAAGTGCGGCCACTGAAGCTTCTATTGAGTTTATATTCTTCATGGTATCAGAAATGGATTCTTGGATTTCAAGGAGAGCAAAAGGATCAACATGGTCTTTAGCGGAAGATTCGGTGTCCGAAGTGGAATTCCAGGACTTAGTCTTGATGTCTTCTGGATTAGGTTGTTGTAGAGGAGAGCTGGGAGGAGAGGTAACAACGTTGACGTTCTTGGCGGTGGACTCCGTTACACCTTTAGGAGTGTCTTGGACAATATCCTCCAGATTGTATTGTTCACTGGTAGGTTCCGAAGAAGAAGAAGACAGTCTGAAATCCAAATCTGGCTTGGATGAGGAAGGCTTTGAAGGAAAAGGAAATGAGGAGAACATCTTGGGAGGAACAATTGAGGCTCCTTCATCATCAAACATCACTTCATCAGAGTGTTCTTCATTGGGATCGGAGTGCATGACTTTATGAAGTGGATTGGATGAAGATTCTCTGGAAGAAAATTCCAAGTCAGCTGCTTCATCAGTAGGGACAACGAAGGGCATTTTGCTTTGAGTTTCCCTATGCCTCATAGAGATGAGGGTTGCTTCTACTTGGGATATTTTCAATTTAGGATGCCTAGATTTGGCCCTGTCAATAAAATCTTCCCATAGTGTGTCATTAACACCTGGTCGTCCTATACTCCTTCCGGGTATCAAACCAGTTAAGGCATTAGAAGCAGGAGGGACAGCTCTGACTTTGGAATGTCTGGGGTCCTGAATAAGGGTTCCGGACGGTGCTTGGTGGAAGGAATTAGGATATCAAATTTGACTTGTGGGTTTGTTCCAGGAGGGGAAAGGAACTTTGGTTAACACCGGCATCACCTTTATAGGAAGGTGAGGGTGGATTATGTGTAGTCTCCCCATGAGTGTGTGATTGTGATTTTGAAACATCGAGGGGCTCCTAGGATGAGTCGGCAGGATGGGTAGTCGGTTGGCTAAAGTCAGCCTGAATGTCCTTGACTCCTTCCTGTTGAGAGGAGGAGTCGGCTTTGGATCTCTTTTTAGCTTTAGGCTTTGAGGGTGAAGTCTTCGTTTTGGCAGACTTCTTTTTCTTGCCTCCGGAAGGCACCACTTTGTCCACATCTGAAATAGGCTCAATAGAGACATGGGTAGATTGTGTAGGGCTATACACAACCGAAGTCTCTAAATGTTGTTTCAAGTAAAGAGAATCGTACGGGATAATTGTTAACATATGTTCTGGTAAACATCTAACAGGTCTAAAAGACATTTGGTCAGGAAGGCGATAGGTCTTGATAGTTTTAAAAAAGACAAATACCTCTTCCGGAATGACATTGGCATGAATGGGTTCTTGGCATTCCTTGTATAGCTGTTGAATAGTGAGAGCCCAAAAGCGAGGACTAGAGATCTCGTAAGGCTTACGATTGATGGAAAACTTCTAAAAGTCTTTCCATAGCACTTCGGAAAATCAACGACATTGGTTCTTCCGGAATAGATGTTGTAGACCACATACATCTAATCTTTTCTCAATGAATCTATACCGCCATGCCTGCCTGATAAACCTCGAACGATGAAGTGCATGAAGACAATCCATAACCCGAACACAACTAATTTCTTGAAGTTCTTGGATTTGTACTCTTCGTTATACCCAATGTGATTCAAAAATGACTGAAACTCTTCAGTCGTAGGTTCTTTAACAGTGAAGTTTGGTGGGTTTTCTTCAACCCCAATAGCTTTCAAGAACGTCGATTTGTGAATGGGTACAATTCGATCACTAGTGATTTGTGTTTCTAAAACTCCGTTTTCAATCTTGATACGACCAAAGGCTAAATGCAGTAGAGAAAGAGGAATGGGAGGGTCTGGAACCTTTGAGAGAGGTACTGAAATTGGGTGATGAGCGATAAACTCGATCATCACTCTAATCGATTCATCATAATCGTTAGGGTCAAGGGAGAATAGTTGAGTTGTTTCCCTAAGAAACGGTTTAGTGGACATTGTTGATGATGAACCCTTGGAGGACTTCTTCTTAAGGATGGATTTCAAGGTATGGGTAGCAGTTTGAGATTTCTTGGTAGGAGAAGAAGACGTCATTGATGAAGGTGGGATGATAGCTTCAAGAACACAAGAACACTGAAGGAGATGTGAGGGTTTTGAAGGATTTGTGCGCATAAAGAGACAAATAAGGGTTTAAAGAGGCTTATATAGGTGATAGGAATGGGCCAGGTTAAGAAGTGTAATGGTTAGATCCGAAATTGGAAACGAATCACATTTAATATTTTGGTATTTTTGAGGTGATTTGAACTGTAAAGTCGAAAGTTCTTATTGGCTCAAGGTGAAAATAAGAAACCGTTGTTTGAGTGATGTGATGTTTGCTTTTGCGAGCGTGCAAACGTGGTGCGGATTTCTAGGGTGACAAGATAAGCATCTTTGAAAAAGTAACCGCTTGAAATGTTTCAACTTAAAAACCTTTGGACTTCCGGATGATTATGAAGTGTATTCCGGAACAAAGTGATTTTGAAATTCCGGAGCAATGTTTTCTTTGAAAATTCCGGAGCAGAATAGTTTTTTTGAAATTCTGGAGAGAATGATTTTGCAAGATTCCGGAGAGGG
Organism: Lactuca saligna; assembly: GCF_052625555.1. NCBI lineage: Eukaryota > Viridiplantae > Streptophyta > Magnoliopsida > Asterales > Asteraceae > Lactuca > Lactuca saligna. The sequence continues at coordinate 167,012,315 of NC_136418.1, read as the reverse complement.
TTTTGAGAAATAGCATTCCTGAAAGACAATTTGAGAAAAAGAGTTCCGGAGCAAATTTGAGAAACATTACGGAGACAAGAGTTGAAAATTTTGGAGTGAATTTTGAAAAGGGTCTGGAGTGCATTTTGAAAATTCCAGTCAGATTTGAAATTCTTTCGAAGCCAAATTCTTTAAAAATCAAAAAAACTTTATTGATATGGATCAAGATTTTGAGATAGCATTCCGAAAAAAAATTAGAGAATTTCCAAAGCTATGTTTATAGTGTTCCAAAGCGTAGAGTAGAAAGAATTTACTACCATTTCGGATTTGAATTCTAGGATGATTTTATGAAGTGGGTTTCGAGACAAGATTGCGACCAATGTGACTATATTGGTCTTTGGACTACAAGACTTAAGAGTTGTACAACTTACACTGAGATAGAAGGTTAGATAAAAAAAACATAGAATATGATCCTGATTGTTCTGAGAGGTAATAGTTCCGAAATGTAAACATATATTGCTTTGGAACCAACTATACTTTATGATGTTGCCATCAGAGAGTACATACCTCCTGAAAGAATTAAGGATCAGGCATGATCATACCCATTTTGTTTAGAAAACCATTGAACTTGGTTCGTCTAATGCTTTAGTAAATTCATCCGCAATTTCATCGTCAAATGGAACAAAAATGAGTTCAATATTGTCACTTAAAACATGATCTTTTATGAAATAGTAGTGTATATCAATGTGCTTCGTCATGGAGTGCTAAATTGGATTGTGTGAAATAGCAATTGCACTTTGAGAATCATAATAGATCGGAATGCGTTGAAAATGATAACCATAATCCAGTAGTTGAGATTTCATCCAGAGAACTTGAGAGGTACAACCAACAACATCAATGTATTTTGCTTCGGCTATTGAGAGAGCAATGCAATTTTGTTTCTTGGATGACCAACTAACCAATCGACCTCCCAAAAATTGACAATCACCCTAAGTGCTTTTCCTATCCAATTGAAGACCGCCATAGTTCAAATCTGAGTAAGCTTGAAGAAGAAAACTCTCAATTGCTAGGTACCAGATTCAGAGATTCTTGGTTCCTTTGAGATATCAGAATATTTGTTTTACATCCAAAAGATGTGACATTTTCGGATTGACTTGAAATCTGGCACAAAGACAAGTAGCAAAAAAGATGTCCGAACGACTTGCTCTAAAATAGAGTAAGGATCCAATCATTCCTTTGTACTTCTTTTCATCAACTTCTACACCTGATGGGTCCGAGAAGATTTTGTGATCGAAGCCCATAGGTACCTTTGTTGAGGCACAGGTGTCCATTGAGTACTTTTTAAGGAGTTTAAAAATCTATTTATGTTGATGAATAAAGATTCCTCGATTGGTCTGTTTAACTTGGAGACCAAGAAAGAAGCTCAATTCATGATTCATAGTCACTTGAAATCTACTTACCATCACATTTAGCAAAGTCAACAACCATTGATGAATTAGTGGATCCAAAAATGATGTTGTCAACATAAATTTTGACAAGCATGAGATGTTTTCCATTTGGTCTACAGAATAGGGTTGGATCAAAAATTCCTCTTTGGAAGCCGGAGCATTTGAGAAAGTTTGTGAGCATTTCATACCAGGCGTGAAGAGCTTGCTTGAGACCATATATGGCTTTTTCAGAGCTTGTAGCAACAATTTGGAAATAAGAGATTGACAAAACCAAGAGGCTGTTGAAGATATCCTTCAGAATCCAGTTCACCGTTAAGAAAAGCACTCTTAACATCGATTTGGTAAACCTTAAAGCCTTTGTGAGAAGAATAAGCAAGAAAGAATCTAATTGCTTCAAGACGAGGAACTAGAGCAAATGTCTCATTGTAATCAAGTCCTTCGATCTTTGTGAATCCTTTGGTAACCAGTCTTGCCTTATTCCGAATAATAACTCCAATGTCGTTTAGCATGTTTCGAAATACCCATCTCATACCGACAATTGGGTGATCCGGAGGAAGAGGGACGAGAGTCCACACTTCGTTTCTATCAAATTCTGCCGATTCTTCTTTCATGGTTGTGATCCAATCAACATGTTCTAATACTTCTTTAATGGATTTCGGATCAAACATAGAAATAAATGCCAAAAATAACATTCATTTTGAACACCTGTGGCAGAACGAGTTTGAACGCCAACATTTGGATTTCCAATTACTTGATTTGGAGGATGATCTCGAGTCCACATATGAAGTCTTGGTAGCTCTTTTGCAACAGACAATCCTATATCGAAAATGGGGTTGTGTTACTCCCCCTGAATAGTTTGAACTTGTGGATGATGCTCCCCCTGAACTTCTATACCGGAGAGGTTGACATCATCATCAGGTGGAAATTCAAATAAATTGATGTCATCATCATTATTAATATGATCAAATTTGGAAGATGCATCAAGGAATCCATCCACATTTGATTCTAGAGAGGGTTGACCATTCTCCCCCTCAACCTGAGAAGGTTGAAACAGTTCATAATAAAATGGAGGAAAAGTGGGTGAAGGAACGGAGACATTTTGAGAAACAGTGACTTTGGGAGTTGAGATTTGGCTTGTTCGAGATTCCGAATCAAGGGCTGTTTCAGAGGGTCCAAAGAGAATTTCAAAGTCTACTTCATGAATAACTTGAAAGTTTGTAGATTGAGGAGGAGGAGCATCAGACTCCATAATGTGGGTGGTGACATGAGTTGGACCAGAATTCTGAACGAAATTGTCATCAAAGGTAACATCATGGCTTTCTTCTATAATGCGAGTACGACGATTAAGTACTCGATATGTCTTTGATTTTGTAGAGTAACCAAGAAAATTTTCTTAATCAACTTTAGGTTGGAACTTTGTAAGCTGATCACGATTGTTTTGATAAAGCAACGACATCCGAAAACATGAAGAAAGGAAATACTTGGCTTCTGACCATTCACAGTGTCATATGGTTTCATGTTGAGGCGTCGATTGATAATGCTTCGATTCTGAATGAAGCAAGCAGTTGATACGGCTTCGGCCCAGAGGTAGAGTGGAAGATTTGAAAAGTTGATCATAGATCGAGCAATGTCAACAAGCATTCTATTGCATCTTTTGACAACACCGTTTTGTTGCGGAGTGTAGGGAGCTGAGAGGTTGTGATCAATTCCTTTCTCGGCGAGGAATTTCTCAATGGTTCCATCGGTGAGAGGTTTTGATAAAGCAGCAGCATCCGAAAACATGAAGAAAGGAAATACATGGCTTCTGACCATTCACAACGTCATATGGTTTCATGTTGAGGCGTCGATTGATAATGCTTCGATTCTGAATGAAGCAAGCGGTTGATACGGCTTCGGCCCAGAGGTAGAGTGGAAGATTTGAAAAGTTGAGCATAGATCGAGCAATGTTAACAAGCATTCTATTGCATCTTTTGACAACACCGTTCTGTTGCGGAGTGTAGGGAGCTGAGAGGTTGTGATAAATTCCTTTCTCAGTGAGGAATTTCTCAATGGTTCCATTGGTGAATTCCGAGCCATTACCACTTTAGATTCTTCTTACATGAAGCTTGTTGAGAACTTCTATTCCTTTGATGAAATTGATGAGTTTAGAGGCTGTATCAGACTTTAGCCTAAGGAAGAAGACCCAAGTGAACCTAGTAAAGTCATAACCAATCACAAGAATATATTTCTTATGATGAAGACTCTCTACAGTGGATGGTCTACAGAGATCAATGTGTAGAAGTTCCAATGGATCCGAGATCAATTTTTCGATGATGACAGGATGACACTTCTTCGATTGCTTTCCACACTCACATGCAACACACAAATGATCATTTTTGAACTTGAGGAGCGGTAGTCCTCTTACCATTTCACCAGACACAAGACCATTCATGTAGCAAAAGTTCAGATGAGCAACCCTTCGGTGCCATAACCAACTGGCGTCGGGAACAGCTTTGCAGAGAAGGCAAAGTTGAGGTTTGCCAATGATCATGTTGATTTCAAGTGGGTACATGTTTTTGTTGCGATTTGACTTAATCAAGCATTCTTTTCAGTCTTCGGTCATCACGTAGCTATGTTTCTTGCAAAATTTGACCCGACGATTTAAGTCAGTGAGTTGATCTACACTTATTAAGTTGTGCTTCACGTCAGCCACGTAAGACACATCCGAATAGAGAAGTTCCCATTTGTGAGGATGCCATAACCATGAATCTGAGAGTTGGAGTTGTTTCCATATGTCACATAACCAGCATTTGGAGAAAGTTTGAGATCTCGCAGAGAGTCCTTTTGCATCATCATTTGCTTGGAGAAAGCACTATCAATATACCATATTGTATCTTGCTCCGAAGCACAAAGTTCCTAAAAAATTAGTGAGTGACGTAGTTTTTAGGCTCCGAGTTAGGATTTGGGATAGGAAAAGGTGCTTTGCGCTTAGGTTGTGACTTGTGGACAATAATGTGTTTCTTTGAATTATTGCGTGAACTTTTCGGAAACAAGAAAAAGGTCATGGTTTCTCATCTTTCCAATAATCATACTCAACAACATGGTGATTCGGAATGGCTTTCTTCGGATATGTGACCTTCAGAACAGTGGGAGGGTCCTGTGTTAAGGAATTTTTCACTTTCCAAACAAGTTTTTGTTTTGAAGACTTTTTAGAATTTGGTTTCTTTGAAAAACTTTCTTTGTTTGATGGTAAGATTGATTTTGAAAAGGTTTGAGATTTGAACATTGTCCCATCTGCTTTGGCTATAAAAACAGAATTAGTATTCCGAGAAGAGTCATTTCGGACAGGTCATTTCGGACAGGTTGAGTACTTGATACTTGCACATCAGGAGTGTGTTTGAAAGCTTTCTTAGGTTCTGATGACTGGGAGGATTTGGTTGTCTTTTAAGAATCTTAACAGCAGTAAATGTGTTGTGATTTTCTGAGGGAGATTTGGTATGATTCTTAGACACATGCCTTTTGGAATTTTCAAGAAATATAGAGTTCTGTCTAGACCTAACTTCTTTCTTAAGTACATTTTTGGCTTCATTCTTAGGACTAGTGACATCATTTCTGTTTAAAGAGGGTTTCTTCCTTTGGTCAGATGTTGACTTAGAAGATTAGCCAGTTGAAGGGTTTTCATATTTGGGTTTGATGGGTACCAAGATTGTTTTGGAAGTGACTATAGAATTTGATTCACAAGAATCAGAGGAGACATTTCTTGATGTCTCAATGTTATCATCCAAGGATGCCCATGCAAACTTAGAAGTAACATTTCCAGTTGTCACAAGAATTATTTCCTCATCAACATAGTTTTTGGGAGGATTGCATTTCAGAACATAATCTATGCAATTTGAAACACTTTGGTGGAATTCTGTGGTCCGATTCAGGTCTAGGTTTGTCAGAGGCGGAAGCAGGGTGGAATCGGGATACTTGACGACAATTGGTTTAAATTCAAGAATCAATGATGCAAAACTGATAGTTTTCTCCTGAAGGGGTGACAAGGGAGAAAGAGGAGTATCCGAATGTTGATGGTACGAAACATATTCCATTAAATTCAGGTTTTGTAACTCCTTCAAGGGACTAGCTATTGGTTTCGGAAACTCGCTTCCGAGACCAAGAGCTTTTGACCAAGGATGACGAAAGTTATCTGTCATCTTTTGATTTACCTCAAGCTAGTCAATGGAATTGTGCAAACCATCAATTTTGGCATTGAGACGCTTGTTATCCGAAATCAAAACATTTCTTTTAGAATAAGTGATTTCACATTTATCTTTAAGAATGATACATTCATCTTGTAACATGACAAGTTCTCGCTCTAAGGAATCTATCTTTAATTTCTTATCCTTGAAACATAACCTAAGATGACTCAATTCACTGTCCTTTTTCTCACTGGCTTCTATGGTAGACTCATAGGCTATATAGATGGTGTTCATATCTGTTTGGATCTGGGTCAGATAAGATTCACAAAGAGACATATCAAATTTATTATCAATAATCATAGATTTTACCTATTGAATGATGCTTCGACCAGGTGGATCATTGGTGGCCATGTAGCAGTATTTTGGTTCACCAACATCATCTTCATCTTCTGACCCGGATGACCAAAAACCTTCATCCCATTCAATTGTTTGTCTTGCTGTCAAACACATGCTTCTTCCAATAGTCACCTCATCATCATCTACTGACAACCAATATCCTTCCACATCTCTAGACATAATTGTAATAAATGCCTTTTCACTTTCCGCCATCTCTTGTGCTCTTCAGCCATAGTAAGTAGAATCCTTGATCTTCGGTTTTTGTGGAACATCAGCCAAAAAATATTTTGCAAAATGGTTTTCATGACCAAACTTATGACACACAATCTTTGGTTTATCGGATTTCGGAGCTTGTTGAGGTTCCGAGGTAGGATTGGGTTTAGTGATGTTTGGTTTGTAGGCTGGTGGATTTTCCGGAGTGGATTGAGGTTCCGGAGCAGAGTATGGCTGAGGATTGTTTTGGCGAGGATCATGAAAACAGTTGTGATATGGTTTGTAGGATAGATTAAAAGGACGTTTGTACTTCATGGAAAGTAGAGCAAACTCTTGTTGGAACCGGAGTTCAGAGTCCAAGTTAGTAGTTGTGATTTGAATAGGTGGAACTACAAATTTGAAAGGGTCTGAAGTGGATGGGTTAAGAACTAAAGGTTCAAAAGAACTGACGAGAGAAAGAGGACCTCCAGAGAGCTCCCTTAAGGTCTGAGCAACGTTGGATTCATGACATTGAAGTTCATCAAATAGTTGGTAAAGCTTCAGCTTCTTTAAGGATCCATTGCTTTAAAGACAAGATTTTATGTTTCCCCATCCTTTACCAAGGCTCTTTATAAACTTAAGATTGTACTCCAAAGGAGTTCGGACAATCCCATGAGCATTCATGTTGTTTATTGCGATTAGGTATCGGTTGGAGGCTGTGGCAACTGATTCACCAATAGTTGTTTTGAAAGTTTCAAACTCATTGACAATAGAGGTTAGAAGCTTGTCTTTCATGTTTTCAGAACCTTCAATCAGATCTTCAAGAGTGTCCCAAATCTCTTTGGCAAATTTACACAACTTAATATGCTCAAAGAGAGCTGGTGGAACACCAAATACCATTTCAGTAAAGGCGACTTGATCAACATGCATTTTCTCAATATCATCTGCAGTGAGAGGTGCTGGGCGGTTTTCATCTTGACCCATGAGTTGAGCAGCAACATCTCTAACAGTTGTTCTAACAGGAACATGAGGACCTTCTTTGATGGATCTCCAAATAGCTTCACCTTTCTCTTTATCTAGTAAAAACCTTTCCATTCTAACTTTCCAATGATCATATTCTTCAACAACTAGCAGTGGGGCACGTGTAGGTCAACCCACGTTATTTGCTATTTGCATTGAATAAATTTGTTGAGGATTAGAAGTAGCCATTGATGTTAAGATATCTTCAAGAAAAAGTGCTATATAGAAGAACTTTTATCCTGAACACAGAAATGGTTGAAATACCAAGGTAATTTCAAACCAACTATAATATGATCTTATGGATTCAAAGAACAACCACTCAAGCTCTGATACTAATTGTGAGAACAAACGATCTGATGCGCTGGGATAAAGTTTGAAAACTCAAACCTTGAGTTAATGCTTAAGATCAATGTCTACTTGCTGAGTAATTTTCCAGTCAAGTATGGCAAGACCAATCAAGTCTGAGTTAATACATTCAACAAAGTATTCAAGTCATAAATGAAGAATGAGAAATACAATCAATGTAAAGATAGTAAATGAAGAACAAAGAGAATGTTTTTGAAAATGGGTTGAAGAGAATAAAAGATGAAGAAAGCTAAAGTGATATTATTGAGTTTGAAGAACCTTCACTTGATTCAACATTAAAAGGTCCTATAAATAGGAGAACATGATACATCGTACTAACTGATTACATACATAGGACTGGATAATAGAGTTACATCTGACACTCTGATTATCCATGTTTTACAAAAGATACTAAGTCCTATGACAAGTTAAATCAAGCTTAAGTGACAAATACAATTAATACAATTGGACAAAATACTTTCAGACAACATCATTCAAAACATTGACTCCGGAACATAGACTTCGTTCTAGACACCATCTTCACTCCGGAACACTGAATGACTCCGGAACTGCTTGACTTCGGAAATAACATCTGACATCGTAACAGGCTTACCATTGGTCATACATAGATAGTGATTGCTTAAATATTCACTTTCAGGTTCCAAAAAAGAACATCATCATAAAAATCCACATAAAACAAATGTATCAATCTATGTATCACATTAGAGTAAATCAAGAAAATGTGGAACTAGGTGGTGTGTGCCCTGCAATCATCCCGAGCTTTTCCCCTTGGAACTGGAAGTACCTGAGACATAAACTGAAAACTGTAAGCACAAAGCTTAGTGAGTTCCCTAAAATACCACATACCATACATAATAAACATATAATGGGCCCAACCTGTAATCGGGCCCTGCTCGACATTGGGCCTCGCTCGGTATATACAAGTGCAGGAGTTGGGAATTTGGGGAAAACTTCCCAAGGTCGGGTTCATGTATGTGGGATTATTAGATGATGGTTTGGGGAAACCAAGTGGAGGATTTCACGACAGGACGTGAGTATAGCATGGATGTAAGACTACAAGGTGGTTGTAGCAGTTGATGACTGAGGGCGGGTTTTAGAAATTGGGTTGAAGGATTGCTAGCATCACTCGGGTGAGTTAGGATGCCCTCGGAATAATAGTCAGTGGTAGAGACAACATAGAGGGTGTGGTAGGACCGCAAGATAGCTGCAACATTCCCCAATAGCGATTCAGTGAGGGAAGTGATATAAGACTGTGGGTAAGTCATAGCATTCATTAGCAGTGTAGTTAGCAGAGTGTGGGCGGAGGCCAAATATCTCCTAGTTCGCGGACTGTGGGTGGAGGCCCGTATCTACTAGTTAGCAAGGTAGGGATCAAGAAAGGTTGATTCGTTGAGGTTTAGTATGGAGTTGGCATGTATAGCCCAAGATAGGTGAGACCTTAGGAGAGACCACTCCAGGATGCAGTTGGGTGAGACTCGTGGGTGAGGCCTGTATGTTAGTAGCAGTATAGGTGAGACCTAGAAGAGCATTGCTCAGTAGTATAGTTGGGTTAGACCCGTGAGATTATAGCTGTGCAGGTAGGACCTGGTAGGGACCTTAGGCTTAAGATAATGGATCGGGGATCCCAGGACTGGTAGCGCCAGAATGGCAGAGTAGATGGAGCAGTCATAGATAGACGAAGTATCCTCGGAAACCGCTGGGAGCGACTAAGAGATTTTGCTAGGTGTAGTAACCGGTGGGAGTTCGGTAACCCAGTTAACGGTTGATTAGCTGGGACCAGGGTGGTCACAGTTTATCCGAAAGGCGGATAAAAAGATAGTAGGGTTCTCAGTCAGAGAGAGTAATGATAAGAGGAGAGTGGTGCGAGACAACTAGCTGACCAAAGAGTGATACACATCTTAGAGCAAGGTTAAACAATCTCAGAGGGAAGGGTTTGGCCCTGTTGCGCAGCTCTTGTATGATTCTAACCGTTAATAGGATGAATCTTTTACTCGAAGGATTACCTGACCCATTCGCTGGGTTGGGTGCTTAGCACTAAGTTATAGTAGTAAGAAGTATTCAGTGTGTATCGGTAGTAGTGACCAGCACTGGGAGTGGCTGGAGTAATGGATACCGTGAAGGATATGTCCTTCACAGTGTTGGAGGAGGTGGTTAGTAGTGGAACGTTTCCTTGGGAAGGCCAGTAAACGCGGAAGGAAAAAAGGGGGAGAACCCCTAGGATGTCCAGCAAAAGTACACGGGGAGTACCGGAAGGATTGTCAGTTGAGTGAGTTGTGTGCTCTGGATTAACGGGATTAGAGTGCACTTGAGGATTGTTATCTATAAAGACTAGTTGTATTCTGAGTGACTGGGCGGAAGGTCAATGGAAGTGGTCGGCCGGAGTTGTATTCACCAGGCAAGGGTGATGCAAGCGGATTGTAGGATAGTTAATCGTAGCGGACTTCGAGGACAAAGTCTAGTTTAAGTGGGGGAGAGTTGTAACACCCATAATCAGAAAGACCAAGAAAGGAAAGGAAACCCTAAGTCAAAAAGGGTGTCAACTCGTCGAGTCTAGTGAAGAACTCGACGAGTTGGAGTGGGCTCCGTGTCACAAAATAAGTGGCCGAATCAATGTGTCGATGAGTTTACTCGGAGAGTCTGGTCTGGGTTGGGAAAGCCCTAATTCCAAGATTTGGTACCCTATTTAAGCATCTTATTCTCTACCCTAGGGTTCATTACATCCTCTCTCGTGCAGAACCCCAAAAACGCTAGCCACCCAACTTCATTCTTGAGCTTTTGGTGACGATTAAGGTCCATTGGAGTGGATTTTGAAGGCTTGGAAGAAAGGAGAGAGGAAGGAAGAGTAGATCCAGCCTCCATATCGACTTGCCAACTGTTAGGAGGTAAAAATTCTAGACCTTAAGCTTTCAATTGATAGATCCCCTTTCTAGCTTGCCTCTATGTCACATTTGGATCATTTCCAAGGTTAATCCGAGTATTTAACCCTTGAGGATGGATTTGGATGATAGATCTGGATACTCTTGAGCTTTAGAAGCTCAAAGTTGTTGGCTTTATCCAGCTGAGATCCCATTTGATGACCTAGACCTTCTTTGTAGCTTGGATTAAGAGTTTTGGCTTCATAACACCTTGTATGCACGTAAAGTTTGCAACTTTACGTGCAATGCTAGCATAAGGGATCCAAATCTATGAGTATGAGGTTTTGGAATGGATTGGAATTGGCAGAATAGAGTTGTCATAAGATGGAATCGGTGAGTCAGTTCATGGACTCGACGAGTCGGGTTGCAAACCCAAACCCTTCTGTTTATGAGTCAGATTAGTGTGTAGGGTTAGAGAAGGACGCAACCAATCTGTGTCTGTAATGGACATGAAGATCATGGTACTCAACGAGTTCAAGGAGGAACTCAACGAGTCCAAGGTAATCTCCTTAGCTTATGAAGATGGACTCGACGAATTGTAGAACAACTCGGCGAGTCGGTTGAAAATGGTCCTGAATGTTTAGTTGAAAGAGAGCCCGTCGAGTTGTTGCTAGACTCGACGAGTATAGTCGAGGTTGTTTTGGGATTTGAGGAGCATGGACTCGATGAGTAGGTAGAACAACTCGGCTAGTCGAGTCAACTGGAAGTTGACTCTGACCGTTGACTTTGACCTTGAGAAGGACCTCGACCAGAGTTGACTTAGTTGGCTTCTTGAGAACAGTTAACCTAAGTGTTGTTATTCGTATTGGTAGCTCGGGGAGCTGGAGGAGCAGCAGTTCGGGGAGTTGTTGGATAGCAGCCAAAGGGTTATCAGCAGAGTTCAACAGTGCAGGTTAGTTTCCCTTTGTGTGAATGGGTTTATGGCCACAATGCCGGCCCATCTAGTTATGAGTTGGAAGACCCTTGGGTTAGCCCTAGGCACTGTTTTCTAGTATGATATTCAGGACCAAGGTCCAGCGTCGGGCGGGGGCCCAAGGCGAACTTTGAATCATAAAAGCTAGTAGAAGAACATACCTTTTTGTTGCTTGGATTCCTTGAGAACCTTGTGCGTCTAGCACCTTAAGTTTGATGCCTTAAATGTCTCACACAACACCACAACACTTAGAATAACTTTGAGAGAAGTTCACAATCACTCAAAAATCGGCTAGCCCTCTAGTTCTTCACTTGTAGTGCCGATTTTGCTAGACTTGGGGTCTTTATATAGTTGTGTCACAAGTAGGGTTACACCATGTAAACCCTAATTGTCATGGTTTTCCATATTCCATGATCCATGGGTTTATAACCTCCATGGACTATCCATGGAGCACCTTATGGGTTTAGCCCAATTCATATAAACCATGGATCATTAGCCCACTATACAAGAATGGATGATTTACACAATCAACCCCATATTTAATTAGTCTCTTTTGGATCACTTAATTAATTCTAAATTAATTCTTTGATCAATACTAATTAAATAATGTTATTAATTTATATAATATATTAATAATCCTTAAGTGTCCTTTATCTCATTTAGTCTATCCAAGTGTTGCAATGCCATGCAACCTAAATGGACCATGCCAACCAGGTTAAGTACATTCCAGAAATAGTTATGAACTTAGACATCTAATCCAGCAGTACTATTGTACTCTATAATTAGAAAAGCAGTGTATCGTAGTAGTGTTTGTATGGAAATCCTTGTATGAATGCCTGGTTACCACCAGTTGTAATGTATAGTCGTGTATTGTATGAAAACCTTTATATGTATGTCTGGATACCACCAACTGTAATGTATAGTAGTGTAATGTATGAAAACCTTTGTATGTATGATTGGATACCACCAATTGTAATGTATAGTGGTGTACTGTATGAAAACCTTTGTATGTATGCCTGGATACCACCAGTTGTAATGTATAGTAGTGTACTGTATGAAAACCTTTGTATGAATGCCTGGATACCACCAGTAGTAATTTATAGTAGTGTACTATATGAAAACCTTTGTATGCATGTCTGGATACCACCAACTGTAGTGTATAGTAGTGTACTGTAATTTCATTAATTAAAATAAAACCATTGAAGTAGTGTTAATCCCGTAAACAAATGTTTTAGTTAATACTATTAAGAGTTTCATGTAACCATGCTAATCTGACTAGTGACCTCTGCGATGTTCTTCAGGCGCGGGAATGTTATGACGTTTGTCCCCCCAGGCCTACCAGCCTAACTGTAGCTAACAATTTAGGTGCGGGGTTGTCAATCCCATATAGATCTATACACATACTCACGCTCTCCCCCAGGGAGACTCTGGTTATACTTTATAGGATTTTGAACCTGTACCCTGATGGGTACCATTGAAGTAGTGCCTCATAACCCTGTATTAACTAGTTTACGTGTAGTGTTATAGTGTTCTCGTGTACTTATATGTATCACCTCGTAAATAGTGTACTTTGTAATGTAAAATAATTATACTTAAATAATTATTTTGTAGTGTATCCTTGAATCAGTGTAATAGAGTAGTGTTCCATAAACTATATTTATTATAGTTTATATTCTAGTTTCTGGATAGTGTTTTTGAACTCGTAAAATAGTGTAGTGTTTGCCAAACTATACCTAAATGTATGTTCTTGTTTTGTATACTGAACTTAGTGAAATAGCATAGTGTTTCACAAACTATACCAATTATAGTTTAAATCTAATGCTCTGTAATGTACTGAAAACCTTGCAATTTAACTGAGTGTATAAAGTAGTAGTAAGAAATCCGTGAACACCCTTTTGCTCGACATGTTACAAAAGGGTTATATATATATATATATATATATATATATATATATATATATATATATATATAATGTAGCGATAAATCGGTTTGAATCAATTACAAATGGTTTTGAAATCGTTTGAATATTAACACAAGAGTCATTACTTGTATTCTCCCCCTAAAACACTGAAAACAGTGAAAATGTAGAGGTATGAACTCACCTCTAGTGCGTGTTTGAGTCTGGATATCGGAATTGTAGAGATGATCCTCGGGCTAATGCACGTGGAAATGACGGTATCCTAATAATATTTAAACACATAATCATATTTAAATTAGCGAGATAATTAATTAAAGTGTTGGACAACACTTAATTTATGTAAGGAATTTCTTACAAAAATTACCGAGAAATGTTTGAAGTGTTGATAAGGGTTTTCAGTATAGCCTTCACCGAAATCCTTGATTTCGGATCTTAAATTCTCAACCGAGAACCAAGTTCTCGGTCCTAAGGTGTTTTCGGTCAGGCACGAGTTCTTGGTCCAAGGTGTTTTCGATTAGCTTGAAGATTTGAAGATTGTTCTTGGTGTTCTTGGTGAAAATTATGAAGATCTGAAGGATTTTTCTTGATGATATGAAGGTTCTTGTATGATACTTGGGACGGGAGTGTTTTCGATTGAAGAAGTGAGAAAATCACTTATTTTTCGAGTGAAACCATTTATATCGGTTGGGTTTTCGGCCAGAAAAGAGATTTCGGTCTAGTGATTCTCGGTGGGGTTTGCGGTCCGAGGGTTTTCGGCCGAAAATGGGGTTTTTGGTCCGAGGGCTCTCGGTTCCAAAGGGATAAATGTTGATTTTTAAGTGTATTTTATTCCAACTACTTATATAAAACATCATTTATATACTTTAAATCATATTTAGCCCTTATGTTCTTAACGAAATCAACAAAACTTGAATTTTATCTGAAGGGTTTGATTCTTATTGACTTGAAAAATAACGGGTTGTTACACCTCTCACCGAACTTTTAGCACCACGCCCTCCAAATGGCAACCTACCTACTAAACATTCTTCTTAGCCAAATTCTAAACTACATATCCCCTACCCTAACACATTACAATCATATCCTCTCTTACCAACAATTATGTGTTTAGTGTGTATTTGTTACTTCCTTACTCTCTCCTTGATAATAAACAAAGTCCAATCCCGTTTAACACCATGCATATTCCTAGGTTTCCCCGACACACATCGTGGTTTCAGGTGCTACGATTTAAACACCCACAAAGTCTTGTATTTCCTGCCACATCTTATTCAACGAGACATTTTCCCATTCAAAAGGTATGCATCCCTAGTAAATACACCTTATGCTTGCCAACACCACCCTCGCCACCCCTACCAAGCATACTCTAACAACCCACCATATCTTGTTTCTTGCCGAGCCCACACCAAAAATAGCCCAACCCAGTGTTTTTGTGCCATCACGTAATTGTTGGAATAGTGTCTAAGGCTATAACTATATTCGGTGGTGCATGGTCCTTTTGGGTTGCCTTCACCATAGCAACTTGAAGGATGATTTGTTAAGAGAGAGTAAATATTATAAGGAATAATATTTAGCTATTTGATTAATATAAGTCATAAATTAATTGGTATCAATTTGGTGACTTAAAGAGATTAATTAAATAAGAGGGTATAAACTGTCAATTGTTTGATAGTTAAGCTTTAGACTGTAAATCCATTAGGGTTGACTTTGGACGGTTTCTAAGAGCTTTAGGATAGCTCAAAATATTCCATAAGGATATCTATGGAATGGATTTGGATAGCCTTAAGTGAAGATTATCCAATTAGGGTTTAGGGTGAAACCCTTAGGGAGTCTAAAGGTATAAATAGGCCCTTGGGGTGTGGAATTCGTGTACAACCTTTCAGAACCTAAAGCAAGGAACCTCTGGTCGAATTCCATCCCCTCTCCTCTCTCCTAAATCATCTTGCTTGCTATTGGTGTTTGTAAGCCATTAGAGGAGTGACAATTGTGACTCTAGAAGCTCCAAGACAAGAAGATCAACAAGGAACTCAAAGGTATGATTCTAGATCTGTTTTAATGTTGTTGTTTAACCTAATTAGCCATTAGAAGTCTTGGATTCAAAAGCATGTTTATTAGAAAGCCTAGATCCAAGCAATAGGGTTTTGCATGCGCACATAGGAAAGTTCTTATGGCTAAAACCCAACAGTGGTATCAGAGCCTAGATTGGTTTTCTACAAATTGTTGCTTGAATAACTGAAACAAACCTGTAAAATTCGAATTTTTTGGTTTTGAGTCACTGACTCGTCGAGTTCCATGGTGAACTCGGCGAGTAGGCCTGACTCGGCGAGTCCCCTTGTGCACTCGGCGAGTCCAAGCGTCAGGAAAGGCCAAATTCGGGATTTCTTTGTGTTTATCTTATCCAAACTTTCCATAAACTAATTAGATCAATATGAATCCGATTTTTTGATAAATATAAGTGTTATCTTGATCTAGTTAAAGGTAATTATCAACTAATTAAATATTTAGTTTCTTTATATGATAATTAATTAATTGTTTTAATTATTTTTGGTAATTATCTTCAAAGAAATCAAAGATAAATCAAATAAAGATAATTAAGATATTAATTGTTAATTGAAATTATTTGTTATTTGATCCTCCATGTTTTAAATGTTTAAAACCTGCCCTATAGTTTTGAAATTTATATTTGTGATTAAAAGCATTAATTTAGACAACTTAAATTTCAAACCCTAGATTTTGAAAAAGTTTAAAATACAACCCTATACTTATATGATATTATTAGAATAATATATATATGTATAACTAAATGCTAGTCTTACCGCTAGTAGGCCTCATTCACGAAGCCGATCTATAAGGTGGGTATAAGGTTGCGGCCTATAAAATGGCGCTTAATGGGTGTACACTCACACCCACCGCTTGCTTGATTGGTGGAGGGTCGTTAGCCGAACGGGTAGGATAGGGCAACCTCATCCTCTCATTAAAAGTATAATAAGAAATACGAAGTAACTAAACTTTCTTTTAAAATTTCCCAATCTTAGTTACTTTAGGAAAAGTGAATTGATGCAATCCCATGAAATTACACTTTGCACCTTGCTAAGATATTATTGGAGCGTGTGTGGTTTACCGGCACACTAATTGGTTCTAAGCGAAGGTGGCAAAGGGTGATTCATTGTTTATCATAGTTCGATGGAGCGTGTGTGGTTTACCAGCACATCGAATAGGTGATCGTAACAATGAAGGCACCATGTATATTTGCATGGTAATTCACACCCGCTTTGTGATCCTCGGCATCCCAGTCACAAACAAGAGGGGCATATCGAGATTTAAACATGCCATTGAATAGTTCAATGAATCTCATCCGAACCTTGGAATTCTCAAAAACACTTAGGACCAAAAGTTTAAGTTTTGTGATGGAGAATTAGTGAATCGTCATTCACTTACCTTCAATTTATTTGCATAATAGATTACGACATCCCTTTTCTAGTATGTAAATGTCATTGTTGGATCCTAGCCCTAATTTTCTTATTGGGTGATAATTAGGGATTCTTGTTCTAATCTATCTTTGTCCTTTCTATAGATGTCAAACGCAAACAACACTGCTGCTAGTTCTTTCACGTTGATGAGCCTTTGCCAAAAGGTCACCTTCGATGGAACGAACTTTGGCGAATGGATAAGATACATTCGCACCATTGCTCGCTATGAGGATAAAGAGTATGTCCTCGACGAGAAGCTCGAGAAAATCAACCCCGAAGTTGCTACTCCCGCCGAAATCACCGCTTTTGAAACTCATGAGCGAGATGCAACGAAGGTACATTGCATCATGATCGCCACCATGAACTCTGAATTCCAAAAGTCCTACGAGGACATGTATCCATACGAAATGCATCAAGACTTGTTGGAGAGGTACCACCAAAACGCGAGACAAGAGCGTTACGAGATCTTCACTAACATGATTTCCGCCAAGATGGGTCATGGAGAATCTCTTACCGTGCACTTGCAAAAGATGCAAAGGTATGTCGACCGCCTTCGCAAGTTAAATGTTGACTTCGGCGAAGATTTGGCGATCGACATGGTGCTTCACTCTTTGCCTCCGATGTACAATCAATTTAGGATGACCTACCACATGAACAAAGAGGAGGTCACTCTAAGTAAGCTCCAAGGTCTCTTGAGGGTTGCTGAGAGCAATTTCAAGGACAAGTCTGTTGCACCAACTCCCAATCCATCCGCTGCTCCTGTCTTGGCTATTGGTCAAGGGAAGGGAAAGAAGAGGAAAGCTTCTTCAAATAACTATCGAAAGGTGAAAGCCCGAGATGGTTCCTCTTCTAGTGGGACCAAAGTTGATCCCTCTAAGCCCTGCTCTAACCCGAAGGAGGCAGAGTGCCACCACTGCCACAAGATAGGACATTGGAAGCGAAGCTGCCCGGACTACCTGCAAGCCATCAAGGAAGGAAAGATCAAGCCATCTTTCGCAGGTATATATGCAATCAAATCTAACAATTCTAATCATGCTATTTCTTGGGTTCTTGACACCGGTTGTGGTTATCACATTTGTTCTAATGTGCAGGGACTAAGAAGAAGTAGGGATGTGGAGCAAGGAAGAATCAATCTAATCATGGGGAACAGAAGATCGTCGCCTGTGACCAAGATTGGAGTGTATTCTTTAGTGCTTAAGAATAGTTTAGTTTTAGATTTGGACAATTGCTGCTATTCGCCAGAAATGGCTAGAAACATCATTTCATTTCATGGTTTATATAGACAAGGTTTTAGATTTTCTTTTAATAATGAGAATGGTTCTATTTTGGCTTATCTAAATGGTGTCTTTTACTTTGAAGCTATACCATGTAATGGAATATATGAAACTGTTATGATCGTTGATAACTTAGGAAATGATGTTTTGAATATTGATTCTTCCACTAGTATGGATAAAGCATCCTTGTGGCATTGTCGTCTTGGACATGTCAACAAGAAACGCATAGCCCAACTCCAAAAGGATGGAGTGTTGGAGTCATTCGACTTTAGGGAAGATGACACATGCGAGTCTTGTTTGCTTGGAAAGATGACTAAGTCACCCTTCACGAGCACTTGTGAAAGGGGTGAGGGACTATTAGACCTAATACATACCGATGTATGTGGACCTTTTAGATCAACCACGAAGGATGGAAACCGCTTCTATGTGACCTTTACCGATGATTATAGTAGATATGGGTATATCTATTTAATCAAGAAAAAGTCAGAAACCTTTGAAAAGTTCAAAGAGTTCAAGAGTGAAGTGGAGAATCAATTGGGCAGGAAAATCAAGATGCTTCGATCCGATCGAGGAGGAGAGTACCTAAGTCTTGAATTCCACGAGTATCTCAAGGAGTGTGGAATAGTTTCGCAATTGACGCCTCCTAGGACACCGCAGTTGAATGGTGTGGCAGAAAGGCGTAATCGAACCTTATTGGATATGGTTCGCTCTATGATGAGTCGTGCTTCACTACCTATCTTCTTTTGGGGGTATGCCTTAGAGACTGCCGCCCATATCCTTAACCGAGTCCCTACTAAGAAGGTTGCCAAAACACCTCACGAGATGTGGACGGGGAAAGCTCCCTCGTTGGCACATATCAAGGTTTGGGGTTGCGAGGCTTTCGTAAGACGAGATACTCACGACAAGCTTGAACCTCGAAGTGAGCGATGTATTTTCATCGGCTACCCGCAAACTTCCTTTGGATATCTCTTCTATAGACCGAAAGATAATGTTATCTTTGTTGCGAGGAGAGGAGTTTTCCAAGAGCGAGAACTCATAAGCCAAGGAGACAGTGGGAGGCAAATCGAACTTGAAGAGATTCAAGAATCGATAGATGAAGGAACCTCTACCGCTGGCGTTCAACCCGAGGAGGAAACTCCGGTTGAATCGATTGACGAATCCTTACCTCTTAGACGTTCCGATAGATTTAGAGTTCAACCCCAGTTTTATGGTTTTCATATTACTACCGAAGGGGACACGTATATTAGTGATGGTACACTAGTGAATCTTGATGAACCTAATAGCTATAAGGAAGCCATGGCAGGCCCGGAGTCTGCGAAATGGAAAGAGGCGATGGATAGCGAGATCCAATCCATGTACGATAACCAAGTTTGGAATTTGGTTGATTACGTGCCCGAACGTAAGACCGTAGGGTGCAAGTGGATCTTCAAGAAGAAGACCGACGTGGATGGGAACGTACACACATACAAAGCGCGATTGGTTGCGAAGGGCTTTACTTAAACTCCCGGAGTTGACTATGATGAGACCTTCTCGCCAGTTGCGAAGATTAAATCTATTAGAGTGATGCTAGCAATTGCCGCATTTCATGATTATGAGATTTGGCAAATAGATGTCAAGACCGCTTTCCTTAACGGAAAGTTGGCTGAGGATGTTTACATGGCTCAGCCAGAGGGGTTTGTGGATCCGAAGCATCCGAATAGAGTGTGTAAGCTTGAGAAGTCAATTTATGGACTTAAGCAAGCGTCTCGCAGATGGAATCTTTGCTTCGATGAGAAAGTCAAAGAGTTTGGATTTGTACGAAGCGAAGACGAATCTTGTGTATATGTCAAAGCCAGTGGGAGTGTAGTAAGCTTCCTCGTTCTATATGTCGATGACATATTACTCATAGGAAACGACATCCCGACTCTGCAGGAGGTTAAGTCCTGGCTCGGGAAGTGCTTCGCTATGAAGGACCTCGGAGAGGCTTCTTACATTTTGGGAATAAGGATAGTAAGAGAAAGAAGTAAGAGACTAATTGGACTTAGTCAGAATACTTACTTGGAGAAGGTACTAAAACGTTTTAGTATGGAAAACTCAAAGAAGGGAGAACTACCGATACAAGGAAATGCCAAGTTGAGTAAGACTCAAAGTCCGAGTACCGAAGCTGAGATAGCAGAAATGAGCCGAGTACCATACGCTTCCGCAGTTGGCTCAATCATGTACGCTATGACTTGTACTCGCCCTGATGTAGCCTTCGCTTTGAGCATGGTTAGCAGATATCAAGGGAACCCTGGCAAAGCACATTGGATTGCGGTGAAGAACATCCTTAAGTACCTTCGGAGGACAAAAGAATGGTTCTTAGTCCTTGGAGGGAGTGATGACTTGAAGGTGCGAGGGTATAGTGACGCCAGCTTTCAAACCGACAGGGACAACTACCGTTCGCAGTCGGGCTGGGTTTTTACCCTAAATGGAGGAGCAGTGACATGGAAAAGTTCCAAGCAGGAAACCGTAGCTGATTCAACGTGCGAATCAGAGTACATCGCAGCGAGCGAAGCGTCGAAGGAGGCAATATGGCTGAAGAACTTCATCGGTGATCTTGGAGTTGTGCCGGCCATAAAGGAGCCCATGGAGATTTTCTGTGATAACGAAGGTGCGGTTGCCTTGACCAAGGAACCGAGGGATCATGGTAGATCTCGACATATCGACAGAAAATATCACTTCATTAGACATCGTGTAGAAGAAGGACAACTCGTAGTGAAGAGGATATCATCAGAAGATAACCCAGCAGATCCGCTTACGAAGGGACTGAGTAGGGTTAAGCACTTACAGCATGCTAGGAGTATTGGGCTGAAGGATGATATTAGCATAGATTAGATAGTATTATAAATGTATAATAGATAAATGTAATTAACATTTGATGATTAAATAAAGAAGTTTTATTTATGAGTAAAGTTACTATCACATGTTAGTTGTTTAACTATTGTTTCACTTTGCATGTTTTGACTTCCAGAATAATTGAGTTTATTAGGAATAATCGAATTATTCAAATGGTCCACAATCGTTCATATGTTGGGAGTAGATATGAATGAAGATTCGTGAATTGGTGTGTAGAGTGTCTAAATGGTGTTAGACATAGCAAGAGTTGCTGCAACGTTCATGAGTGCTTACGAACTGGTTTTGAGCATTGGAATAAACCCGCGCTTGCTGGAATCACCTTATGGAATACGATATAAAAGGTGATCGCAAGACGATAATATCATATGGTCTTAAAACCTAGATATATGGTTTATTATTTGTTAATTGATTGTGCATTGATAATGCGAAAACGCATCAGTAACTTGATGTTATAAAACGCATTGTTGTGTATAGTTGGTTAATGAATAAGTAAATGCATATAAGTCGAAGTTTATCTGTAAATTTTATCCTAAGAGGGTAGAAGAGATATCTTGGCCACTCGATGATTTGATTTGACTTATGTGCCGGGCCTGGTCAGAACTGAATTGATGTGTTCGATTAAGTTCTATGTCAAATAAATCAAAGATCGAGAAATCTAAATGCTAGACTAACCATTCCATAGGATTGTCAGCATGATATCTAACAGAGGACTGTACGATCCCTTATCTAAAGGACAAGATTGATTAGATCAGAGTTGACAGCGTCTTTGAGAGCTACGATTGCAAACCGTATTGTACTTGTATAGTTACTAGACTTATCCAAGTGGGAGACTGTTGGAATAGTGTCTAAGGCTATAACTATATTCGGTGGTGCATGGTCCTTTTGGGTTGCCTTCACCATAGCAACTTGAAGGATGATTTGTTAAGAGAGAGTAAATATTATAAGGAATAATATTTAGCTATTTGATTAATATAAGTCATAAATTAATTGGTATCAATTTGGTGACTTAAAGAGATTAATTAAATAAGAGGGTATAAACTGTCAATTGTTTGATAGTTAAGCTTTAGACTGTAAATCCATTAGGGTTGACTTTGGACGGTTTCTAAGAGCTTTAGGATAGCTCAAAATAGTCCATAAGGATATCTATGGAATGGATTTGGATAGCCTTAAGTGAAGATTATCCAATTAGGGTTTAGGGTGAAACCCTTAGGGAGTCTAAAGGTATAAATAGGCCCTTGGGGTGTGGAATTCGTGTACAACCTTTCAGAACCTAAAGCAAGGAACCTCTGGTCGAATTCCATCCCCTCTCCTCTCTCCTAAATCATCTTGCTTGCTATTGGTGTTTGTAAGCCATTAGAGGAGTGACAATTGTGACTCTAGAAGCTCCAAGACAAGAAGATCAACAAGGAACTCAAAGGTATGATTCTAGATCTGTTTTAATGTTGTTGTTTAACCTAATTAGCCATTAGAAGTCTTGGATTCAAAAGCATGTTTATTAGAAAGCCTAGATCCAAGCAATAGGGTTTTGCATGCGCACATAGGAAAGTTCTTATGGCTAAAACCCAACAGTAATGCTACTAAGTCGGTTCATGTATGACCTTTAACACCTAACCATTCTCAATATTTTCTACCTCCTTCTAGCCTACTGCATGGCTCATTGAGCACCACATATCTAGTCCAAAACAACCCACACCTCCTTCTATACCATATCTTTGCCAAACAAATATCAAATTTATTTCAGTAACATCTCAAGTTCTTAATCGTTGGCTCTATCCATGCTCTAGCCCTCCTCATCCTGTTTTGACTACAAGAAACACACACACATGCATACACACACACACACACACACACACATATATATATATATATATATATATATATGTGTGTGTGTGTGTATGTGTGTGAGAGAGAGAGAGAGACAATCGTCAATTTATGGTCAAGTCAAAGTCAAATAAAGTTAACAAGTCGAAGCAGTCAACTCAATTAGCCCTTGTATATTAGGGTTTACATTATGTTTACTATTGTACAACACACTATCTTAATGCAAAGTATCACTTTGAGTTTTCATGTGTCCAGAAAATCTAAACCCTAATCAGGGTAAGTGATGGAACTACTCGACAATACATTATTACATACCCTCCGGGGGCATATAACACTCATAACGAGGCTTAATGGGGTTTACAAACCTTGCAATGCGAAGTTAAACACTCTCAAAGGTCACAAAAAAAGTCTCTTTCTATCTCTCTCGCTCTATCTATCTCTCTCTCTCACACACAACCTCTCTCAACTTTTTATAATCACTCGTGGCATCCCGACCCTTAACTTAGTCAAAAATCACTCGAAACGACAAAATTAATGGAAAAACGGCTTAAAGGGAGTGAAGCCTCTTAGGAACCAAAAACAGCCTCTAAGGGACCGAACCCTAAGGAACCAAAACAACCTCTAAAGAACCAAAACCCTAAAGACAGAAATAGCACTTAAGAACCGAACCTGCTTAAGGACCGCACTCACCCTTCGGTTCGGATCAAACCCTTTCGGACCGAAGCTTCGCCTGCTTTCTCTTAATTTTGCCTTCTCTTCCCACATAACACCTTTGCCCGCGAGACTTCTCGGATCAACCTACTTTCGGTTCTCAACCTCCTTGGACCGAACCCTCGCTGGTTCGTCTCTCAAACCAAGTTTTCGACCACTTTCACACTTTAAGCTCGTTTTTCATGATTTTAAAGTGGGATTTTCACCCAAAATCATATTTTGACATATAAGACCCCATATACATATATATATATATATATATATATATATATATATATATATATATATATATATATTCATATTTTAATCATACTTTGGGGGAAATCTTTAACTATGTATAATATCTTTTGTGCAAGATATCGTCTATGAGTGTTGACCTTCCCATAAAGCTATGACAACAAGCTATCCCCCATACCCACTCTATGACAACCTCCAGTCACTATTCATCTATATCTAGTAAACTATTTGTACCTTCACACCCTTCTCCAGCAAGTTACATTAATCAAAGGCTGGGGAAAAATCCTTATCTCTCCTCCAAAATATTCACTCTTTCACCAAAAGCAAACATACCTCTCTCTCAAAACTCGAGATTTCAAGGCTGATCTTAAGCTTCTTCTCCACTCTTGGTAAGTATCTTCATCCTACTCTTGAATATTCTACACTCCTTCGCCCAAATCATGGATCTCTCATACAACTATCGTCATATTTGTTCTTAGGATCTTCAAATCTTCAGGCATCTTCCAAGTGTTCTTGACTTGGAAACCTTTTTTCTTCAACGTTCATCTCATGGAATCACTCAAGGTGAGTTCATACCCCCTTCTTTTCATGTTTTTAACTAGTTTTATGGAGGGAGAATACAAGTCACCACATCAAAAACATGTTTAAACCTAAGTGTCAGCTTTTAACAAAAAAGTTATGAGTCAATCATAAAATGTTTTGACCATCTTAAACTCCATAAATTTAAAAACTGTTAAATATTCAAATAGTTCAGGTTTATAACTTTAAAATGACTACTTGCACATGTTCATACGATTTTTCTACAATTTATGGTGAATTTTACAAAACTGTCTATCACTGTATCTAAGATTTCGGACCAGTTAGTGAAAATGCTCATTTGACACTAGTTAGTGATCATTAAAAATCATGATAAAAATTGTGAGTATACTAGACATATTTTCTAAATTTCCAAAATTTACGGAATTAGATTTCGACCCACGATGATTTTTATGTGATTTTTACAAAAACGTGGACAAAAAAGTAAAAATATATAACTAACAATTTACAAGTTATTCACACTTTGTAATGTGTTGAGCAAAGTGTTTATCTATGATGACTACATATTTTACATGTGTTTTCTTTTAATTTATATTAAAATAACAGAAATTACTCATTTATTGTAAGGGTTCTTAGTCATTACAAACATACAAGATGAAACATAATAAGTATAGTTTATGTTTTGCCAAACTACTAATCACTATGAAAACGTTCAACTCTCACTACAAACGGGTTTTCACTTACCACATAATAAACTATAATAGGTATAGTTTATGGATTTTACATTACAAACTTACTACCTGAAAGGGGATTCAATTCCACCACAGAAAAGATTTTACACTCACACTACACGTAAACTCGTTATCGTAAATTGTGAGACAATTCTTCATTGTACTCTTAGAGTATGGGTTTAAATTCATGTAATTTATAGCCAGACTCTCTTGTAGGGAGAGCGTAATATAGATCTATATTGGGATTGACAATCCACACCCAAGCTGCTTGCAACAGCCCGACCGGCCGGTCGGGCTGACAAATGTCATATCTATTCCGACGCGTGAAGAACGTCGCAGCAGGTCTCTCTGTCATAGTATGGTTATAGCGACTCATATAAGGAGATAACGACACATAGTTTACAAGAATTTCTACTTTAAAAGGGATTTTTATTTATTTAAATCTGCATACACTATTACAAGTACGAAATAACACACATACACTCGATCTTGGGATTTAAGACTACATATCATTTTATAAGGAAAATATTGGATTTTTTTGAGTATACACTACATTTACAAACAAAGGTTTTACAAACTCTACATCCAAAAATCTTATGCACTCACCAACTTAATTGTTGACATTCTTTCAAAATTACTTGTATTCTCAGGTAATCAGTAAAATAAGTAACTACCAGCTTTTGAAGATGGAATGCTACGGCGTCAGGGAAACATTTTATCATTATGATGTAATCAATTTTGAAACATGTAACTCATGAAACTATGTAACTTTCTCAGTTATAATTATAATGGTTGTATTTACTTTGAGCACTATTATACTCGTTGTTGTGATACTATACATGAAGTCCTCCATCCCCTGATGTTTCCGTCATCTTTGGTTCGGAGGTGTGACAATATATATATATATATATATATATATATATATATATATATATATATATATATATATATATCTTTACTACTTATAAAAGAAATCTAACCATTTCTATAAATAGATTGAATATAATAATATTATTTTTTTAAGACGTCCAAACTACTAAGCTTGAAGTACAACCCATTTATAATATAATAATATTAAAACTTTAACCATATCCTTTATCCCTTAAAAATCTCGTATCAAATTAATAGAAGAATTCATTTGCAAATTGAACCCGTCAATCTCAACACTTCAACCATTTGAAGCGGTCAATGTCAACAATTTATAGAGGATCTCTTCTCTCACATTGGTAACAAACAATCTCATAATATCTATCTTCGTAATCCCTTCAAAGTAAGAAATATACGCACATTCTCTCGAAGAACCCTAACCAGTAACCAAGACAGTATAACCACCACCACCACAGCCGCTCTGCCTCCTTTCGCCTTCAATCAACCACTATCACGACTACCGCCCTTCCTCTCACCCACGACATGAACTTTCTTTTGGAACATAACATTTTTCTTTAAAAAAATATCGTTGAAAGAAGCTATTTGTCCCCGCCGCTGTGCGCGGGTAACGGCTAGTATATATATATATATATATATATATATATATATATATATATATATATATATATATATATATATATATATATATATATATATATATATATATATAATGTTATTTCACATTATTGTATTTATCCCTATTAATATATGTATTCTAATTAGATTGTACTTCCTTATAAATAAGCTTATCATTTATATAAATACACCTTATATGATATTCATGAAAGGCATGTGATTATAATTTTATTATTGTTCAAAAACTTTATGGTGTTATCACATGGAATTAAGGTCTCATTTGATACACATCTTTCTAGGTTCAAACACATCTTTCTGGTTAAATGGACCGGAAAGACTGTTTGATTTGCTCAAAAAAATGGGTCTTTCCCGGTAAAATATGTCTTTCCCAGAAAGCCTCAAAATCATATCTTTCTGGCTGAATGGGCTGGAAAGACAATTATGCACCAAACCCCGCCTCTTTGTTTTTTTCTTGGATTATTAATTTTTTTAAATAACATTTTTTTAAATTTATTTTTTATTGACTTATTACTTTTTTTCATCATTCGGCATATTCAATCAGATGTACAATCAAACAACATGGTTTCTTTCCAATCAGAAAACTTTTTCAGACAATACTTTACCAGACAAACTATCAAACAGGACCTAAGACGGTTTGAAAAAGTTGCTAGAAAAGCTATTCGGTAGCTGATAAAAAATATTGTTTGATAAAAACTAATTAAATATATAAAATAATATATAAGGTTATGTAAAAAAATATATTTATTATAATTGATAATGGGTATTTTTGGAAGAATTTAAAATAAGCTCTATAATTTAGTTGAAAAACTACCCATGTAGCTTTTAAAAAAAAAGAAACTTATGAACAACTTTTTTGCTTTCCAAATATGACAAATTAAAATTTTGAAAAACAAAATGGTACACCAAACATTGTTTAAGCATTCAAAATGTTTGGCACCTACGATAGTACTATTTGTATAATTTGTTTAAAGCAAAATAGGCTATTGGTGCATGACAACTACGTGTTATATTTTGGTTAGTTTATAGTTATATTTTGGAATTTTCTATAAATAGTTTATTTGTTAATAAAAGTTTAACATATGACATTTAAACAAAGCCATACATTTTTAATCAACAAAGAATGTAAATGATAGATACCGAAAACGATACACATCATATTAATCTAAACATCATATGGTAATTGCTTTAGGTAGAAAACGGTATCCCAATTAAGGATAACAATTTTTTTTCGGCGAGAAAGCTTCCAGAGAATCCCAACTCGAGTTGATCTTCAAAAAAGAGGTCATGGAGTTAATTCAACTACTTTTTCGTTGTGTATCACTGTTTTTGAAGAAGTCGACCACCTCCTAGTCCCTTAGCATCTTCTACTTTTGTATCGGACGTTTGGTTACAGGTTAGTAAGTTCCAGGGTCTTTGTGATATAAAATTCCGATTAATCCCTCTAAATCTCAAAGTTAATAAATAATTCAAAGTCCTCTTTAGGTTGCAAGCTTCTTGATGTTTCCTCTTCTCCCTTTTGAACCATATCAAAGGCTTAAGGTCGGTCTAAAGATATAGTAAACCCATAACAAATTGAAAAAAAAAAAATACACCATTTCTTCCCAAAAAGCATAAGTATAATAAAAAGTAAATCAAAAATAAAAGTTCACAATTAATATAAAAAAAACATATATATGACAACCACGTTACAAAAACAACTAATTTAAAGAAATATACTTCTAACATTTTGAGATGATTTTTCTTCTCTTTAAATATATATCATATATTTTAGGAATTTTGGACCCTTTAGAGACATAAAACATAAATTACCGACCGGATTACCTATCGTTTGGATTGGCCCTCAAATTCTAGGAACCAACATCGGAGCCTAATAGTTAAATGCAAAATTATTGATTCAATGTTCAAACATTGCCTGCCTTAAATATTTCTAATGTGTTGTTATTTACACCCCCACATAATAAATACATATTAAATTGTGAGATGGGTTTGCCGCCAATAGGGCAATGCAAAAGGCGTTTAATAATCAAAGACTTTTCCTTCATTGTTTGTAGAATAATTAGAGTTGCTAGATTTGTTTAGGTTAAATATAGAGCTCATGTCTCGGTAGAAATATAGGTCGTTATTTAGAAATATGTTAGTTAGTTTGCCGTTTATATATATATATATATATATATATATATATATATATATATATATATATATATATATATATATATATATATATATATATATAGTTAGTTAGTTAGTTTGGATGAAATTTTATTGTTTTCTGAAAAAACTAATAATAATTAGTTAATTATTGGTTGCCTTTTTATAGATATGCTAATGGGGTGTTTAAAGGGTGTGTTAATAGCAACACCTATATATATATATATATATATATATATATATATATATATATATATATATATATATATATATTAACACGGCTTTGACTCGGGTATTGCTATTAAGATACCCTTTGAACACCCTATTAGCATATTTATAAAAAGTCAACCAATAATTAACTACTTAAGGGTATACAAGATAGGTACCCCAAAAATTAAAACTATGTCCTTTAATTAAAGAGTATGATTTATCTCGATACCTTATTATTTCTTTATTTGTCGGAGGATTTCATCCCTAACATGTCTTTCCTAATTCTTTGCCAAAAATTGAATCTTTCTTATTTCATATAACTAATTCCAGAACATCGGTTCTTGATTAATCTTAGGAACTTTTTTTTTGTTTCATTTCTCAGGTTCAAGGCATCTCCCGTCAACAACCATGGTTCCATTGAATAGGCTCACCATCTACCTTATTTCACAACCATGGCTTGTTCGTAAAGATGTTTACTTTGTACCATCGGTTGCTTCAGTCGCTCTTGGGTTGTGGAGTGGAAATTTCATGAAATGCTTAATCAAAGGGTAAAGTGGAATCAAAGCTTTATCTCTCGAAGACTTAAAGATGAATGGATTAGATAGACAATTAATAGTATATGTTTGATCTGTTGACCTCTAAAGTGGTTGGTATCGTGCCTTCTAGAACTAAACCTGGAGTTTCAATAAAGCATTATGGCTCGATTTAGTAGGTGTAATTTGGTGAAATTAGTGTTTTGGTATAGGGAAATTATGAAAGTTTAACTTGCACCACAGGTTCTTGACATAATGCCAACAAGAAGAATGAGGCATGCATTTTGTTGACCTTATAAGGGTACTTCCTTCTTTCATTTTTATATCATTTAAATGTTTATCAGAAGTCCTTTTATCCTTTTGTTGTTGTTGTCATTCAAGAAAAGGCAAACAATATCTGAATACATGGATCAAGAACTCAAAAGCTACATAGAAAAAACAAAGCAACCATTTAGTAAAAGTGAAGTTTAACGTCTAATGATCCAACTTCTTCAAGGTTTATCTTTTTTTTTTCATGAGAATTGGGTGATTCATAGAGATTCAAAGATGTCAAACTTGCTTTCGGAGAAAATGGTGATTTAAAGATTTGTGATTTCAGTATGCCAAGACAATACGAGAATCCATTGAAGTTGTATACTGTGTTAATGGTGACACTTTGGTACACGACGCTTGAGGTTTTGCTAAGGATGAAAAATAACACAACTTCCATTGACATGTGGTATGCGGGTTGTATAATGGGGGAGTTGTCACAGAAGCCATTTATTATTGGAATAAGGAGATAGAGGAGATTGATAAGATTTTTAAGACAATTGGGACATCAAATGAGAAGATATGGCATATGTATTCAAAGTTGTCGGGGGGTAAAACCATCTTTTGTGAAGCAAAATTATTATAATGCATTTTTACTCTGGTTAAAGTCGGATTGGAGTAGGAACTTGGAAGGGGAATAATGAATGTTTTAGGTTTTAACATGATGATTCTTCATTTGGTTCATATGGTTTTTTTGTACATTGTAATTCTATTTGTAATTGGATGCATTTTGTAATCTTGTTAATCAAATTCATTTATGTCGGCTCTTTTTTGTTATTTTATTATTGTAGCCAACATTATTAATCAAAATCATTTCTGGCATTTCAAGATATCCCATAAACAACATATTCAATAAGCTAACAAGCACCAACTGTTACGGCAAATACATCAACAATCAAATGGCATAAATCAATAAAACTATGTTTATGTTTCTCACATCAACCCAACAAACATATATTTGAAATTAAAGAGCAAAAAGACATACAAAAATTATCACGGCTTCCAGAGAATACAAACTCCTTCACTATACCAACAACTATAATTGTTTACAAATTTATAATAATAAAAAACAAAGACAATCATTGAAAAAGCTTTTTCCATAATCTTGTTAATTAAGAAGTCTTTATGAAGAAAACTCAACTTGAAAAAGGTCTCATTACATGTGATATGATTTTTTAAAGTTGGCTCATTTAAAAAAAAAACTCCTTATTGTGAATGCTCTGATAGTGATGTTGAGCATGTGTTGCTTTCACAGTATCTACATTCATCCAAGTCTTCTGACATTGGTGAATACTACAATAACAGTTTATCCCATAAATGCACAAAACCATTTTTTTTTCTCAAATTCGAGTTTCTTTCTTTCTTTCTTGATGATAAAAACAAATAGAGTGAGAGTTTGTTTACCTTAGATAAAACATGTTGTTAGATCTTGCTGGATGACAGATCTTGCTAGAGAATTCGTTAGGTTTTAAGGAAGGGAGTCTCCTACTGATAGCCCATTTAAGCTGGAAGCCATTATCTACACAATATGTCTCACAATATCTTATTTACACTCTATTGTTTTCCTTATCAAATAGATGATATAATGAATGAAAATTTTGATGTTTTTGTGTCACCTAAATAAGAAAAGGATCATCAGTTATAGATACATAATAATAAAAACTGCATCATCACCTACAGTTGAGATATTATTTCACAGATCCAATAGCCAAATAGTTAATAGCCTAGGCTTTATTTCAGCTTCCATAGCAAAGCACCAAAGTCATTTTCATTTATCAAATAATTGAACTCGCCAAATTCAGATAAGTAATTAGGGGTGGGAGATGTAATTGATATAGCCATGAGAATCTAAGTATATCATTGATCATTTTTCCCAATATACTTAAAAGGTTCATTCATCAAATTCATCTACTTTACCCCCAAATTCTAGTAAGTTTATTCAGATATACTAGAAAAGACGGTAAATCCAGTCATATTTGCAAGTGACGGCCTGATTAAAACTTTGCGGGACAGGATTTAAGGTGTAAGATCTTGCACAATTGTGAATATAGGTCACAAATCAAACATCATTCACCTGATCCTCATAATTCGTCTGAATTTCATGCCCTCAAAATATAAACAACTTACCTTGCTGAGATAACGTTTATGGGAATGAAGATTGTTGACGTAAACCTCATCTTCAGGATCTGTACTCCGTTTTCCACTTAGAGAAGCTAATGTGGATGATGATGGAGAAGTAGTTAGAGAAGCTGATACATTTACACGATCAGATAGGTAAAGGGGAAAAGCTTGTGAAGTTAGTTGCTATCAAAATGCTAAAACGTCATAGTTTAATATTTGGGTACCTAATATTATATACCCACTAGGGTATATTCACTTTTCCCATATATATATATATATATATATATATATATATATATATATATATATATATATATATATATATATATATATATAGTAATTGTAGACCTATTACAAAGTGATATGAATGAGAATCAGGATCAAAGCAGGCAGAATACTGACTTGGGCCCTCCTACTCAAAGGTTATTTGTGACGTCTCAAGAATAAGACCCAAAAAATTTATTTTTAATTTAATAAAATGGTAATCCAAAACATTGTCATACAACCAAGATAGACCAAAATATATTACTACTACATCACAAAATATCAGAGTAAATTGCAAAATACGGAATCGAGTGGTGTGTGCTTTGCAATCATCCCGGGCTCTTCGCTTTCGAACTAGAAGTACATAAAACATAAATTGAAAAACGTAAGCACAAAGCTTAGTGAGTTCCGCAAAATACTACATACCATATATAATAAACACATACTGGTCCTCCACCCTTCATCGGTCCCCACCCGACATCGAGTCTCACCTCGCCTCGGGCCCCGGTCGACATCGAGCCCCGCTCGGTTTATAGATCTATCAATCACCAGGCCCCGCTTGACATCGGACCCCGCCCGATACACATATAAGCATATAAACATATAATCATACTAACACATGCGATAATCACAAAGATAATAGCATACAATACAGTCATCGGTCCTCACCCGACATCGAGCCCCGTTCGGTATACATACCAATGTATACACATGCAAGTGTCACGCATACATCTAGCATCCTAACATAATAAAACATGGGCCGACGTTGGTGCGTTCGACCCACTAAACACAGTGAGGAAACTCACCTCAGACTGCTGAATCTCACAGATAAATCTCTGGCTACTGGTCCGATAATCTCCACGATATCATCATTAAATAACATCCAATTAATAACTGGATACCGACTCATACCCAGAGTCTAAACTAGGCTAAAAGACCTTTTTAACCTTTACCTAACTTGGCCCAATGCCAAAGCCCAAACCAATTACTCAAAATGGCCCAATTCCGAAAATTGTCACCCAAAGCCCAAATATAGTGCAATCTTCCAAATTGGGACAAAAACCCATTCTGGGCCTTCAACCAAAATAATCCAACATAACGAAATCAGCCCAAATAGAAATCTGATGGGCCAATAATGCCCTAATCCCCTAATGTCCAACTATGGGCCCAAATCCGAAGCCCACCTGCTGAGTACGTAGGGTGTACTCAGCTCGTACGCTTAGCGTACATGCTCTTGGGATAGTATGCACAGTGTACCAACTTGTACGCCCATCGTACTCCCCAGTTGGTCACCCCACATCAATAAGCACTTAATCCATTCAGCCCCTACTCCATACTCTCAAATATTATCTCAAAAGACGATTTATCACGTAAAGTTGGCAACTTTATGTGCATGCATGGCTTAATGGGGCTCTAGACCTTAAAAGATCTAAATCAAGGGTCTTAACACATGCATGAGTCCATATACACCATAAAATTTTCATTTTTATACATAAGAGACCCCTAAAATGTCCATATCTAAAGGGTTAAGCTTCTGAAACGACCTTAGCTCACAAGGACCAACCAAAAGGAACCAAAATAGCCATAAACAGGCCCAAAAGTATATCTATACAAGGATTTGATATGTTATGGACTTTATACCTCAAAAGTCACGAAATGATGAAGCTAAATTAGGATCTCTAAGCTTGTAACAGCCCAAAAACCGGATAAAAGTTTTCATTTTCAAATAGGAAATTATAGTCATAAATTGTTCCAAATCTATTAAATAATAGACATAAGCTTCTAACAACCCAAAAACCGGATAAAATTTTTCATTTTTAAATAGGAAATTACAGTCACAAATTGTTTCCAAACCTATTACATTATAGACATGTCCAATTATCAGAGTAACAATATCAGTAAACGCAGAAAATAGTGGAGAGTAAACACTACGCCATCAAGTCGAGCCAGTCCCCTTAGTACTGGAAGTACCTGTAACCACAATACAAACTGTAAGCAAAAACTTAATGAGTTCCCCAAATACTACATAACATACAATCACAAAATACCACACAACATACATATGATTGTCATGGGCTACTCCCAATGGTCATTTCCCCGGAATGCCTTGGGGTACCCCTGTAGTTTGATATCCAAGTTCCATGAGCTACCCCCATGGTATTCCAAGCCAAGGGCTATTCCCATAGTCTTCCATGTAAGTCCCACGGGTTACCCCGAGGTCTTTTAAACAAGAAAACGCACAAACAACCATCCTTCCATATGTCAAGAAAACCTACTTCTTGAGCAAAATAAAGAGAGTTGTGATAGATGGTAGAGGCTGAGGTAGGGGAGGTACCTAGTCCCATTCCTCTTGACAACTTATAAACTACATATCTATTCAATCCTTTTGTAGGTGGATCCACAATGTTATCCTTTGACTTCACCCAGTCAACCGTGATAACCCCTGTAGAGAATAGTTGTTGTATCATTTTATGTCTATGTCTAATGTGCATTGATTTCCCATTATAAATTGTACTTTGATCTCTAACAATTGTCGATTGGTTATAGGAATGTATACATATGGTCGTTACTGTTGGGTTATGAGCAAAACATCAATCCTATGGTGCATATGCAAACCCTAAAGCTTTGGATCTAGGTTTTTCTAATTGTACATGTAACAATTATCCAAAGCTTGTAAACCCTAGATATAGCATACCAAAATAAAAAACCACATCTAATAAACAAGTTAGAATGTTAGCTTTGATTGTAGCTTGATGATCTTAAGCTTATGAGAACCTAGAAGCTCAAATGCAATGCCCCTAATGAATCACAAGCACCAAGACAATTAGAGAATTTAAGAGAGAGGGAGGGAGGAGGCTCAAAATCGGCTAGTAATCCTTATTAGGTTTATAGTGGTCGATTTTGGTTACCCTAATGGTTCCTTATATAGCTGAGCAGTTAGGGTTTTAGTCAAAACCCTAATCCAGTTGCTTAGTCCTTAATCAGCCCAAAGGATCCTTCCAGAAGACCCCTTAGATGATTTCTATGTGTACTCCCACATAAAATTCGTCCATTGCTTCGTTATGGATCCTAAGCCCAACCTTTTAACTATCTTATAGTTACAGTATTAGTCACCTTGATTTAATTAATCTCTTTTGACCACAAAATTAATTCTAAATTAATACTTGACCAATATTAATTAAACACATATGATTTCTCCTTTAATATATTATTCATATAATATATTAATAAACCATAATAACCACTTTCTCCATTATTCATCTAGTCAAGGTTCTCTAGTGAAGGCAACCCAAAAGGACTATGCTACAACCAGTTCAAGTACTTACTAGATATAGTTATGGGCTTAGAAACCTAATCTAACAGTTACCGACTTAGGCCATTCAGGAATGTCCTCTACAAGTTGACGTAGCCACTCTGCCTCTTCAGCACAAATATCTAAGGCGATAAATTCAAAATCCATCGTAGATTTGGATATAACTATTTGCTTAGATGATTTTCAGGCTACATAAATGCCTCCAAGTATAAACATATATCCACTTGTAGATATGTAATCTTTTATGTCAGATATCCAATTTTCATCAGTGTATCCTTCGATAACTGATGGATGTCTGCCATAATGTAATCCATATTCTCGCATGTATCTCACATACCTTAGCAACCTAGTAATACTCTTATAGTGCTCCGAACTGGGTTTACTAGTATATCTACTTAGTCTGCTCACATCATATGCTAAGTCAGATCTGGTACAACTCATTAGTTATATCAGACTACCAGTAATTCTTGAATATTCCACTTGATTAACACTAGCACCTCCATTTTTACATAGATGTTGACTAGTGTCAATTGGAGTTCTAGCTATGCTAGTATCTCATTCAGTATTTTTTTCAAGAATCTTATCCACATAATGTATTTGACTTAAAATCAAACTACTTTGGGTTCCTGTGATCTTGACTCCAAGAATCACATCTGCTAAACCTATATCTTTCATATTGAACCTAGACCTCAACATGTCCTTCGTAGATCTTATAATCTTGTCATCACTATCAATTATAAGCATATCATCAACATATAAACACAACATGACATAACCATGAGTGGTGTTTTTCAGATAGATACACTTATCACACTCATTGATTCTAAATTCACTTTCCATCATGATTTGATCAAACTTTTCAT
Source organism: Lactuca saligna (assembly GCF_052625555.1). Taxonomy (NCBI): domain Eukaryota; kingdom Viridiplantae; phylum Streptophyta; class Magnoliopsida; order Asterales; family Asteraceae; genus Lactuca; species Lactuca saligna. The sequence goes on along the minus strand of NC_136418.1, from coordinate 166,976,074 downwards.
GCTATTGTTTTGGAGCTTGTTATAATCCATATAGAGACTTAACAAGTTTACAAACCTTTTTCTTCTGTCTCGAGCCAATGAATCCCTCAGGTTGCTCCATATAAATCTCTTCTTCCAACTCTCCATTTAGGAAAGCAGTTTTCACATCCATTTGATGAACTTGCAGGTTCTAATAGTTGCAATGGCAAGAAATAATCTAACGGATGTTATTTGCGTTACCGGAAATTACATATCAAAGTAATCTAGACCTTCCTTTTGTCTATAAGCTTTGTTTACTAGTCTTGCCTTGTATTTATCAATATTGCCATCATGTTTCATCTTTCTCTTAAAAATCCAACGGTAAGCAAGTGGCTTGCTACCTTGAGATAGATCCACTAGTTCCCACATATGATTTTTTAAGATAGATTCTACCTCATTTTTATGGCTTCTTCCATTGAGGTCCCTCAGAAGAAGTAACCACCTCTTGGTAGGTTTTAGGTTCACTTTCCACCATATAGGTATAAAAATCGTTATTCCTCTTGAATGATTATTCAACTCTAGCCCTCTTACTTCTTCTGACTTCTATCTCTCTTTCTTGGATTGAGTTTGTTATTCCTCTTGAATAGCTTCAGTGTTTGGTAAATATGGGCTTTCAACCTCCTTTTTCAAACAAGGAAATACATCTTCAAAGAATGAAGCATTCCTTGATTCCATTATGGTATTCTTGTGTATTTTAGGATTCTTAGAATCATGCATAAGAAAACGATAAGCACTACTACTTTGTGCATACCCAATGAATACAAAATCTATTGTTTTAGGATCAAAATTTTGTACCTTAGGCGGTGGTACAACAACTTTGGATAGGAATCCTACACTCATAAGTGATGGGTTTTGAGAAAAACATACAATCATATGTGTACATGCAACCCTAACTGAATTGGATCAAGGTTTTCTCTAATTGAACATATAACTTAAACACAAAAATAGAAACCCTAGGTTTTATGTATTATAATCAGATTCACACAATAGGGAATAAAATACATACCTTGATTGTTATATTGTAATAACAATCTAAAACCTTGCTTGAAAGACCTGTGGTAGCAAGCGCCACAAGTGTCGCGCCTCTAATGGCTCACAAACGAACCTACCAACCAAGGATTACTACGGAGAGAGAGAGAGAGAGAGAGAGAAGGGAAGTAGAATATTCAGCTCTAATCCTTTCATAGAGTGCATGGGACAAAATCCAACCCTATAGGGGTTTATATAGGTGATCAGGAAGGTTTAGGATAAGCCAGGTGTATCTTAGATAACCCTAATCTCTTAACTTCCTCCCTAAGGCTTCCAAGGCACCCTTAGAGACCAGGTAAACCCTATGAGCATCTAGATTTCGCCCCCCCCCCCCCCCCCCCTCTAAGGGAGGTTCTAGAATGCTCAATGCTTAACTATTGAACATTACCACCTTTAGTCCTTGCAATTTCAATTAATTCCTTTAATCCAAAAATTAACTCCAAGTTAATTTCTAATCAAATATTACTAAACTATATGATTACTAATTATTATATTATTTACATAATACATTAATTAAATCTTTTATTTTTACTTCAAATTAATTTATCAACCAAGTAGTAAATTCATAAATCATTCTTCTCTCTCTAACAGTCATTTTATTCCATTACTAGGGTTGAAGCCAACATAAAAGGACATTAATACTACCAATTCAAGTTTATACCAATAATAGTTATGGGCTTAGACACCTAATCTAACAGTCTCCCACTTGGATAAGTCTAATAACTAAAGTTGCAAGTATAATTACCAAATTGACAAGAAAATTGTAGCTACCAAAAGCCGTTGTCGAACTCTGACCCAGTCAGTGACATGTCCTTAGAAAAAGGATCAAATATTCCTCCATTATACAAGATATCGTATGGACATGAGACATGGATTATAATCATTCACTCTGTCCATGTGTTATTTCCCGATTTTCGATTTATGACGACAGACTACAGACTACAATTGAACACATCAACTTAGTCCTGGCTTGGCCAAGCGCTTAGGGTGTCATCACTACATCATTGAGGGGCCCACATATATCTCTTTTATCCTTTTAGGGTAAAAGGAATGGATAAAATTTGACTGATATGATTCTACTATTCACTCATCAAATCACACACATCAATACGTTTTATAACATCAAGTTATTGATGCATAATGTGGAACCGAATTGTAAACTACAACTCATATGTATCCGTTTCAAAAATATAAGATATTATTGTCTCACAATCACTCGTGATAAGATCCATGAAGTGATTCAAATGAACGTGGGTTTAATCCAATACTCAAATCCTATTTCAGGAGTACTCATGAACACTACAACAAACTTGTGCTATGTCTAAGCACATAGACAATATACAGATAGATTCATGACAATATTAATTCACTACTTACTTCCAAAGTATGACCGACTGTGGATGTTTAAATAACCTAGTTATTCAGGAAGTAAAACATGCGAAGTGAAACACAAGAATAACCTAATCCAATATGGTCTCAATATTTTGAATATAAATAAAACACTTATTATTTAATCGCCATATTAATTAGACCTTACTCATTGTATAATGTTTCAATTATACTTGAATTAAAACAATAGTTATCCCATGCTCCAAGCATGCACACTATGTTTATCTATGGTCCTTCCTTTGTGAAGTAGATCAACTGAACACATTTCCAATGATGCTCATTACACAATTCCCTAATCCTTATTATAAGTGTAAGAATACAAAATCACTACTAGAATTTGTTAGAGTCTAAAATTACATGGAATGTTCACCTTTGTAATGTCAAGGTACCAAAGTCACAGAGACTTTGCCAATGACATTACAAAACATTCAATTGGAGATTTATTACAGAACAATTCCATAGAGATGAAGTTTCACATTCAAGGTACATTCCTTGAACATCCTTCTTGCATAAAAGTTTCTAACTTACACATAGATTCTTAATATCCAACTCCCATTATGGAAATATTTCCATAATTGCCATATGACTATCCTTTCTAAATAGAATCCTATCTATTCAGAATTATATCAATATGGTTCACCCATTAATTATATTTCCAATTGTCCCAAGCAACCAATCTTTGATAAACCTTAGATTTTCCTTGATAGTTGTTTAATAATTTTAGTCATATCCGATTTTGGTCCTTTTTCCTTCTTAATGCCATAGGCATTTGGAAAATCAGAGTGTGTGAATATTATAACATATGTGATCAATCCTATATCTGAAGCATATGGGATTCATGAAGGGTTTTGAGCATTCTAACACTCCTAAGGTGTACATGAAACCCTAAATACCTTGGATCTATGTTTTCTCTATTATACATGCAAATATCAATTTTTCCAAGGTATTGTTCTAACTAGCATAATATGAAGTACATATAATATAAATTCTAGTAGAATTACATACCTCTTTGTTGTAGCTTGATTTCATGGACCTTAAGAGTGTAATGCCTCAAATGTGACACCTCAAATGGTTCACACAACATCACCAACATCTTGGAATAACTTGATAGAAAATGTTCTTATGCTCAAATCGGCTAGCCCTCTTGTGTAAACACACTAGTGCCAATTTCTTGAGCCATGGGGTCCTTATATATTGTGGCTTTTAGGATTACACCATGTAACTCATGTCTTTCCATATTCTTCATGCTCCATGGGTCAAAACCTTCATGGAGTATACATGGGTTACTCCATGGGTTTATCCCAACATGAAGAACTATGGATCATAAGCCCACATATATAGGAATGAATGATTTACATAATTGATCCCCATATATTCAATTAGTCTCCTTTTGATCACAATGTTAATTCCAAATTAATTCTTGGTCAATACTAATTAAATAATATGATTTCATATTAATATATTAGAACTTATAATATATTAACAAATCCTAAATATCCTTTTCTCACAAAAGTCTATCCAAATTGTTCTGATGCCATGCAACCCAAATGGACCATGCCAATCGGGTCAAGTACATACTGATTATAGTTATGGACTTAGAAACTAATCCAACAGTATCCCACTTGGATAAGTCTAAAACTATTATTTCGTATGACTTCAAAAACCCGACTAGCAATCGTAGCTCTTAAAAGCTGTTGTTGAACTCTAAACAAATCAATGACACGTCCATTAGATAAGGGATCATATATTCCTCCATTCTAGATATCATATGGACTGAGACATGGATTATAATCATTCCCTTTGTCCATCTGTTTTTTCCTAATTTTCGATTTATGACCACCGACTAATTGAACAAATCAAATCAATCAGGCTTGGCCAAGCACTTTGGGGTGTCATCACTAAATCATCGAGGGGCCCACTGATATCGCTTTTATCCTTTTACGGGTAAAAGGAATGGATAAAATTCGACTCATATGCTTGTTTTACTACTTGTTAAATCATACACAAAGGCATGTTTTATAACATCGAGTTACCAATGAGTTACCAACAACACATATCTCTAAGTTTGAAGAATATAAGATATTATCATCTCATGATCACTCGTGATAAAATCCATGAAGTGAGTCAAATGAGCATGGGTTTAATCTAATACTCAGAACTTATGAGCACTCATGAATGTTGTAGCAACTCTTGCTATGTCCACTACCTTGGACATCTACAAACCAGCTTCATGACAATCTTGTGTTAATACTTACTTCCAACGTATTATCGATTGTGGATGGTTTGAATAACTTAGTCATTTGGGAAGAATGGCCTAGTTGTTCTTGAAGTCAAAACATGAAAAGTGAAACACAAGAATAATCGAATCTAATATGGTCTCAGAACTTATGAATATAAATAGAACACCTTTTATTCATCACCATATTGATTACACATCATTCGTTACATACTGTTTCAAACTATCAACTTTATACTTAAATTAAAAACAATAGTTGTCCCGTGCTCTAAGCATGTACACTATGTTTTCTAAACACTAGTCATGCCATACACCAAGTATGCACACTAAGTTTGTCTATGATCTTTACTCTATGAAATAGATTGATTGAACATAATTCCAATGATTCTCATTTCACAATCCCAAATCCTTACAGTAAATGCAAGAATTCCAAACTCCTTCCATTTACCGAATACTAGTTGATTTTAAACTTATATACACTGATCCTCTGTAATGATTATGCACAAAGTCACAGAGACTTGTCAACACACATTACAGAGTATTCTAATGGAGATCAACTCCATCGAAACGAAGTATCATATTCAATGTACATTGCTTTGAACATCCTTCTTGCATTACGTTTTCTAATCTTACATAGATTTAATGAATAACTTCCATCTATGGGAACATTTCCATATTCTCATTTTGACTATCACTTCTGAACAAGAGTTGCAGCTTTTCAGAATATATCAATCTGGTCCTCTCCAAATTTACAACATACTTCCAACTATCCCTGAGCAACCATTCTTTGGTAAACCTTAGACTGTCCTCGATAATTGCTTAATCAAATTAGTCATATCCAATTCTGGTACTTTTTCCATCTTAATGCCTTAGGCATTTGAAAATTTTAGAACAGATGAATATTATAGCACATGCAATCGATCCTATATTTGAAGCATATGGGACATGATTCATGATATCTCACATAAAGACATGATACAAGACTAGTTTTTTGCTAAAATATTCCTATATCTATTTGCCATGTTCTCATAATTCAGATTATGAAAAGGGATGTTGTAAACATAATTGAATTTTAGAACGCAAATAATGTACCCACATATAGAATTTCCTTATGTTGAGCCATTCCAACATAAAATTCACATATATATCCTTGACAAAAGAGGATTAAAACCTTAATCTAAGCTTTTAGACTTGAAATGAAGTATAATTTCCTCTCTATTAATTATATCAAAACAACTTTTCTCGATTGAAACCTTTGTTTTCTATAACTAATATTGCTAACTTGCAACACTTATCATAATTATGATGCTCCCACTAACATGATGATTATTAGCATAACACTTGTGCTCCCACTAGCTTTGACATGTACTCAGAAATCAGCTGGACTTCTAGAAATCAATACTTTATTGACTTTCTTACCAAAGTTCAAATTTCTGATACGAGATGCTTTGATAAAACTTTATTAAAATCATACACCTTTCCTTAGATAGCACATATGTGTGTCTAAATAATTTCAGAACTATGAAAAGGGATGTCGTAATCATAGTCTCAATTGTTTAGACCTTTTTCATTCCTTATAAGTCCATGTTAGTGTTCCGGTTAACCACACATGCTCCACTAATGACTTTGAGAATGCAAATATCACAATTGATATATACTTAAAACTACTTAGTGAAAGCGTTTCCTCATCATCATTTTCATGAATCAGAGAGAAACCTTATGAAACTTAGATTTTATGGTGTATGTGTTCCTACCCATATGAATTTGTCAAAAATCATAATCACAAGACAAAGTTAGTGACAAATCCAAACTAATATGGATTGAACTTGTGCAGTCTTAACTTCTTGCCACCTGGCAGCACAAGGGGCTGCCATTTCTTCCAAGTTGTTATGCAACCAATTGAGAACTCTCAGAACTCATATGTAAAGCCAACTTTAATTAGAATGGGCACAGAAATAGGAATATGTAAACACGATAGGTTATAAACCTCAAGGCGTGTGCTAGTGATAAACTACAGGTTTTTATTCTTGATTAGATCTTGAAGCTTTTTCAAGATCTTTAAGACTCCCACTGTCATCTAGACATATAAGACTCACTTGTCAAATATTCAAGAGATAGTGCAGATTCTTTATTAAGACAAACACTTCACACAATTAGCCTTAATTGGTCTTTGTTTTATCCAAAACATCACAACTTACCAATTTCAAATATACAAGAGTAGAACAAATTTTACTCTTACATTTGACAAGTGTTATAAACCTTCTTTAAGATATGTCACTCAAATCTTGGAGTATGACACTAAGAATTGTTTTGGAACGAGGTATGAATCATCTTCTTGATTTAACCATTTCAATAATTCATGACTTGTCTTCTTAGCCATAAGAATGCACTAAGATGTCCTTAGAGGATTAATTGTGATGTGGTCTCACAATCATTAAGATGATCATAAAACATGATACAAAAGTACTCTCCCATCTTTTCAGATTTGAGAAACTTTTATCTTTCTGCCAAATTTGATTCTTCTCATTCGTTCTGCCATACATCGAAACTTTTCCAATGTTTCAAAATTATACTTAAACTTGTAAGTATAACCATATTTACTAAACTTTAGTAAATCATGACAAATAGTCTTATCGATCTTTTGTGGTGGACTTGACCGGTGTACAAGAATGTGTACTCGATCCCTTTAGTCCTTCACTTGACTTACATAGACATGTGAACCAAAAACTAGTCTTAATTTTACCAAAGATGAAAATTCTCATTCATCATACAACTGGCATGATTCCAAGTTTTGGTCCACTTAAAAGTTGGGTGATGAGAATGTTTCCTTTTTTGGTAAATTTAGACACTACCACAATTGAAAGAATCAAATTTATATTTCCATTATTGCCAGAAACATACAAATATCAATTTTCAATAAAAGCCATTACAAGGAGATATAAACTAAAATAAAATCAAATTTTTATTTATTTATAAAATGCAGAAAAAACTTTTTCCTTACGATGCAACTTTAAATGAAAACTATGCTATTACATATTTTCTAGCAATCTATCATAACTACTAAGTAGTAACTCAAGAATCCAATCTTCGCATCATGGGATTGAAATCCATCTTCGCAATCAGATTCAACATACTCTTTCTTTAAGTTTCCTTCCCTTTGCTTGATCTTGCCATACATCAAAATGTATTAAGAATCTCCAACCGCGAACTTAATTGAGTTAGATAGTGAACTTACCTGAAGCAGAGTCAAGATTTTTTACTAGACCTTCACTCAGATCTTTCAGGTAGTTAGGGCAGCTTTGCAACCAATGTGCCTTCCTTTGACAACAGAAACATATGGACCCTTTGAGAATGGTACACTAGAATATCTTAGACTTTCCTTTCTCTTTACCATTTCATCAACCGTGTTGACTATGGTCAATCCCTTTCCTTGGGAAGAGAAGGCTTTCTGGATTTCCAATGTTACAATTATCAATGTCCATGGAAGTTTGGGAAATTGAGCTTCTAATCAAATTTGCTTTACCGGTGCTCCAAATCATTGTTAATTCAGCAGCATCAAGCAAAGAGATAAGATCATTAAGGGTCATGTCATAGTCTGTTACATAGTAGTCCTCAAAGAACTCACTATATGACTTAAGAAGTGATTGAAGAACTTAGTCAACATCCGACTTCCTCAAGACTTTGACACCTAACTCTCCTGGCTTGTCAATATGTTACTTCATCTCCAAGATGTGAGCACACATAGACCTTGCTTGACAATAGGGCTTGACTGATATTGAACTTTGTGGGTTAAGGAGAATAATTTGGAGGAGGTGGAGGAAGAGAAGTATGATTTCCATTATCCAACAGTGGAACATCATCTTCATAAGGAAAGCTTGTTTCAAGGGATTTGGGATAATCATAGATGTCTAAACCATACATTTACAATGCGAGAAAATCAAGTTAGTTGATTTAAAGTCCTTAATATAGCACCTGATATGAAATATTAAGGCGAGGACCCAACAAAATATTTTATAACTTGGAAGAGGGATGTCCTAATCCAAGCAATAAAATATTTGAAGGTAGGCGAATGACTATTCACCAATTTCCACCATGAAAAACGAAACATTTTATTAGGTTTTAATTGGATTTGAAACTCCCAGATCTTTTGAGATTCATTGAACTTTTCAATGGCATGTTTCAATCCCGATTGTGTCCTCTCAACTTTTTTGACTGGGATGCCGAGGATCACAAAACAAGGTGTAAATAACCATGCAAATATACTTGGTACCCTTAATATTTATCACTTAATCGATGTGTCGGTTAACCACACGCGCTCCACCGATTCTACGATAAACACTAAGTTACCCTTTTGCTACCTTGTTAAATCCAAGCTAGTGTGATGGTTAACCACACGAGCTCCACTATCGACTTAAGCAAAGTGAAAAATGTAATTTCATGGGTTAGCACCAAATTCACATTTTCCTAAAGTAACTAAGATTGGGAATTTATAAAAGGTTTAGTTGTTTTATATTTATCACTATGCCTATAATGATGGGAGAATTATAGTCCTTGTCTTACCCGTTCGGCTAACGACCCTCCACCAGTAAAGGAAGCGGTGGGTGAGAGTAGACACCCATTAAACTGTCATTTTATAGGTAGTAACCTTATACCCCACTTATAGACCGACTTCGTGAATGAGGCCTACTAACTGTAAGATTGACTTTGCTCTTATACATACTAATATTATTAACTTATAATACTATAAAGTATAAGGGTTGAATTTTAACTTTTAAAATTCTAAGGGCTTAACTTGGAATTAAAGTATTAATGAGGGGAAAATTTACAAATTCCAAAACTTGAGGGAAAGTTTTGAACTATTCAAAAACTTTTCAATTCCATAACTTATGTGTTTAAAGTAGTTTTAAAGAAAAACTTTTCAAGTTCCATAACTTGAGGACAAGTTATGGAAGACTTTAAAACACTTAAAAATGAGACTCTCCATTTTTCATAACTTATGGAAATATTATGAGTTTTTTAAGAACGATAAATGTGACTTTTCATATAACTTGAGGACAAGTTACAAAAACACATTTTATGAATAACTTTTAGATCAATTTGGATTGAAAACACATTATCACATAATTTTTCTATTAATCTAAGCAAACTCATAAGAACAAGATAATTCAAATCAAACTTTTTCATGTAATTAGTCTAATCATTAAACTAATACAAAACATGAATCTATTAATAGTTATCTTTTGAATTGGATTAGAATGGACATTACCACATCAAAAACAGACTTATAGGTTCAAAAACAGCTTAGGGTAATGATTCTAGTCCAATTCCAGCCTTAAAAGTCGAAAATATGTTGTCAGGGGCTCCTACTCGTCGAGTGTATGAACCTACTCGATGAGTAGGATGATTTTCTTCATTGACTCGGCGAGTCCAGTGCCCAGACAACTAGAAAATCGATTTTTTCCATCTTTTTCAGCAATTTGCATCAAGTATAATTGAAAAAAAAAAACCTAGACTCTGATACTACTGAAGGGTTTTGAGCATTCTAACACTCCTAAGGTGTACAAGCAACGCTAAATACCCTGGATCTATGTTTTCTCTACTATACATGCAAATATCAATTTTTCCAAGGTATTGTTCTAACTAGCATAATATGAAGTGCATATAATATAAATTCTAATAGAATTACATACCTCTTTGTTGTAGCTTGAATCCATGGAGCTTAAGAGCCTAACGCCTCAAATGTGACACTTCAAATGGTTCACACAACATCACCAACATCTTGGAATAACTTGATAGAAAACGTTCCTATGCTCAAATCGGCTAGCCCTCATGTGTACACACACTAGTGCCAATTTCTTGAGCCATGGGGTCCATATATATTGTGGCTATTAGGGTTACACCATGTAACTCATTTCTTTCCATATTCTTCATGCTCCATGGGTTAAAACCTCCATGAAGTATCCATGGGTTACTCTATGGGGTTAGCCCAACTTGAAGAACTATGGATCATAAGCTCACATATATAAGAATGAATGATTTACATAATCAATCCCCATATATTTAATTAGTCCCCTTTTAATCACAAAGTTAATTCCAAATTAATTATTGATCAATACTAATTAAAAAATATGATTTCATATTAATATAGTAGAACTTATAATATATTAACAAATCATAAATATCCTTTTCTCACAAAAGTCTATCCAAATTGTTCTGATGCCATGTAACCCAAATGGACCATGCCAGTTGGGTCAAGTACATACCAATTATAGTTATGGAATTAGACATTAATCCAACAATGTGATATATAATGTCTTACATAAAGGCATGATAATTGATTAGTCTTTTGCTATAATATTTCCTTTCCTATGTTGAAGCATTTCAACATGACATTCCTATATGTTCAAGACTAAGTTCTATTAAATTTCAATCAAACTTTTAGATTCGAAATGAAGTATTGATGCCCTCTCCTTTAAGTCTTACTATAGCGAAACACTTTCCAAATTCTGCGACTTTTCAAATTTAGAACTTTGTTTCCTATAAATAGCATTGCTAACTTGCAACACTTAACACAATATTCACGCTCCCACCAACATAACAATTATGTTCTTACCAACATAACTATTATGCTCCCACTAGCTTTGACATGTACTCAAAAATCAACCGGAGTTCTAGAAATCAATACTTATTGACTTTTCTTACCAAAGTTCAGATTTATGATACATGGTGCTTTGATAAGTCTTTTCCTAGAATTCTCAAGCTCATACACCCTTTAATATATAGCTTATGTATGTGTCTAAACCTTTTCAGAACTTATAGCCATAAGTCCCAAATGTTCAAACTATTTTCCATTTCTCACAATTTGAACTATGAAAAGGGATGTCGTAATCATACTTGAATTTGAGAACACAATTACCACAACTGCTTACTTGAATCCTTTAAAATCTACTTGTGAAAGTGTTTCCTCATAATCATTTTCATGAAGTAGAGAGAAACCTCTTACCTATTAGATTTTATGGTGTATGTGTTCCTATCCATGTGAATTCGTCACTTCCAACCACTATCATAAAAACAAGGTTTATGACAAATTGAAAATTTTATGGACTGAACTCGCTTAATCTCAATTTATTGTCATTCGGCAGCACAAGGGCCTACCATTGCTTCCAAGTTATTGAATAGCTCACCCACACTGATCAATGGACTTTCATTGATCAAGGCGCTTTTTTTAATGCAATCAAATGAGAACTCATAGAACTCACATAGTCAACTTAAATGGAATGGCACATAAACAAGAATATGTTAACACGATAGGTTACAAACCTCAAGTCGTGTGCTAGTGATAAACAATAGGTTTATTATTGATTAGTTTTTGAAATTATTCAAGATGATTAAGACTCCCACTGACCTCTTGACATATTAGATTCTCTATCATGGAGCATTCCTCTACAAACAAACATTTAAGAGTTAGTGTGGATTCTTATCAAGAAAAACACTTCATACAATTCGTCTTAGTTGATCTTGTTTTATCCAAAACATCACAACTTACCAATTTCAAATGTGCAATAGTAAGGAACATTTTTACTCCACATTTCATGAGGTGTTATAAACCTACTTAGAATATGTTACTCAAGGTACAACTTGGAATAACTAGATTATAACTTTAAAACTCGATTTTGGAACGAAGTATGACTCGTCCTTTTGATTTAACCATTTCAACAATTCCCGATACCTATTCTTAGTCATGTGAATGCACTAAGATGTCCTTAGACGACCAATTATGATATGGTTCTACAATAATTAGGATGATCATAAAACACGATACTAAAGTACTTCTCCTTTCCTTTCATTCTGGAGAAACTTTTATCTTTCTGCCTAATTAATTCTTCATATTCGTTCTGCTATACATTGAAACTTTTCCAAAGTGTCAAAATTATACTTAATCATTTAAGCATAACCATATTTACCAAATTTTAGTAAATTATAACGAATAGTCTTATCGTTCTTTGTGGTGGACCTGACCAGTGCACATCAATGTGTACTAGATCCTTCAGTCCTTCACTTGACTCACATCTACATGCGAACAAGGAATTAATCTTAATTTCCCAAAGATGAAGGTTCTCATTCATCACACAATACAAGTCGCATGATTCCAAGTCTCTGTCCAATTGAAACTTGGATGACGAGAATCTTTCCTTATTTTGTAAATTTTTGACACTACCACAAACGATATAAATAAGAATCAAATCCATTTACAACATTGCCAAGAATATTTAAACACCAATTTACACAAATGTCATTGCAAGGAAACATAAAATAAGACAAAATAAAAAAAGTGTTTATTTATAAAATGCGGAAAACTTGTCATTACAATGCAAATTCATTTGAAAACTATGTTTCTAAATATTCCTAAGCAATCTATCATAACTCCTAAGCAGCAACTTAAAATTCTTATCTTCGAACCATGCGATCAAAATCCATCTCTTCGTGATCAGACTCAACTTACTATTTCTTTAAGCTTCCTTTCTTTTCTTCGATCCTACAAAACATCAAAATGCAATCTTATCACAACATGTATTAAGAATCTATAAATAGGAACTTAATAGAGTTAGATAGTGGACTTACCTGAAGTAGAGTCATTCATTTTGACTTTACCATCCTTGCGATCCTTCAGATGGATACGGCAGCTTCACATCCAATGCCCTTTCTCTTGGCAATAAAAACAAACAAATTCTTTCGGAATGGTGCATGGGACAATCTCAGACTCACCCTTTCTCTTTACTATTCGGTCAAACAGTTTGACCTCGGCCAATCCCTTTCCATTGGAAAGAGAAAACTTTTCTGGACTTCCAATATTGCCATTGTCAATGTCCATTGAAGTTTGGGAGGTAGATCTTCCATTCAAATTTGCTTTACCAGTGTGCCCAATCATTGTTCATTCAACAGTGATTAGCAAATATGTCAGATCAATAAGGGTCACGTCGTGGTCTATCATATAATAGTCTTTTATAAACTTGCTATATGACTTAGGAAGTGATTGAAGAACCAAGTCAACAACCAACTTCCACGGGGAGACAACACCCAACATTCTTAGTCTGTCAATGTGCAACTTAATCTCCAAGACGTGAGCAAATATAGACTTTCCATCTTGGTGTTTGCTTGCTAATAAGGCTTGAGTGAATAACCAATCAATGTGAATAACCATGCAAATTAGCTTGGTACTCTCGATGTCATTTATCACCTAATCAATGTGTCAGTTAACCACACATGCTCCATTGATCAACGATAATTTACGAGAAACTCATTGCCATCCTTCATTAGTCCTATATTAGTGTGTTGGTTAACCACACACGCTCCACTAATGACCAATAAGGTGCAATGCGTAATTTCATGGGTTAGCATCAAATTCTCATTTTCCTAAAGTAACTAAGATTGGGAATTATAAAAGGTTTAGTTACTTTATAATTCATTATACTTTTAATGAGGTTTTAGTGTCCTATCCTACCCATTCGGCTAACGACCCTCCACTAGTCAAGAGTGTGATGGGTAAGAGTGGATAATCACTGGTAGTCATTTTACAGGCCGCTTCCTCAAACACCCTTTATAGACCAGTTTCGTGAATGAGGCCTACTAACGGTAAGACTGAATTTTTCTTATACATATATATACAATTAAACTATTAATCTTGTATTTTAAACTTTTAAAATACTAAGGTTTAATCCTTTAATAAATTAAGCTTTTAATTTAATTATATTTAAACATATATATATGGATTTAACAATTGTCTTTTAATTAAACACTTAATTATAATAAAATCCATGAGGGTGTGTTTTCAAACTATTCAAAAATACTAGGGTTTTAATTTTAATTTTAAATTTCGAAATTAAACTATTTAATTAGGTTTAAAAATTAAAATAAAATAATTGATTTAATAATTATCTATTAATTAAATCAATTGAAGATTATCTATTAAATTAATCAAGATAATTTAATCTAATCCCAACCCCCTAATTTTCGAAAAAGGGAAGGATAAATTATCTTAGTTAAACAATTAACAAGATAATTCCTAAAAATATGAACCCTATCCTTATCCTTACATATTCGAAAATCACTAGAGTTGGGGAGGAAGGAAAGGGCGTCATCCCTTGCCTTATTTTCGAAAATTCTAAGGGTTGGGAAACCCTTAAATTTCGAAATTTGAGGCCAAAGGAAAGGGTTAAAACCCTAACCATAAAATCGAAAAACCAGGGTTATAAAACCCTAATTTGTGAAAATTGCATGGCCAAGGGTTTAGTTGCCATAAACCCTAATTTTTTCAAATTCAACCAATTGCGTCAATTACAATAGAAAACAATTCCTACGTACTGATACCACTGATGGGTTTTGAGTAATACATACAATCCTATGTGTGCATGAAACCCTAATTGAATTGGATCTAGGTTTCTCTAATTGAACATGCAACTTGAACATAAAAGAAGAAACCCTAGGTTCTATGTATTATAATCAAATTACAACAATAGAGATGAAAATACATACCTTTATTATTATTTTGTAATAGCAATCTAAAAACCTTGCTTGAAGGACCTTTGCTAGCAAGTGCCACAAGTGTCACACCTCTAATGGCTCACAAACAAACCTATCAACAAAGGATTACTATGGAGAGAGAGAGAGAGAGAGAGAGAGAGAGAGTGGAGAAGTGGAAAATTCAGCTCTAAGCCTTTCTTGGAGTGTATGGGACAAAATCCAACCCTATAAGGGTTTATATAGGTGATAAGGAAGATTTATGATAACGCAGATGTATCTTAAATAACCCTAATCCCTTAGCTTCCTCCCTAAGGCTTCCAAGGCACCCTTATAGACCAAGGAAACCCTAGGAGCATCTAGATTTCGTCCCCACCCCCCCCCCCCCACACACACACACACATACACATACACACCCTAAGGGAGGTTCTAAAATGCTTAATGCTCAATGCTCAACTATTCAACATTGTCACCTTTAGTCCCTGCAGTTTCAATTAATTCCTTTAATCCTAAAATTAACTCCAATTTAATTTATGATTAAACGTTAATTAAACTATAGGATTACTAATTGATATATTATTCATATAATACATTAATTAAATCATTTATTTTGACTTCAAATTAATTTATCAACCAAGTAATAAATTAATAAATCATTCTTCTCTCTCTAACAGTCATCTTATTCCATTGCCAAGTTTGAAGGCAATCCAAAAGGACATTGCTACTATCAATTCAAGTTTATACCAATTATAGTTGTGGGATTAGACACCTAATCCAACAATAAGTACTTAAACGATGGCTTTCTTCCCATCCAAATCTCATATGGTGTTTTATTCTTTTCTTTGCTAGGTATCTTAGTTAGAAGATAGTTAGCCGAAAAATAGCTTCACCCCACATTGACTGGTTTACACCCGAACTAATTATCATGGTGTTAACCATTTCTTTCAAGGTACGGTTCTTTCTTTCAGCAATTTCATTGGATTGATGTGAATAGGGTGATGTGAATTCATGACGAATTCCATTTTTCGCACAAAATTCAGCATAAGAAGAAACATATTCACCACCCATATCACTTATAACTACTTTAATTCTCTTGATGATTTGATTCTCAACTTCATTATTGTACAAGACAAACTTGTTTATTGCTTCATCTTTACTCTGAAGTAAATATATGTAACAATATTTTGTGCAATCATCGATGAATGTAATGAAGTATTTGTTCCCACAAACATACCATTTTGAACAAAACAAACTTGTCCAACTCAAACACAATCTTAAAACCAAACTAATTCGAAAAACCAACTGACACTAGATTCTTAAGAAGTTCAGGAACATACAAAACATCCCTAAGTTTCACATCTTTCCCTGAAGTCATTTTTAGAATGACATCACCAACACCTTTGATATCTACGGTAGCAACATTTCCCATGTAGAGATTTTCACCATCTTCAACTTCCTTGTAGGTGTTGAAAACAATCTTATCATGACACACATGACGAGTAACCCTTGTGTCAATCCACCACTCCTTTGAATTTGTGTTCATGAGATTCACCTCAAAAACTAGCTGTGAGATCAGTTATCATGTCCAACAGCTCCATGTTATCATTCTCCATGTTTTCTTGACGGGTTTCCCACTTAGGTTGCGGACACTCTTGAGCCTTGTGATCCGATTGGCCACAGTTGTAGCACTTGAACTTCTTCTTGAAAGTTCCTGCTTTGGGGCCTAAGTTTATGCCCTTTATTTTCCCTTTGGGAGGTCCCTTACTTTCTCTCTTGGAAGTTTTACCAGCTTCCACTATATAAACCTTAGAAGATTCAACTTCGGTACCTTTCTTCAAAGCCATTGGATTGTATTCTTCAATGCAAAGACATACACCCAGCTCCTCCACATACATCCCCTTTCGCTTATGCTTAAGGTAGTTTTTAAAGTCTATCCAACCAGGAGGAAGTTTTTCAACCATTGATGCAACTTTGAAAGAATCATTAAGATTCATCTCTTCTACATTGTTATCATGTATGATAACTTGAAGGTCTTGGACTTGACTCTTAACAGATTTTGAGTCAACCATTTTGTATTCCAAGAACTTAGCAACAACATGCTTCTTGGTACCAACATCTTCTGTCTTATACTTCCTTTCCAAAGACTCCTATAGTTCTTTAGTAGTTGCAACTTTACAATAGACATTATAAAGTACATCAGTTAGCCTATTCACCGATCCAACAGAGACTAGAGATAGGGTCCTTATCCCTAAAGAACTCAGGCACTCCACACACCTTGAACTCCTAGAATGAGGGAGTTCAAGTCCCAATCTGACCCGTAGTAATGTCGACTCGAAATGACTTGAGACGCTCCTCCATGATATCCATAATCCTCACCTTGATGGTACCGAAAATCATCAGGGTAGCGTCAAAGATGCCACGGGTAACCCCGAATGCGATAAGCATGCGTAGCCTCTCATCAACTGATTTTGCACTGGAACCAGAACCTGATCTTGAACCTGATCCTCCTCGTGTAGTCAATACCATCCTCAATTGAAAATACAACATAGAAAAAAATTGGTAAAGAAGTTCTAAGGGATTCTTCCTCATCGGACTCCTTAGAGTTTCCAGGTCCGCTCTTGTCTTCGGCACAGGTCATGTGCTTTTAGTAGTATGGGTCCATTATTACCTTCCACACCTACCCTTACCTTCCTCAAGGTCATACCTGATACCTCTAATTCGCCCAATTATACAAAGAAACATAACTCATACAACACAACATATATATATATATATATATATATATATATATATATATATATATATATATATATATATATCCTAGACTCTTCTAGGATTTCTCAATCCTCACAGAACCAGAGACCTCAATCAACACCGGAGGTTGTCTTATGCATGCAATTTATACACAAATAGAATCACATAGACTGTCAAATAAAGTTTCTACCCTAAGTCCATAACCAAACAAGGAACAAGAAATGAGGCAGAATCCATAATTCTAGGGCTATGCAATCCTAATCATATATAACTTTCAAAGCATACACTTAGCAATTACAAAGTTAACACCGATTCTAAAAAATATACCACCCAATTTTCCTAGGCTATAAGGCATCACACAAATCAGGCAATTCTGTTACATAATCCTTGAAGGTATCCCTAGCCCTACTCTAGCAAGTGTTTCACATATCAATCATACTAATTGTAATACATAAGCATGGTTAATTTTGGGGAACACTTACTTGAGCTCGACTGATCGCACACATTGCACTCTCCTTTTTTACTTAAGAAAACCTTTTTCAAAAAAAATCGCTTCTTTTTCTTTTGAAAAGATTATCATTTCCTTAGTTCGAATTTTGATTCTGAGAGTACTCGAATCCCTCAAACCAACACTCTGATACCAAATTGTAACAT
Organism: Lactuca saligna; assembly: GCF_052625555.1. Taxonomy (NCBI): domain Eukaryota; kingdom Viridiplantae; phylum Streptophyta; class Magnoliopsida; order Asterales; family Asteraceae; genus Lactuca; species Lactuca saligna. The sequence goes on along the minus strand of NC_136418.1, from coordinate 166,957,476 downwards.
CCCAAAAACTATTTTTTTTTCATTTTCAAATAGGAAATTATAGTCATAAATTGTTTCCAGATCCATTACATAATAGACATGTCCAATTATCAAAGTAACAATATCAACAAATGTGGAAAATAGTGGAGAATGAATGTTGCGCCATCAAGTCGGGTCCTTCCCCTTAGTACCGGAAGTACCTAAAACCACAATACAAACTATAAGCAAAAGCTTAGTGAGTTCCCCAAATACCATATAACATAAAATCATAAAATACTACACAACATACATATGATTGCCATGGGCTACCCCCATTGTCTTTTCCCTAGAATGGCTTGGGGTACCCCCATGGTCTGATATCCAAGTATCATAGGCTACCCCATGGTATTCCATGCAAGTGCCACGGGCTACCCTCAAGGTCTTTCATATAAGCAAACACATAGACAATTATCATTCCACATGTCAAGTAATGTGCCTACATTGGTGCCCGATTACTGTTGATAGGGCCAAAAGGGTAGTTTATCACCTAGCTATGCTAGACAGATTATGATATCTGATATGATATTATGTGGTAGTAGTATGGGGTGAAATAATCCCCAAAATTCGGTTGTCAGGACCGACGGGTAGGTCAGCACCCCAGAATGGCTTGACACGGGTATGTCAGCACCCCATAATGGCTTGACATGGGTATGTCAGCACCCTGGAATAGCTTGACATGGGTAGGTCGACACCCCAAAATAGTCGGACCGGGAAGGTTGGGCACCCCATAATTTCCCGACAGTATGTATGTTATGTGATTGTATGGTATGTGGTATGATGGGGGAACTCACTAAGCTTCATGCTTACGGTTTTCAGTTTTGGTTTCACGTACTCGTTTTTTATAGGAAAGGAGTAGGCTTGATCGCAGCGCATCACACTATGGTTTTTCGCACATGAGATCTTTGGGATTACACTATGATATTGTTTTATGATATCATGTTTTGATTACTTCTACTTTGGTTTTGACATGACATGATATTAAGGATGATTTATTATAATGTTGGTTTATAATAACGTAATTAAAAATGAAATTTTTGGCTTGTATTTTTGGGATGTTACAAGTTGGTATCAGAGCCTTGGTTTGAGGGATCCGGGCACACTCTCAGGTGTTTCTGAACTCAAACTAGGGACCTGGTATGAAAATTTTTAAGAGAAAATCATTTTATAAAAAGAATTTGAAAATAATAAGGTGTGTGACGCGTGCAATTAGCTGAGCTCAAGTAAGTTTTCCCCAAGATACCCATACATGTTATGCTATGTTATGTTATGGTGTGATTATGAAAACTGCATAAGGATCTAGGAGGATGCCTTATATGCTTATTGTATGTGCTTGTAGAATTGCATGCTAGTACTGATCAGTCAGTAATAGGATAGCCTGTTTAGGTTATGCCTGATTGTATGAGCCTTTGAATTGCTTGTACAGATCCCTGAGTAGAGGATAGAATGGTTTGATTGGAATATGAAGGTTAGATTTTCCATTTTCTGAATGCTGCTTGCTCTATGCTTTGTGGGACTCTTAGTAATGTGATCTAGTTATATTCATGAGGTAGCTAGTTGACATTATTGGAAATCTTTCAGCAGCTGAGGAATGGGTGAGTACGGGAACCTAGGAAAGCCTAGGATACATTTCAGTGGGTTAGTAGTGAGTCTTAGTGAGACTTGGGTATACCATTTGAGGAAGTGACCTGGAGGATTCAGGAGGATTGCTGAGGAAAGTATGGATAGTTATGGAAAGTAGTATTGGGCTCGTACTACTTAAAGCATAGGATCCATACTCGAATCTGTGAGAGTCTTGGTCTCGTACTTCAGGGAGGAGTTTGTGACTCGGTTTGGGGACAGAGAATGTTCCCGATGTTGCATCTTAGCCATTAGCAAGTGAGTTAGTAAGCGTGGCAGGGTGTCAGACCCTGAAGGGTATGAGTTGTTGCTGATGTGAGATCAATTCGGAGCACTTTTAGAAGAGGGGTTCACGCTAGATGCGTATAGTAAATGGTCCCGAGAAAAGACCCATGATTTTTGATTATCAGGTGAAAGGCCAGTAGGGCCGGAGTCAGTGAAGCATGTACGGGAAAGTGTACAAGGGAGTTTATCGCTCTAAGGGTTTAGGCTGCTACAACATTGCAGGGCTGGTCATGTCAGCAAATGGTGGTAAGGATTCTTGGGTATATTCGAATCTTTGGAATGTCAGTTTGGTATGGTGTTAAGCACCCAAGAATGAAACTCAGATTTGGGTTCCGACTCAGGTGCAGGGTCTGAACCAATCGATGCGCGATCGCACAAGTTCGTCTCATCAGAGATTACTTGCAGAGTTATGAGAATGGACATTAGTGGCCTTTCATTCAGCCAGGGAAAGGACTTTAGGAGCCCTCGGTAGTCGTCTTGGGACCTCCGGGCCCGATATACGATATATCGTAGGGAGAGTTAGGGGTTCACTTGGAACTCAAGGACTGTGGACCCTTAGAATCCTTCGGGAAGGCAGATCCTATAGTTGGTCTCTGTCATCAAGATTAGGATTTCGTTAGATGTTTGCGGGTATGTCATTATATGCCACTTCAATTGGATATGGGGAATCCATACCACTTCAAAATTTGAGTGAGTTTGGAAAAGTCATATATTAGGTCGGTTTCTGCTACTGTCTGCATTATCAAGGATTGTCTTATGCCAAGCTGCATGTCGGAAGTCCTTAATGAACCTACAGAGGGATGTATCTTGCAGAGTGGATTCCGCGTGTACCGTTCTCATCCCGGATCTTTTTCAAGATCTGTGCTAGAGTATTATTTAGAGAATACTGGGTCAGGATTAAAGCGATAGTCCTCCAGTGAAGTCGGAGTTCAATGATTCTATCATTTATTCGTATATGGTCAAATTTGTCTATGGATGAACTTTGGCGTTCAAGACAAAAATATTGCTAAGATAGGATTAGTAGCACGAAGATGGTGATGTCAGTTGCGGGTGTTAGATGCATAAGTGGTTGGTCATCAGATGTTCAAGAGAATTGTATTTTCGCATGGGCTGTGTACAGATAGAGTTCAGTGGTTCTGCAAGATTGGAAGTGGGAACGAGGACTTGTCAGCCAGAGTGAAGATTAGAGCCTCTAGTTGTCAGGATGGGAGGTGGATTGAGATGTCATACTGGACTAGATTTCTAGAGTACTCATCAAGATTTCCGGGTATAAGCGATCTTAAGGTATAACCGATGATTAATCTCTAGCATTGGTAAGCACAGGTTGTCATCAGTGGGATACTAGAAAGCGAGAAGCATTGGGAATCCTTCAATTCTCACACGTCGTGAAGACTTAGTTGAATCTAAGTGGGGGAGAGACTTTTTGTAAAGTCCTCCAAATGTGAGTTCTAGTTGCGGGGGTGCAATCTCTTGGGCACCTTGTCAACCAGAAGGGTATTCTAGTCAATCCAGCCAAGATAGAGGCCGTGATGCAATGGGGGATTCCGATGTCTCCATCTGAGATTCGGAGTTTCACGGGTCTAGTAGGTTATTACTGGATTTTTATACGGGACTTCTCCGAGATTGTGATTCCTTTGATCCAACTGACCAAGAAGTCGGTGGCCTTTCACTGGAGGCCTAAGCAGCAGGCAGCCTTCAAGACTCTCAAACATCGGTTATGTGAAACACCGATTCTCACCCTGCCAAAGGGTGTAGATGACTTCGGGGGTTACTATGATGCTTTGATCATGGGCATGGGTACGGTACTGATATAGTGGGGCCACATGATAGCAGGTTGCGGGAACCAGGTTAGAGTTCCGGTTAGGACTCAAGTTCAATGGTGTGTTAGGTCGAGTGCATGTTCGACCCGGTTTGGAAAGTGTTGTAAGACTATGGGGTAGTCGTGGCATTCACTAGTGTTCAGTTAGTATGGAAAGTGTTGTAAGACTACGGGGGTAGCCGTAGCGTTCACTAGCAGTCAAAAAGTGTTAGAGTGTTGTAAGTCCGCGGGTGTAGCCGTAACATTCACTAGCAGCCATATAGTGATAGAGTGTTGTAAGTCTACGGGTGTAACCGTAACATTCACTAGGTTGGTAGTTATCATGAGTGTGTTGTTAGGACACGAAAGGAACAGTAGTACCCACCAGTTCGGGTAGAGCAGTGAGGATATGGAAATCCACGGATTGGATTTCAGGATTACCCAAATGGATTAGATCTGGTTGAGCCAACGATACAACGGTTAGAACGTCACTGCAGTTATGAGGTCAGGGAAGCAATGGATTGCTTAGGTTCGTGTATGATATAAGGCTACCGTTGGTCATTGAGCCATCACTTTTTGCCTTGGGTGTGGTGACGTTAGGATTCGACGCATGGAATCGATCGGTTAGATCATAAAGTTGTTAGAGTCACAGTTGCATGATAACTAGTTGCAACTAGTTCCAGAGAAGGATTTCGTTCAGAAGTCGTGTGAGGCGACTAAGTAGGAGTCCTTTGGCTCCATAGTCGGGCCGGAACACGGTATTTCAGATGATTGGTGAATGAATCAAGACCAGGCAGGTCTCGGTATATTCTGGAAAGCAGTCGTATGGCAACATACTACTTCAAGCAGTTCATGGTTCAGAAAGTTTTAGTATTTGGACAGCGTTAGTATTTGCATTTCGGGTTGCAAATACAGACATAATAGCTGGCTGATTGGGAAGTGGCAAGTCACTCACAACAGTATTATTTAAGCCTTAGCCGAGTATAAGCAACCTGCAGAGATAATTTGGCTTGTGGTCCTCATTTATAGTAGGAATCTTGAGTTATCAAGAGTTGAGTAGTCAGATGAGAGATAAGTGGACTGGATTTAGCGATAATGATTCAGTATGAGTGGTCTGTCAAGGATTCAGACCATCTCAATACAGCAGATTTCGGACGGAGTAGTTGTGCTCTCGTTACGAGGGATTCGTTCACCTTCAGATTTGGGGCCTTGCAACGATTGGTCATGGCTACCCTGGGAAGACTAGGGTGTGCCCATGTTGGTGACCATGTTACTAGAGTGGTTGGGTGTGTAAGGAATGGTAAGAAATGATTTCGAGGACAAAATCTATTTTAAGTGGGGAAGGGTTGTAACACCCCATTTATTAAGTAAATAAAAACATAAATTAATGAATGTATAGTAGCCCAAAAATCAATAATGATATAGTAAGGTGTTGGTCTCGAGGAGCTAATCGTCATAATTTTTAAATTATGGGTTAAAAGTGTAAGTTTCGGATTGGTTTCGTAAATAATTATAAAGACATGTACTATTGGGTAATTATTAGGACTTAACATGAAGAGATGTTGGAAGCTAAAGGCTAAGTGGTAAATTTTGGACTCAATTTGTAAAGAGTTTTTGAAGGCAGGGGTTAAAAGGGTAAATATATAAGATTTAATTTGAAAAGGTAATTCTAGGGAGGGACCATTTCTGCCATTATGGAAATGACTTTTGAAAGGCATCGAGTATATATTTGTCTTAAGGAACCCTAACCCTAATACATGTTACTACCGTCACGCCTCACCCTTATACCTCCCTTCAACCTCCGGTGCCGCCAACCATCGAAACACCACCACCCGTGACGTTGTTCTTCCGATCAGTTGAGCCACCAAGTGAGTGGAGCACTGTTGTTGTTTTTTGTCGGCGAATACGGGAGTCAAGGCCGACGTCGGGGTCGTTGTGCATATGCCTTCTTTGGTAATGGTGAACCTTTTCCATCTCTCTCGTTCTTCTGCCATTTCCCTCATGTGCATCGCCATCTCCGCTCGATGGCTATCACATTTTAATGATACCCATTCCAGGTCGCCGCAAACCACCATAAAAGTGGCGGTGTTGTGTGTGTTTCGTTTGTGTTTTCGTATCTCATCCATGTTGTGGTGTTTGTGCGTGTTTCAATGGTCACCGCGGGTATGTGTGGGTGAAAGGTTGGCTGGAGAACGCAAGAAGACCACCATGGCAGCTAGCCAAGGTGGCTGTCACCGAGAATGCTTTTATGCCGCCATTGGCCACCGTGAAGGATGGTTGTGGGCGTTTTGTGGTGTTGGTACTCGTATGTTGTGATGGTATAAGGCTGCAGTAGTGTCCTTTGGCCGGAGTGGTGAAGAAAACCCCACTGCCACCACCGTGAGGTGGTGGCTGCCATCCTAAATCCACCACTGTCGCCGCAGTTAGCCACCAGGTGGGTGCTAGAGTGTGTACTATTTTTAAAGTGTGTGTTTAGGTGTTTTGTTTAGCTAGAGTCCATGGAAGAATCACCGCCACCACCGTGAGGTAGTGGCTGCCGCCATTCGCCACCACCAGCCGCCATTAGTTTGCTATGTATATGTGTTTGTATTAGTGTGTGTGTGTGTGTGTGTGTGATTATTTAGGGTGTTAGCATTGTAAAATGTAACAAAAAAAAGTGTAATGAAAAGAAAACTAAAAACCACCACCGGAGGGTGGTGGCTGCCGCCACCGGTCACCGTGTTGGGTGGCGGTAGGGGTGTCAATTTATGACACGACACGACAAAAATACACGACACGAAACGAAATCGGGACGAAATCAAAATTCGAATTCATTTTCGTGTCGTGTTCGTGTCAAGTTTAAAAAACACGATGTCGTGTCGTGTCGTGTTCGTGTTTACAAATCCACACGAAATTGACACGATTGAGCATGTATTTGTCGTGTTTTCGTGTTTGTCGTTTTTATCGTGTTATATATGATTAAATATGAATTAAATAAAATAATAGTTATGTAATATTATCTTTGTCGTGTCGTGTCGTGTTGTCGTTTTTTAATTGGTTCGTTTTCGTGTTAGTGAAAAAAAACACGACATCGTGTCGTGTCGTGTTCGTGTTACAAAAAACATTGTCGTGTCGTGTCGTGTCAGACAAAAACACGACACGACGGCCCGATTTGACAGGCCTAGGTGGCGGAGTGCTTAGTTGTGTTGGGATTTTTTTTTTGGATGTTTGGAGAATGGACTAAAACCCTAATAGGCCCAATGAAGCCCTAATGGACCCAAAAGCCCAAACATGTGACTAATGGGTGTAATAAACCCTAATTGACCTAAGGAAAACCCTAAAGGGCTTAAGGACATGGTTTTGGGCCTATTGGGCTAAGATAGGATTGAAAACCCTAATATTAGGATTTATGGGCTTGGACTTATCGGGACCTACATTTGGGCCATTGGAATGGAATTGTGTGTTAAGCCTAATCACACCATATGATTTATTTAGAAGAATGATAGACTTAATGGATTAAGTCTGGGTTAAGTGAGAAACACTTAATCCTAATCGTCATTTTATGTGAAACCCTAATTCGACTTGGGTTTATTGTTGGGCCTCTCTATTGAGCCTTAATGATTGGGTTATTAATGGGTCATCCAAGATCAATCAAATGGACTAGAATAATTAATGGGCTTTTATGTAAGGCCCATATGAGGAGTTGGGCCCAATTTGGAGAATTAGGCCATAGATGGGCCATAGTTTGGGCCTTTATAATTATGTGATATTGGGCCATTAGAATGTTGAATGTTGGACTGGACTAAATGGTTGGCCTTATGGTAAGACCTTATAAAGGTTTGGGCCCAATTTGGAAAATTAGGACATGAGTTGGGCTTTGACTCATAGTTGACTTTTGGGCCTTTGGATTGGGCCTTAGGCTTGAATAAAGTTAAGTTAGGGGTAAAGTAGTATTTACCTCCAAGTATGTATTTATGGTTATGTGTTGGAACACAATTATTAATTGGGTTATGTCTTCGGGACTTCAGCAGTGTGAGGTGAGTTACCTCCAGTAGAAGTTGGTCTAAGGCCACAATGTCGGCCCACTAGTAGGAGTTGTATGATAGATGATTGTCTTTGTGATAATCATCTAGGTTTGCTACTGCCTGATATGTTTTATATGTAATGATGTTATGTGATAATGGTAGTAGGGGGAATAGTCCTCGATTACCGGTTGATAAGGCCGAAGGGGTAGTTTAGTACCCAACTATGTTAGACAGATTATGATAAGTGATATGATATTATGTGATAGTAGTAGGGGTGAAATAATCCCCAGAATTCGGTTTTCAGGACCAACGGGTAGGTCAGCACCCCAGAATGGCTTGACACGGGTATGTCAGCACCCCTGGCTTGACATGGGTAGGTCGGCAATAGTCGGACCGGGTAGGCCGGGCACCCCATAATTGCCCAAAAATATGTATGCTATGTGATTGTATGGTATGTGGTATGATGGGGGAACTCACTAAGCTTCGTGTTTACGGTTTTTAGTTTTGGTTTCAGGTACTCGTTTTTAAAGGAAATGAGCCGGCTTGATCGTAATGCATCACATTATGGTTTTTCGCACATGAGATCTTTGGGATTACACTATGATATTGTTTTATGATATCATGTTTTGATTACTTCTACTTTGGTTTTGACATGACATGATATTATGGATGATTTATTATACTGTTGGTTTATAATAATGTAATCAAAAATGAATTTTTTTGCCTATATTTTTGGGATGTTACACCTATAGTTCTTTAGCAGTTGCAACTTTACAATAAACAATATAAAGTACATCAGTTAGCCAATTCAACACATAGTTGCAACACAGAAACTCTGAATGCTTCCAAGCAGTAGTAGGAGTTCCGATAGCAACAGGAGTTCCAGTCATTCTGAAAAAATCACCACCACGGTTAAATTGATTACAGGAAAAAACGACACAGAAAGATTTAGAACAAAGAAAAGTCTGTTTAAGATTGTTAGTGTAAGGACTAGGGGTGTGCACCAAACCACACAAACTGCATAAACCGCCCACACCGCACCAAACCGCACCGCCTAATGCGATTTAGAACTAGTATGGTGCGGTTTGCGGTTTGAAATTTTGTTAAACCGCATTATGCGGTGCGGTTTGTGGTTTCCAATTATAACAATGCGGTTCAAACAGCACCGCATATATATATATATATATATATATATATATATATATATATATATATATATATATATATATATAATACAAACACATAAAAATTACACAGAAGATACGAATTTGGTTTTATTACTAATGAATTTTGATATCACCAATTTCAATTTTTGTAAACAAATTTGTGATAGATTATTTATCTGATTGTCTAATGTAACAAAGACTAGTATTGTTAAAATATTGGCAAAACCAACTTATCTTGATTCTATAACTAATATATTTATATATAAATTTTATGTACATAATATTAAAAATACATATACTTTTTCAAACCGCAAAAAAACCGCACAAACCGCCCGCACCAAACTGCACCACATAACGCAGTTTAGAACCTTCGCGGTGCGGTTTGCGGTTTTCTAAAATTTCAAACCGCACATGCGGTGTGGTTTGCGGTTTCGACTCGAAACCGCACTAAACCGCACCGCGAACACCCCTAGTAAGGACTTCGTTTTGTAATATTCCTATAAGAAAAAGGTTAGTAGAAAATGTGGTGGTTGGGGCTCAAGTTGGACTCGATTCCCTTAAACAAATTCAAGGTCTATTCCAATGGTACAACAACCGTATTAAGGTGTCTATAAAATCCAAGATTTGCACCCTTTGTGGGGGCAAGTAAGAGTTGTAATAAAACCATTGACACAAGCTTATAAGTCTTTTATGCATTCAAGCTTATAAACCTTGTTGGATTTGATCTTTCTACCAATGTTGGACTCATTCCCACATTCATCTCTTTTACTAAATTTATTCTCAAATACCCACATTTAAGTATTGATATCTCATTCACATATACTCAATTTTGAACATATTATATATTGTTTCGAAGTTCTCACGTAGAAGAACACAAACTCACTTAAAGTTAATTATATATCCAACATGTGTACAAATTTATATATGTTCAAAGTTAGTAAAATATAAATATTTTTACTAAAAAATTCCAACACTTATTTCTTAGATTATTCTCCTATGACTTTGCGTTGTGGTAGTTTGAATCAAATGTTTTTAGTATGAAAATGCTTCAAAATTGAGTGGTTTTGCTTTATTGAATCTAGGATTCTGCCACAAATTCAGTAAGTTGTATTTCATTTTTGTTTGACTTTAATGGGCTTTATTTCAGACCACCTTATCACAAGTATACTATAGGAGGGGAAATCTTTGATTTTAATCGCTTTTATTTCAGATTTAGTTTGATTTTAGTTTTTGATTTGGTTAGTTTATAGGTGCGGGCTTAAAAATTGAAGTATAAAAAAGTGTCTAATGATGGTGGTCAAAGCTCGTTGTCTTTCTCTTCTCACTACAAAATATGTGAAGGAAACAGATTTTAGAAGGTGTCGGTAGGCATCTTATATTCTAATAATAACATAATAAGCATAAATAACTAACTATATATACGAAATAAATATTACAAAAAAAAAAAAAAAAAAAAGGAAAAGCAATATAGCCTTTTTATGTTTGATGGGGTCCAATTATGTTAGATAGTAACCAAAGACGAAACAAAGCTTTTTATGTTTGATGGGTTCCAATTATGTTAGATAGTAACCAAAGACGAAACAAAAATATACCATAAGGACTTTCACAGTTTAAACAAAGGTCAGGAATCAAACATACAGACTAATCTAAAGTCTAAAGCAAAGGGACCATTTGTGTAATTTACTTTAAAAAAAAAAGTTCTCCTTGTTAAATGGGCCCATAAATTTTGATAATTTTGTGACTATTCCACACATAAATTAGCGTAATGAAGGAAAATAACAAGAAATTTTTTTATAATACATGAGAGGTTGAACATAAAAACAGTGTTTCAAATAAATATATTCAAAATAATAATTAATGGGAACACCAAAAGACTGATCTTGAAAATACTAAGATACTACTAATTAACTAGATGGGCATTTTGTACTTTTACTATTATGATCCTCAACGATCCCTTGGTTTCCAGCCAACATCAAATACTTATCTCTTCTAGTAAGATTTGTACATTCAAACCCCAAAGCACCCGCAAGTTTTTTCTGAATATAGTTAGCCACTTCATGGCTAGACTTACCTCCAGCACCACATGTAAGCTCCTTAGCCAATTTTCCAAGCACTTGAACATGGTACGTTGGTCTAGGGTTCATCAGAAAGAAAATAGGGTCCAAACACTTGAGCCCACTAGCCGTTGTCCCATAGAACATGGTCACATGTGTGTTCATCGCAACTGGCACAATCTCATCGGTTAACTCTGCGAACAATGAGCTGAACCTCAACAAATAAGGCTCCCTACAAGTTGTCCCTTCAGGGCAAACAACCAAATCACCTTCGCTCAGTAGCTTGTGCATGGTTTCTCCGTCTATCTTTCTGTCTCTTGTTAACCTAACAGTTTTTATCGGTGAAATCATCTCCGACATCTTGCTTAGGCTGTAAGTAACGGCTGTCAACGGCTTTCCGATGGTCATTGTTAAGAAGACAGGGTCCAAAAGGGTTCGATGTGTGCAAACAAAGAGAACACCGTTTCGTTTGTTTTTCTTCTCCCATGAGTAATCACAACCTTCAATCTTTATATTTACGCCTGTTGAACCTCCTATGATGCGTGCGATGTGGTAAGGCAAGTAGATTCCTGCACAAAGCCTGACAATTGCGAGCAGAATGCCAAGAGGAAACCATAGAAACATGCATAAGGTCGCTAATGGTGTTGGGAAGAAGGCTAGCCTTCCATCATGGAAGACTAAAGGCTTCGGGTACTTTCCTCTTGGCATAATTGTTCTTGCACTCCTCTTTCCATCTTCTTTTGTCACCACATAAGCTTCCTGTGATCAATCGTTGTAAAAAGATTAATGGAAATTGCTTCAAGCCAAGAATTCGGTAGCACAAATGGATAACTAATTTATAATTTTTTTTTTTTTTTGGGCTTTTAGGGATCATCGGCAAATCTCAAACCGACAATCGTTAAATCAAAAGACTTCATGAATAAAAAGTTTGGTTAAAAGAAAACCGTGACTGTCTTTTAACAAAAAGGTTAAGGTAAGAAAAGGATTTGTAAGGTTCAAGATAGAATCTAATTAATTAACGTATTATTCGATTTTTCTTGTCAACAACCTAAATAGAAAATAAGTAAAAAGTTGCAACTTTTTCACAAAAGACTTCATAAAGTTAAGGCAACTTTCATATAGAAAGTGATATTCAAAGCCTAAAAGTATAACCTCCAAGATTTCGACACATAGAAAATGCATAAAGGTGGTAAAATTAATATGGTAGGGTCATTTGGCAAAAGTATTATTAATTGCTCAGTAAACGTATAAATGAGAAACTTACCATTCATGAAAAGATTGAAAAATTAAAAGAAAGAAATAGAGACTTTGATTAAGAATAGTTTGAATAAAATTGATTTGAGTTGATTCAAGAAGTCACACATACCTTGCATTGGGAGATAAAGAGTTGATCATGAAGACCACTACTTCCAATACCAATATCCGGTTTTTTCTCATTTTGAAACAATTCTTTCACTGCTTTATGTTTCACAAGTACACCCGAACTTGACACAAAACCACTAAAATATTTCCCAACACTATGCAACTCGGTTCCCCTCACATCATCAACACTCAAGTATTCTTTACAAAATCCTTCAACCATCACTCTTGGCACCCTCGTAAAGATCATTACCCTACTTTCGAACCTTCTCGCTGACACAAAGAACTCATGAACTTGCAGGTTCAAGTTCTCAAGGTAAAACTTGGGCAAAACTGCCCTCCCTGCGTTCTCCATGTCCTTCAACTTAAGCCCACAAAAGGTGATGAATATCATTAGCCTTAGACCTAGCTCATGATCAAGAACAAATAACAAAGGATAGGATAACAACAAGATGAGTGCCCTGAGTATGCTACCACCTTCAAAAGCAACCAACATGAAGTATGGAAAGAAAGACTTTGAGTTTAAGAGTATGGTGTTTTGAATGTCACAGACTATGGTTTGTTGTTGATCTTTTTTAAAGCAACATGAAGTGAAGCTAGGGAACAATGGAAACTGGTGGTGTGGTGATTTTTGAGGTGGGTGGTTTCTTAATAAGAAAAAGCCATGGTTTTTAACTTTCATTGCGGCTCTGTAACATGAGTTAGCTAGCAGCTGGTATACAGCCCAGTCTGCTAACCTGAGAAACACCATAAGGAAATCCATCGATCTTTGTGTGTGTGTGTGTGTTCTTGAGAGAGAGAGAGAAGGAGGTATGTGAATGTGATGAGGGAATGTAGGAAGAGATGAAGAGGATAATTTATAGGAGTAATTATTAATTAGAAGGGTGCAAAGGGCAGTTGACAAAAGAAGTTAGTTTTACGTTTTCTTGTTTAATTTTCTTCTTTTAATATAAAATTAAAAGATGCAGGATAATGGTTAGTTGGTTACCCATACCAGTAACATTAATTGCTTGCTAGCTCAATATAATCTTGATTTACTCTCTGGCGTTTGACTTATATATATATATATATATATATATATATATATATATATATATATATATATATATATATATATATATATATATATATAATGATTTGTTTTCTTATATTAACTTTTAGTAAAACACAACAAAAAACATTTCATTTCAAAATCAACATTATCAAGCTTTTATAGACAAAGAAGAGGAAAAACCAATTCCACCCTGACAGGATATATATCAATTATCAAGGGCAGTAAACAATGGCGACATGAAAGTGAAACATACAAATAAAGCAACATAAAAGTTGCACCATATATGTAGTTAAATTTTAATTGAACACCAAAATAATTTTGTTGGCCCCAGTTTCATCTATTAGGGTTATCAATTACTCGGATAAAACCGAATTATTCAATTAGATAATTTGTATTGATACAAATATTTGGATTTGTGGATTAGTTTGAACAAAATTGATCTATTAGTATATAGATTTTCGATACTAAAATAAAAATTGAATAGTCCAAATAAAGTTAATAACAACCGTGTATAGCGGTAAGGAAAGACAATCTCAAATAAAATGTTATGGTCCAATTCTCATTAGGAGACGATGATGGTTTTAAGAATAGATTAGTTTGTCGGTTCAAAATAAAAAATAAAAAATAACAACCGTGTATTTATTTATTTATATTGTATATATTAAATTATTAATTGATTTATTACGGTTTGTTAAATAAAGTTAACTGATGCTTCCCAAATAAAAAGCTTTTATTAATATACTTTTTATTTCATATATAGCTAAACTATTTGTTTTTATTTTTTACTAGAGGTGATTAAGATGACATATGATTGAATAATTTGTGGATTTAACTTGACAACTCAAGTTTGGTAACGTTAAAGATATGTATATTTTGTAATGTCATGGCTCTTAAAACTGAATTGTGAAAAATATGCAATCAAACTATAAATTAGTTGATTCGGACCGGATTTTAAATTAATTCAAGATTTATACTTTTTAAATTAATATCGATTTGTATTCACTTTATTGATCATCAACGCGAACACCCTACATCCAACTCACCATATATATAAATTCCACTCTTTTGACATAGAATCTCGATACACCTACCTGATAACAAGTTTTCGACGACCAATTCGTTAAACTCCATACATATTAATTAGGTTGAAGAATACCGACCACGGTGATTAATGTAGTGCTTTCTTCCTAGCTTACCAACTTGTTAGGTGACCACCTTCTTAATCCGTGTCTTAAATGTGTGCAAGTATAAAATACGCTTCAATTCAATTCTCGATTTATTACATGGGTTTCCTCTTTGTTTTTATATAATTAAAAAATCGGACCGTAATTTATGAAACCATATATTATACTCAAGTAAGTTAAAAAAAAAAAAATGGCTTTTATATGAATACATGCAATATAAAGACTATGAAATATTGTTTTGATCATCCTTGTGAAAACTATGGGCTTCAAGAAAAAAAAAACCGTCTTAAATGCCAAAACATATCTCAACTAAGTTGACGATACAATTAAAAAAAAAAAAAAAAAAAAAAATCGTGTCTACATTTATCAAACTTATAATTGATTTGTAGGCCTTAAATTTAAATCTTATAACTAATATCATAAAGTTTTTTGTTAAAGATAATAAACCAATCAATAATCATGTAAGAGACAAAATTTCGAATGTTTTTTGGTGGTAGAAACTTTTTCATGAAAAAGTTTTATCAATTAAATAATAGAATAAAAATGATGAAAAGTATTGGAAAGCGTGAGCATATTGCAAGAATTTCTCCATTTCATCTGCCATTGCTATCTATAATTAACACCAGTCTGGATTTGAGCAGGCTCCACAAATAAATACTGTTGTCTCAAATGCAATCCAGCACTTGATGTGAATCCCTTTGTTGTTTTCTCATTTTCGTTTCAAAGTTTATCAAATATCAATAAGATATTTTTGATGCCATTGTATACGATTTAATTCCTTCATATAATTAATCGTACCTGTAACAGATGTTAATAGATAAGTCGGCTTGGCCTGTCTTCCTCCAAAATTTCTAATTAAGATTTTCTTGTAAAAGAATTTAAATGTAAATCATAAGTTGAATTAGTATTATTTTTTTGTGCATGTCTTTGACTTTTCCATATGCCATAAATGTTTTTTTTCCCTCCTAGTCATAAGTAAGTTAGTTGACCTATTCAATTTAACTGTGTAGATCTTTGATGGTGGTTCAAGTCCCTAGTTTTCATTTTTATTTTAATCCAAAGTTAAATTAAAAAAAAGAAAAAAATATATATTTAATATTATCTATTTCTCAACCAAAATTGTGATATAGATCTTTGCTTAAAATGAATACCAAAGGATTCGGATCTTGTTTGATCTTGTTTTCTGGTGAAACACAACCTTTCCACATTTGAATACCCAAACACAATAATATGTAATAGCACTGATATATTAGATAACATGACAAAATATACAATGATCATAATTTTAGTTCTGTATCCGAAATATATCTAATAATATTTTTAAAGAACAATGATAAGATATGATTAGATTTATATATATACCAAATAAAAAGTTTACTTTTGGACGAAGTATTGGTATTCAATTCAAGAAAATGTTGAATCTTTCATGTGAACAAAAAGGTTATGAAATCTCAACAATATCCCACCAACACAAAGGAAACTTGTCTTGTTTGAAATTAGTGGAAAATAGCATAAAAAGTGCACAACTTTTGTACCTATAACCTGCCACGATTTGTTTCCAAAATCTAAAATTTGTGTTTTGAAACTTTCTTTGGATTCTATGGTTCATGTGGTTCAAGTTGGATCATGCATTTCTTGTTAATAGTTGGTGAACCCTCTTCAATCATTTCATGTGGATGTCTACAACCTTCGCTTCAAGTTTGAATGGTCTTTGCATGCTGTTGTTACTTCACTAGCTTCATGCTTTTTTACTTATTTTTCGTAGTGTACAATACTTAATTTGATATATATATATATATATATATATATATATATATATATATATATATATATATATATATATATATATATATATATATATATATATATATATATATATATATATATATATATATATAAACCATAATTTTTCAACCAACTAACGACGTTTCAAAATGGTAATCGTGGGTTCTTGTAACAATCTAAATTTACCTCATAATCTCTTGATCAACTCTCCATTCTCTCACTACTAGAAAAATAACGCATGTCTAGTTTAATATGACTATATGGATTTTGTGACAGTTTACCACATTATTAATTACAAACCTTTTCCATTAGTTATTTTCGAAACGGTGAATAAAATATATAAATAACAGCCCCAAGACTAGCAAGGAACTAGATGGGGGCAAAAACAAAGTAATTAGTACACAAACAAATAAAAGGAGAGCAATATCAGTCTGTCCATCTAAGGACAGACGTAAGAATATATAATAGGTATTGCTGATACATGAAAAATATTTTAAAAAAATAGAAAAATCGAAATTTTTTTCATTGCGGACAGAAAAATTAAGGGTTGTCGATGCCACACCGGAAACCCCTTAAAATTGTCTTTGTGTCCAGTGGCAGTTTGTATTATTTCCCCTATGTTTATACCATGTATAAAACCAATGAAATTACATCATCCCACAATAGTAGTGTTGGTGATTTTGTATCATCAATGTGTATTTAAGTGTAATGGATTGACTTGTTGACCAAAAATCAATCTTGATGAATATTAAACAAGTAAGGAAGGTGCGGAGTGCACACTTATTTGAGTTTATTCAAGATTCAAAGTAAACTGTCATTTAGGGGCGAAGCCCCTAAACGAACAGGGGTCCGGAGGCAGCGCCCCTAGGAGCGGGGTCCAAGGGCGGTAGCCCCTGACGGGTTCCAAGGGGCAGAGCCGCTGGCTGGGATCAAATTTTTTATATGAGTTATATTGCTATATAAAAAATGCCTTAGAAATCTGAATTTTCTATAAATGAACCCGGTTTTTTGACTTCGTTTTAACCGTTCTTAATGATCCGGTTTTGTGACTGTTATAAACTGTTTTGACAGTTGAAGTAGTTTTTGGACAAAGAAAACTGCCTTGATAGTTTTCAGACAAATGGTATACTTAATCATTCTTTGGTCATCATCTTTTTCCTGGTACAAGAACAATCACGAAATCATAACTTCATATTCTCCATTCTAGAAACTCTTCTGAGTCTTATCCGATTAAAGGTTGGGAGTACCACACAAATGCTTTAATCTGAAAGTGTTTAACACGATTCTCAGGATTTCCAAGTCTTTCCATACCCCAATTTTTTAACAAGTAGGAGACTCCACAACTTTATTATAAACTTTTTCATTTCTTGTCATTCATATTTGTCGTATGAATCCATAAAAGATAGTCAAAAGGATTTTTCGTTTTTTTAGACAATTTCTCCAACCCACAACAAAGTTGAGGAATTCCGCCACATTTGGGAAATTCCTTTGTGTAATCCCGCACAACTTGATGACTCAATCTAGTGTCGTTTAAACAAATTTACAACTAATAAGAACATGGTCCACCAACCCTTCTTCACATTCACAGAAACAACAACTAACTAGTGGGATGAATGTGAACGCCTCTTTTGATCAAGGTCTCCGATACTAACTAACTAGTGGGATAAATGTAAACGCCTCTTTTGATCAAGGTCTCCGATACTGGAATTTTTCCATGTTTTGCTCTCCATATAAAACACAACACTATTGATGGGATTGTTTTTAACCAAACTATTGTACCTTCACCTGTCAATGTGATTTTTCTATCTATTAATCGTCCAATAGTATGTACCATAAATTCACTGTCCGGGTTGACTTTGTGAGTTTTGTGACGGATTAGGGACAAATTTGTTATGTGATAGATTTTCATCATAGTATATGATTGGTTTATTGACATAATCATTCATTAATCCATCGGTAAAATGACTAGAAAAAAAGACAGTAGAAAATCATTAAAAAGATAATGACTTAAAAGGGTAATATATTTTTCGATTTGTACATATTTGGTCACAGGGGTTTTTTTTCGTCCATATTTACCCCTTTCAACTTGTTAAACTGTACACATCCAGTCCTTATGACCGGTTACTCCAGGTTAGCCAGGAAAAATGACTTATTAGGGTAATATATTTCTCATTTTGTACACATTTAGTCCTTAATATTTTTGTACAGATTTAGTCCTTAATTTTTTTTGTTTCAAAATAAGTCATTTTTTGTTTTTGTACCAATTCAGTACTTATGAATGATTTATTTAAAGTTTTTCTCACGACATCTAACATGAGACTATCATTGATGATAGAGACGGTTCTCTTTGGGTGCCCGCAGTCGCACCGATAACCCCTGCTTTTTCTATACTTAGTGTAAATTTTTCGATATTTTTTCTTTTTTTTTTACCTACCGGCAACACCTACTACGGACCAGTAACACCTACTACCAAATCCTACGTCTGTCCCTGATTGATGAGGTGTTTGGGGATGTTAATGTTTATGTTCATCGCGGCCTCAACTGCTTGGTTGCATAGGTCTTGTGGTTTGGCTTAGGTTTTGTATTTCGAACGTCGTAACTTCTTCATACGATATCTAATTTTAACGATCTTTATGTTTACGTGTTCGTTTTTTAAGTCTGCTATAACTTTCGTTAAGATTACTCCCGTTAAAATATAATATGTTTTTACTTACGATTTTATAATAAAAAAAACATCCATAAATGCATTCATAAAAAAATGTATGGATATAAAGATCGTAATTAAAAAATATATTACTTTTTAACAGGAGTAATTTAAACGAAAGTTATAGTAGACTAAAATACAAACACATAGATATAAAGATCGTTAAAATCCGAGATAGTATGAAAAAGTTATGATGTTCAAAACACATGACATAAGCAACCAAGTAGTCGAGATCGCAATGGACATAAGCATCAAAAGTCTAAAACACCTCGTTAATAATTGTTTCATGTAAGATGTTGTGAGAAAAACTTAAAGAAAACATTCATAAGTATTGAATGAGTACAAAAAAATTACAATAAAAAAAAAATTAAGGACTAAATGTGTACAAAAATATTAAGAACTAAATGTGTACAAAATGAGAAATATATTATCCTATTAAAACATTTTTATCGGTTAACCTGAAATAACCGGTCATAAGGATTGAATGTGTACAATTTAACAAGTTGAAGGGTAAATATGAACAAAAATAAACTCATTGATCAAATGTGTACAAATTGAATAATATATTACCCTTTTAAGTCATTATCCTGTCATTAAACTCCATATTTTTATGTATATAACGTTCCAATACAATAAACCTCAATTTCAATTTTACAAATTTAACCAAAAATACAATAAACATAATATAAAAACTATCAAATACATATTTGAAAAAGATAATAGACATATATTCTATAAATGTCTAATACAACAAACATAAACTAAGGCCCTGTTTGTTTACGTTTTAATTGAAAATTTAAGAGGTGACCTCTTAAAAATTCAGATATGACTTGTTTGGTATCCTCTTATAAAATACATCTGAATTTGATAAACATCTTTTAAAATTTCAGACTTCAATAAGCATCTGAAAACGAAAAAGACACATGTTACCTTCCCTAGGTCTCGCTCTTTCTTTTTCTTCTCACGCCTCCATTTTTCTTTCTCATCAACGCACACAGCCACGCCTCCATCTGATCTGTGAAGCTCTATTCCCTCCGTTTCGTTGCAGTCGTCGGCTTCCTCTCTGCCTCTAGCTTCGTCCGTCATCTTCTCTGCGCTAGCTCCGACTGCTGCGCCACAACGACACCGATTCCACTCCCCAACGACTTATGCAGATAATGTCTTCAGCCTCTCTCTTTCTCTTGCTATGTAATCTCTATCTTTATATAATCAGAGGTGCTATGTCGATTAGTGTTTGAAATGTCGAGTTTTTGTTTCCCCTGAAAAGTACGACTTCACAGAACCGTTGTTGTTTTTCTTTTTTCTTTCTAAAATCACAGCTGGAATCATATGTGTTGTATCTGTTTTCTGCATATGTTGAAATCAGATGAGTTATGTTAATTAAGCGAGATGTTCATCAGAAACCCGACCAAAGCTCTAAATTATATCACTAGATGGATTTCTTATTTGATTTTAAAATTCATGTAAATATATTTTTTGGTTGGATTCAAGAATCTATCTTCCATCAGTATGTTCTTCGGACCCTTTTAGGACCTCAACTAATGGAGAATTTTGAAATCAAATATATGAGTTTTAAAATTATTAATGTGAAAAGGCTGAATAAAATGAGACGTGAGAAGGTATCTGCTTGGACAATGAAAGGGTTGTTTAAAGTTGAAATGAAGTCATGATTTTCTTTGCTTTCTAATTCACTTAAGTAAAATGAAGATGTTGTGGGACAAGATGAACAAAAGTATGGGATAATTACATAGGAAGCTATTAATGATGGTTATGCCATATTTGAGACACAAGTATTTTATTCACATTCAGTGGCGGATCCTTTATATGGCTAGGGGCATGGCCCTCCTGTTTTTTTACCTCCTTAATACATATTATATATAAATAAAAGTTTGGTTTTATTCGTTGACTAACGATTTGGTCCCTCTGTTTTTTTACCTCCTTAATATATATTATATATAAATAAAAGTTTGGTTTTATTCGTTGACTAACGATTTGGCCCCCAAGTTAATGATATATGTATTTTTATATGTAAAGTTAAAATAACTACTTTTAAAGATAAACACCTGCACCATTTTTAAGAGAATTAGCTAGATTGTTATAAAGCTTTACTATTTTTTTTTTGTGATCTAGACTCATATTTATTTAGAGAAAAGAATGTAGTTTTTATAAAAATTAAGTTAGTGAAACGATCTGCTAATGTCAATAATATATGATATCTAATTTTGTAAATGTAATTTTAGTATAGTTAGAATAATTAGTTATATTTAAATATAATTATTAAATTGTTATTCTCTTTTACTATTTTGTTAACTATTAGCAAATCATATTTACATAGTCAACATCAAAATGATAAAAAATCAACAATGGTTTTGGCCCCTCCGGTTAAGGGGTTCGTGTTCCGCCCCTGTTCACATTGATTTTAGTTTGGATTCTATGTATACAAGTAGTACTGGTATTGATCAAATATATGAAGTTGGACCTTATTTAATTTGTATTTGTGTTTAATTTTGATTTATGTTTAATTTGAATTGTGTATGACAGTTATATTTTTCTTTATAATTATTCAAGAGGTTGATTCGATTATTTTATAAACATAAACTTTGAACTTATCAAAACTTAGATAGAAGAGTAAAGTGGTCATTTTCATAATTCAGCACAATAATTCAGAGGTTCCAACCAAACAACATATAAAAAATTCAGGTTCTCTTAAAAATCCAGACCTCTTAAAAATTCAGATTCTACCAAACAGCCACTAAGATGAGTTGGATGGGTTATCGGGTGGATTACGGAATCGCTTCATAAGTTCGTTTATATTTTTTTGTAGCGAGTGTTAGGCGTGTTTATGTTTAAACAAATAAATTTCAATACTCGATTGCATTAAAAGGTAGCACAGAGAAGCCAAGTTGAATCCTCATTGATATAGCCTAAAAGTCAATATATTGTTGTATAAGACACATACTATTCGAAAACAAAATATACATATAATGAAGAGTTTTGTTTAAAATTAACAAACTAAAAGTTTCATTGCAATAAATTTGTAAAATTATGCAATTAATACAAATATATTTATTTAAAATGCATTCATATAAGCTCATACCGAAAACTATTAATAAGCTCTAACAAGTGCTCTTTTACCAAATTATTTAATAATAACAAGTTCTTTGATTGATCATAACTTTTTACTAACTTAACCAAAAAAGTTTTTAATTAAATCAGAAAAACAGTATTATGATTTGTGTAAAATTTTCAGCAATATTCAATAATTCTCACAAGCTCAGAAGTGTATACATATGTGATTTTCAGTTTATATCATAATTAAATCCCAATGCGAAATTGATGTCATACTTGTAACTTATTACCAGTTAGTTAAAAAATTATGGATTTGACAATTGATTAACTAGATTGACTTTATCGTAGTTCAAATAGTCATTTTAAAAGGAATTAAAAATCAAACATTTATGAATCACAAAACTAAAACCACTAGATAGAAATACAAATTAAAAAACAAATCTAATGATTAATTTCATAAAAAGTCGAAGTCAGAATTGAAAATCTAAGGATTTTAGCTAAACATGGCTAAAAACAATCTATATTAATAAAAAGTAAACTTAACAATAAAATCTTATTGAATATATTGAGACAGTTGATTCATAATCTTCAGATCTTCATAAATCGTCAAAAAATGCAAAAATCACCATAAATTCATCTGAAAACGGATATAGGATATCAAGGGGTATTTATAAAGTAGTCTCAACATAAAATAAGGATTCTAGTATGGAACATAGCCCATGTTTGATAAATACATCCTGTGTTTGGAGGCGAGTATCATCCATATAAGTTTAAATGAAGTACAATGCTATTTCGAGACATGTTTTTGGAACACGGCCCGTGTTTGAGGCCCAAGCCGTGTTTGTGGATAGTTTCTTATAGGCATCTATTACAATTAAATTGTAAATGGTCACCACTACAATCATTTTGACGTTGATCCCAATAGTTGAAGAAGTTACAATCATTTCACTATCAGTAAGAATTGGTAAAAATCGGTCAGAGTTCGGCTGTCAAATTACTGCGAACCGCTATATATTAATGACCAATTGTGTATAATTTTATGTTTATAATATATATTAAATATATTATATTTATAATTCATAAACTGTTCAAACCATCTATCATTGAAGATTGAATCGAAAATCACCAAAAATTTCATTTATTTGTGGCGTTAAAAATAAATTTTTGCATCAATTATATATGAGAGTTATGGAAAGGATATTTGAATATATTATGTTCTCCTGAGTTTGTGGATATAAAGAACGTTCAAAACGGAGGTCGTATGAAGAAATTACTTTCATTTTAAGTTATAAAATCAGTATTTATCTGATTTTCCTAAAATGAATCGTGCACTGCTTCGTTTGGAATAGCTACGAACCTCATAAACTGTTTTTTAGCACGTTTTTGAACTCAAGCTATGATATATTATTTTATTGTATTTTTAACACATTTTTAATCTCGGCCAAAATTAGATTCGTAAAATGTGTCGAATCCGAACCAATTAATCGCGAAACATTAAATGTTAATTCCCGGAGTTCAGTATATTAGAATTAAATATTGTATGCATTTCTGGAATCACAACGACCAAGTCAGTAAGCATGAACTTTCATAAAAATTTGACAAGATGATATAATGACATGAGAATTAGGAATCGAGAACTACATCATAAAAAGATACCTTGAGTTAACTTTTGCCCAAAATATCTCCTCAAAAAGTCAAATGAAAACTTTTAAAATATGAGTTATAAATAAAATTAATCAATTCTTGCAGGGGAAGCTATACTTCTTTTCTCACTTTGGATCTAAACATTTTTCCTCTCTCTCTATTGCTCTCGGGTGAACCCACCAGCGAAGGTACTCCTTCCCCCTCTCCGCGAAGCACCTGCCAAACGCTCTTGGGTCGACTACAATTAACAAACTAGAGGTTTGATGTTTTCTATTTCTATTTCCGGTAAACCACAAGAGGTGGCATCAGCCTCTTCCCCAGGCTGTTGAGCAAACCCACGAAGTTACCCACCACCATCAACGACTATTGAGCTATTTGTCCTTTCAATTTTGGCTACCAGTGATGAAGTCAAGGAGACCAAAAGGACCACCGTAAGAATGAGATCTTTCCCCCTCGACGGATTTGCCACCATCGGACCAAATATCCACCACAAATACCTTCGATTTTTTTCATCTTTTCACAATAGAGCTCCTCAGAACCACCTATCATCTTTTCTTGTTCGATTTCCGACCTACATCATTGTTGTTTTCCTTTCTCCTTCCCTTCGCATTTTCTGTTGTCGGATCGAAAAACGGAACCAATAAGGAAGCTGCCTCAACCACTCGCCACTAATGCCAGCAACAACAACCACTTGCTACTTGGGTCTTCGTTCCTTAACCAACAAAAGCACTATTGGTACTTCCTCCTTCAACCACTACCCATCGACCCCATTGCACCTGCTTTGCTCCACTCGATCCGTGGTTGCCGGCAATGGAGGTTCGACCAACAAAGGGTCTCTGATCTCGACGTGTAACATCCAAAAATTCAAGACCAAAAATTTCATTTTTAATTAAGTTATTATAAAACCACTAGTATAAAAACATCCATAATAACATCCCATGTCAAAACCCAAAGTGTCAATAATCAAAACGTGTTATCATAAAACAATATCATAGTGTAATCCCAAAGATCTCATGTGCGGAAAACATAGTGTGATGCGTTGCGATCACCGGCTCCTTTCCTTTGAAAATGAAGTACCTGAAACCACAACTGAAAACTGTAAGCACGAAACTTAGTAAGTTCCCCCATCATACCATATATCATACAACACACATACTGTCGAGCATATTCGGGTGCTGGCCTACCCCTTCGGTATCTTTCAACTGATATCCAAGGAATGTTTCACCCCCTATTAATACCACATAATAACATAGCATAACATACATAAATATATTGTCATGCATATATGGGTGTCCGACCTACCCCTTCGGTATCCTTCAATCGGTATCCGAGAGTTGGCCTCCCCTTCGGTATCTTTCAACCGGTAACCGGGAGCTAGCCTCCCAATAGAACAAAACTTCTTCACTTTCACGATTTTTGAATTTCGTATTGAGATTTGTCTTCAGAACTACTGGATTCGGAATGTAAAACTTCTGAAAAACTTGAAACACTAGACTCCCCCTCAACAAGAACATCTAGAGTCACTTTTTCTTCAGAAACTTGAAGAACTTCATGAACTTTATCAAGAACACCAAGAACAACTTTTTTTCTTTCTCTATTTATTTTTCTTTTTCCCGTTCCAGATGATTTTTGATAATACAAAATTGATATAATAGATTATTATCAATTTGTAACCAATAATAAGCACTTTCACCATACTTATACCTCTCCGCTCATGTAAATTTCCACAAACGTAGAGATTATACATCCCAGTAGCATCTTCCAACTGAGATTGATTATGAACATCCCACAAACATTGCTTTTTAACATCAGTAATTAGATCTGTAACATATAATCCTAATACTTTAATGGAGGATAACAACAAATCCGTTTTATCCATTAGATCTTTAACAAGAAACAAAACTCAAAGAGAGAGAGAGAGAAAATAGATCTAATAAGATTTATAGAGAAAGAAAACAGATCTGAGATGATTTCTAGAGAGAGAGAGAGAAACAGATCTGAGATAATTTCTAGAGAGACAAAACGAATCAAAGCACAAATCTGATAATAAAACTCAAATTTCTTTTTCTATTTCACTTCCAAAACTTGAATCAAGAACAAATCAGATGATAGAATGTGTAGAAAATAACATATCTGAATTAAGTTTTGCAAAAACAAGAGATATTTCACTCTCTCTTCAGAAAACTTACAAAACTTGAAGAACGAAGTGAGATTCATGAAAAAATTTCTCCATATCTGATCAATTCTTGCAATAATCCCTGAGATCTACAAGAACTCACTTTGATACCACTTGTTAGGATGAGAAACGAGATGAAAAATGCAGAATCTAAAGAATAATCATGAATCAATCATCATAAAGTTGCAAGTAATCTATCAAAGTTTGTGTATGTCATTGATTTGGAAATTGGACATACAAAGAACTTTATGATGAAAAAGCTTATCTAACAAGCTAAGCTAATAATTATATATGGGGTAAATAAAATATTTACCAAAAATACAAAACCATAACAAGTCTTCAATAATCTTTATATTATATATATTAAAAGAGAAACTTAATGACATCACATTCAACAATCAGGGCCATTCATTATGTTCCCTTAATTAATTTCAACAATTGGATCATTTTGATCATGTCATCATAAAATTAAATTAAATTAATATTAACTAAATTAAGTTGACTATGTTTGAAAAGTTGAAAACTTATTAATGGCGACTGAAAATTTTTATTGGAATGTATTGAAGTGACATAAATGTCAACATGATTATCAAAACATAAATATGATTCTTTCCTTTTTTAAAATCAAGTAGTTTGTATATATCTTTCATAATTATAGAAACTGAAATCAAAGAATTCAAAATAATATGATGTGAATCACAATATTAATTTCTTCATATCACTTCCAAAATCTTTGTTCAAAATTATGTAATTGTAACGCCGTAAATTTCAAAACAATTTTTCATTTAAAAATAATGGTTTAATTCTTAAAAACACTTTTCTTAAAATCTCATTCATAATCAAATTACAAAACATAACTCCATTTTCACTTGCATAATAAACCAGGATACTCAAAATATGACTCTTTTGCTGGTGTGTAGAATCGAGCCGGTGCCATTCCGTGATCCTGAAAGAAACCTGAAACACATAACATAAAACACTGTAAGCACGAAGCTTAGTGAGTTCCCCAAAATACCACATATAACACATATTAGCCACTCGAGGCTATAACTCTGTGGGTCCGTGCACCCAAACTCTGTGAACCCTCAGGTTCTAACTCTGGGAACCTTCCGGTTCTAACTCTGTAAACATGCACAACATAAATCACATAGAAATAATGCAGTACAACACATAACATACACAACATACAAATACTCTATCACATAACTCTGGTTACCTACTCAAGGTAAAGTATAGTGAGAAGACTCACCTGGCAAGCAGGAAGCAGATATCCTCACGCTTGCATCTCGAACTCGCCACCATCTATCACATAAGGCAAATGCTCTCATTAACATAACTCTCGAGACTAGACTCCATCCTCTCTTGGAATCCTCTCAAGGGTAAAAGACCATTTTACCCTCTTCTTGGCCCAAAGGCCACATTGTTGACCAACCCTAAAAGTCAACAAAAGTCAACGGTCAAACTTTGACCCAACTCGCCGAGTGCACTCTGGTGACTCGGCGAGTACACACATGTTCACTAACTCTTTGGGATCCTCTCTCGACACGTCGAGTGTTTTCCTAACTCGACGGGTTCCACCTGGCATGAGTCGCGGGGCCACCACGACTCAACTCGCTGAGTATCAAGAACAACTCGGCGAGTTCCGGCTTGACTCAGCCCACCCGCCAACCCTCTCTGACTCTCCCTGACTTACTGAGTCAACCCCCTTAGCTCGGCAAGACCACTCGCTGAGTGGTTATGGACAATCTTCATGCTACTCGCCAAGTCTGTTCTTCAGACTCGGTGAGTCTATGCCATGCATCAACTCAAACTCACCCCTGAGGTCAGATCCGTTCCAATAACTCATAGATCCAGCCCTTCCAAGCTCATACATCACGTAAAGTTACAATCTTGGTGCTCATGCAAAGGTTCAAAGGCCTTATTTGAAGATATGGTCTCTAGAATGCTATTCTAAGCTTATGGCCTCCATTAACACTCATAAAGCTTGAGGGAAAAGGGTCTCTGGACCTCTTTGGGTCTAGATCTAAAGCATCAACATGAGAAGAGGCCAGTTACTCCATGGATCATTCCAAAAAGGCCACAAAGAAACCCTATCTCTAAGATTTACACCAAGGACTGAGAAAGGAATGAATGATTACCTCAAATGAAGTCTCTGAGCTCAAAAATCACTGGATTAGCACCTTCTTTGGTCTCCTCTTGCCTTGGTCTTCTTCTATAAGCAAAACACCCACAAATAATCAAGGATCTTCCTCTTCTCTCTCACAAAACGCTCAAAGACTCTTTACGGTTCTCTCTGGGGTTGGTGGCTGCAAATGACGGCCATAAGCCCCTTTAAATAAGTCTCATACCCTGGAAATTAGGATTTCGTTAAACAGCATGGACTCGCCGAGTCCGGACGCGAACCCGCGCCCATAACCGCGATCATACTCGGCGAGTTTGGACTCCAACTCGCCGAGTCTCCTCACAAATCACCAACAAAATACAAAATAACTAATACCTGGGAACCCGAGTTGTTAAAGTAAAAGTATAAACTCATTCAGTTGTTATCACAATTTCGTGAAATCTAGACTTTGCAGCATCATGTTCGAATACCAGCTTCATAAGCTTAGCAATTTTTTTGATTTATTGATTAATTTCTTACATCTGATTATAGTTTGTGTTTAGTATATTTATCAATGGCTTATTAGTGGGTTTTTGATAAATGGATTTTCTATTCCATCTCAATCTGTATGTGTATGTGTGTGCGTGTATGTGTGTGTTTTCATGTGTGTGTGTGTTTTGGATTGGATTCTATATTTGGATTGGATGAAGTAAATTCAAATTAATTAGTTCTATATTAATTAGATTGGATTATGCGTTTGGATTGGATGAAAAAATAAATAAAGGTAAATATGGACTACCTTCCCGAAGGGTTAAGTGTCTACATATGTTATTTTTTCAAAATGACTTATTTAGGCTTGCTGTAAAAACTACTTTTATCTGGAATGATTCATATATTCTTTAATATATGTGTGTGTTTGTGTTTCTCAATAAGCATATGTATTTTTGTCCAAAGGTTAAAAAAAAAAAGGCAAATGTAATTTTGATATTGATGTATTATACATACTTGTTGTAAAATGACCTATTTACACTTGTTGTGTGTATCTGTTTGTGTTTTGGTGTGTGTGTGTGTGTGGATTGGATTATGTGTTTGTATTAGATGATGTAAAATTCAGTTTAATTAGTTCTCTGTTTCAGTTTGATTCTGTGTTTGGATCGGATGAAAATAGAAATAAAGAAAAGTAAAAGTGAAGTACCTTCCTGGAAGGTTTAGTGTCTACATATATTATTTCTTCAAAATGATTTATTTACCCTTGCAGTAAAAACTACTTTTTGGGAACAATTCATATATTTCTTTAATATATGCTTTTTTGTTGTTATAAATTTCCATGTCATTACATTAATATTTTATTTATAAGATAAATTAGTTTATAACTTTAATTGTTATTTACAGCTCAGCCTCAAGTGGGTAACTGTTTGTTTTGGTAAAGATTGCATATTAATGATGACATGTCTCGCCTTTTAAAATTCAAAAATGTATGTCTTTTATCATTAATTAATAGCTTAATGTTTGTTTTTCCTTATTTTTTAATCATTAATTATTTATATTGTTTAACTTCTTCATTTTTTTCTTCTTATATGTAGTATTGTTGATATGGATTTGAAAGTTGAGTCTTCCATTAGTACTACACAACTTAACATCGATACTGTTGTGACCAAGGCAGAGGATTACTACTCCGTTTTCCAATCAAGAACATTGATGATATTCCATATTACAATGAGGTATACTTAACAATATTAATATTTTTCCATTAATTTTATAAATCTATGACACATAACACAGTGAATATATATGAAAAAAATTATATATTTTTAAAAAATTTTATGAAATAGAAAATTGGTTTGTCCATCATTGCTACTATCATCGATTTTGATTTAGACGAAGGCTAGTATTCTTTTTATTGTCGTGATAGTTCAAAAAAAAGTAAGTAAGAATGATGATGATGATGATACTAATGTTGATCCATTTACATGTGAAGGTTGTGGTGGAGTTTATGATGTTTACAGCAAGTAAATTCATAATTTTATATTTGTAAAGTTCTTGTGTCATTAATCTATATTCGAATGTTTCCAATTTTATTTCATTGTCGATTCAAATGTTATTTTATAATTTTTAGGGTGAGGGTCGTAATTCGTGTTCAATATGAAACTAGTTTTTTTTTTGTATTGTTTGACCGTCATGGTAAATATGTTATTCACCATGGCAATCAGTGGCTGATGGAAAATATATCAAATGTAGCGTTAATTTTTTTAATCGTCAACTCATCTCTTATTTTGTTTTGTGATGTTATTTTTTTAATATATGAATTGAAGAATTGAATAAATTCATTTTAAGCCATTAATACATCCAATTTTTTTTAACATAAAAAGTTGTCTACAAAGATGTTATTCAATGATTTGTACTTTTTTATGCATTCATCCGCGTTTAACGCGGGTTATAATCTAGTTAACTAAAATATCAAATCAGATTCAATATCTCAGATACTTAACATGCACATCCTTAAATATATGAACACTTCATCAATAAAATTTTAATACTTATGAAAATCCAGAAAGATGAAATGCCAAAAATAAAAGCTTGTTTTAGAAACATCCATACATAAAATTTCAGAAAAAAAATACATAAAATCATATTAGAATATAAAAATTAAAAGAACATACCAACTGAAGTTGTCTTCAAATCAATAATTGATGTGTATATGAAATACACAATGAGTTTTCACATGAATATATGTAGTAATTGTTTTCAAATTTAGAGAAGACTTGCTGATATCTCGTGGAATACATCGAATTGAATAAGTTTTTGTCAAAATAAATTCGAGGCAATTGATATGTATCATAAAAATTTAGGAATTAGATTATTGATTAGAAAACAAAATTATCAACATAATTTATTTAAATCTAAAATAAAAATCAGAAAAAATTACATGTGTCAGTTTTAGAGAGTCGAAGAAAAAAATTGAAAATTATTAGAAAATGTCAAGTTGCAAAATTTAGATTCTTTTATTAGAAGAGGTAGATTTTTATTTTTATTTTTCGAAAGTTAGTAGAGAGTTTATACATAACCTTGAAGAATTATAAAACTAATATTAGTAGCATTTTGTTAACCGACATCTAACTTATTCTGAATTTAGTATCTAACTTATTATGAATTTGGTGATTATGGTTGTCAAAAAATTTGGTATCTAACTTATTCTGAATTTGGTGATTATGGTTGTCAAAAATGCTACTTACAACTACAAGAGCACAATGCTAAAACATCAAATTACATCTCAATTTAGTACTTTATGTTAAGGAAGCTTCTACTGTCACAAAATATGAAAGTTATTATCTTGTTTACGGAATATTGTTTGACATACATGATTGTACCCTTAAATCCTAAATCCTAATGCCCAGCAAACACTTATTGTTCCTAAGGTGTAGTACATAATTATTGCGCAAATCCATACATGATTTTATGCTATAAGATATATATATATATATATATATATATATATATATATATATATATATATATATATATATATATATATATATATATATATATATATATATATATTAAAAAAAAAAAAAAAAAACATACAATTATAAGCATCATTTAAAGCAACATCATTGAGAACTTGAAAACCAGTAAATCAGTACTAGCACAAGTACCGATGGTATTGAATCATAAATTTTATGATTTTATAGTATCGAATATCGTTCTATATGTTTAAATTCAGTAACGGTTTCAAATTTGGAACCGGTAATGGGATTGGGATTTGACACTAAATGCTCAGCCTTAAGTTAATTCGATGATAATAAGCTCATTGGTATCCCAAGATTATTTCGCCCCAAGTTATCAATGATCGATACGAAAATACTTTTACATCAAAAAACTTTAAAGAAAAATTATGTGATTAAAGCATTTAGGAATTAAATCAAAGAGAATTAACGGAATTAGATTACGTAATAAAACTTTGAGTATGTCAGCGAGTTAATAAGATAAGGTCCCATCCTAATTCTTTACATTTTTATCATATTAATGAACGGGATTAAATTGCTTAATAAAAATTTACTAATATTTTATTTTTATTTTGGTTGTTTTTGTTGCAAGTAAACTAGTTTATTGTAATGGGATTTTTTATGATATCACTAAAATAACCTATAAGATAGTTTAATAGTAGTTAGTTTTATTATATTTATTCTATTGGATTCTATTTCTAATTTATTACAACCATTTATCTGTAGAAATCTCATTTTTACTACTATATTACTACGTTTTATTTACAAACAAAAAAATGTAATTTGTTTGGTGAACTTGACATCCCATAAGCAAGGTTTTTTTAACATAAGTTTCAAATATGTTATATGTTTCCATAAGTTTTTCAAATATACATTTTATGTCATTTTCCAATTTGTTATTTAGATTATCAACTAGGTTTTATCAAACGTCATTATTGATATATTTTATTAGTTTAACAAATATATAAAAACCAAATTTTAAGTGAATCTGCAAAGCGTAACCTTAATCTTTTAACTATAAAAATATATCATAAATAATCTAAGTTATGTTAAAAATGTGAATTGTATAAAGAAAAAAGACAGCCACAATACTTTGGTATGGTTAGGAATGAATTATTGTAGCCAAAATATAAATTTACAAAATTTTAGCCCAAAAGCAGACTCACTACAACAAAACAAATTTCCACACATGGTACAATCCGTCGCTATGGGTGTGTGATCAGATATCATGGATTGTCGAAAATAAGTCATGAGTTATATTGCTGATAATAACGAAATTAGCGACAAAAATTCTTTCAAAGTTGCAATAACCAAAAACCACAAATTTGTAACGGATTAGCAATGACCCGTATACACTCGTTGGGTTCCAATTTATATAGTTGTCGCTAATATACCGCTCATTTAAGCGGTTTTTAAAGTATATGTATAAAATTACAAAAGTTATGATACTTCTAAAAGCAAAAGAAAAAATATAATTTTTTTCAGTATTGCAGAAAAATCAAATTATAACAAACGAACCCAAGTTTTTGTTCAACCATAACAATAAAAATATATACCGATGGTGTAACATCCTGTTTCCTGCCATTTTGTCACACCTCCGGCCGCCATCGGAAACGCTGATATGCACGACGTAAACCAGTGATCACGGTTATTGAACATACATTGAACAATACAAATATAATATTCTATTATTACCGAAATAAAATTACATTGAAAATAACTATCACAAAATCGCGACACACGCCAACAAAATGTATAATAAAATAACGGGGAGTCTTCTAAGTGAACACTTTCAACCTACTAATTAACCTGAGAACACATGTATGAAGATACGTCAACAAAAATTGTTGGTGAGTTCTACTGGTTTTGACACCAAATATTTTTATAACTAAAAAACGTTTTATAAAATTTATCTGATTGCCCATCTTTTATAATACATACTTTTCTATCAAAAATATAAAATAATTGAGTTATAAAAGTATATTTATACTCATTTAGAAATATCGTTTGCTAAAATCCAAAAATACATCATTTGTTAAATATATAAGTAAATCAAACTTATAAAAAATTTACAGTTCTCATGACCAAAATGTTTTTTATATAAGGATTTTTTAATGCCAATTTATATAAAAGAAAGTCATATCACTATTTGTGAAAACATAAATTAGTCAAATTTACCCTTGAAACCCTGTAAAGCATTCGTATAGTTCATATGTAAAACTCATAAGTTTCGAATTTATAAACTTTATAAATTCGTGTCGTACTATTAATTAAATATTATCTTACTTAATTTAGAAACTGACACTTAACCAGTGGGGCAAACTCCTCCCACATAAATATTATGATTTCCTATAAACAAAGGGTTTATATAAATAACTTATTACTTATAAGTTATTAAACTTTAATCAGTCGTACTGTGATATTAATTAAGTGTTATACAACTTAATTTATGGTATTGACACTTATCGTTTTGAGTCACAATTTTAGAAGTTGGGGGTTAAAATGTAAATTTCGGATTAATTTGTAAAGATTTTTTAGGGTTGAGGGTTGTTTAGTAAATTATGGTTTAATTTGAAAGGATTTTTAAATACAGTGGTTGCTTGCTAATTATTAGGACTTACTATGAAAGGAATTATGGAAGCAAGGGCTAAAAGGTAAATTTTAGACTTAAATTGGAAACAAATCTCATAAGGAGGGACTGAAGTTGGCAAATGGCACCTAAGTTTGGGAATAACACTGGTTATAAACGGTGTTCCTTCCTCGTCAGTTAACCCAAACCCTAGTGTTCAATACAACCGCCACCACCTAATGTGAGCCCTCTCAGTCGTCACCCCTCTTATCCGTCCGTTTTCCGATCAGACGAGGCCATCAAGAAGATTCTTCGCCGCCACGATGACCTTACTGCCGGAGAGGTTGCATGCAACCGGAGAACCACCGATACTGGTGATGCAAACCGTGTTCGTCGCTGTGCGAGTCGTGCACAAAAAGGAAACCCTCGGTAAGACTGCTCGCCACTCACCTTTCTTCTTCTTATTCTTCGTTTATATTGGTAGGACGTCGTGGGACGTCGCTGCTGCCGCTAGTGACCTTTTTGGCCATATTTAATGTTTATTCTGGTGACGATGGCCACCTGAGAGGTGGTTGGATATGAGTACAATCGAGGTTGCAGGTCGTTCTCGGTATTGGTGGTGTTGTATGCGAGATAACTGACCAAACACCCACCGTCACCATCACAAAGCAGTGTCTGCCACCATTTTCTGCCGCCACTAGCCACCATAAAGGGTGGTTGTGTGTGTTATTGTGGGTGTGAAGTTGTATATGCAATTTTTGACAGGAACCACCACCACCACCATTGGAAATGGTGGCTGTCGCCGTAAGCCGTCGTCGACCACCATTGCCCGAGGTGGAAATGGGCGGCGCCCGGCCTAATGGAACCCTAATTGGCCCAATAGATTGATCTTGGACTTTGTTGACTTGTGATTGGGTTGAAAACCCTAATTAAGGTTTAGAAAACCCTAATTTTGGAAATGTTGGTTTAGGATTTGCCGGCACCCGCGTTTGGACTATTAGACTGGAATTTTGAATTATGTCAAACTACTTAGTATGAATGGCCTAGTGGAGTGATGGACTTAATGATTTAATACCTTAATGGGTTAAGCCCTTAATGGGTTAAGTAAGAACACTTAACCCTAATCATCATTTCATGTGAAAACCCTAATTATGATTGGGCTTCAAGTTGAGCCTTTCTTTTGGGCTTAAGTGTTTAGATTCTTGTTGGGCCAACTGAGAACAAGTATATGGACTATTATATTTGGATGGGCCTTAGGATAAGGCCCATATAAGGGGTTTAGGCCTAATTTGGAAAATTAGGCCATAATTAGGCCTTGGTTGATTAATTGGCTTTTGGGCCTTCGGAGTATGAATTGTGCCTTGATCTTGGACCAAGCTATGTTAAGGGTAAAATGGTCCTTTCACAAAGTCAATCATCTCAACTGTAATTAACTACTAGTGGGTCAGCCTTTGTGCCTTAGACCCACTTCTACTAGAAGGTAACTCACCTCAATGTCGCGTAGTGTCTGAACTGTCCCCGGCGTGGAAATCAACTTTCTTCGACTCCTCAATCCCTACACTACAGTTATATTAAGTCATCAATTCGTACTCACAACCCCCATAAGGGTCAACCCAAATCCTGGTCAAAGTCAATGTTGGTCAAAGTCAACCTCGAGTTGACTTGACTCGCCGAGTTGATCTACCAACTCATCGAGTCTCTATTCCACCAAAATGATCCAACTCCTAACTCCACTCGTCGAGTCTAGCAACAACTCGATAGGTCCTCCTTCAACCATAATATCGGGACCATCTTCAACCAACTCGTCGAGTTCCCCTTGAACTCGTCAAGTTCATCTCCCTCATAAGAATGTGTTCAGTCTATGACTCGTCGAGTTGTATAAACAACTCGTTGAGTCCATCTTTATGGTTTGGGAGATTGCCTTGGACTCGCCGAGTTTGTTCATACACTCGTCGAGTCCCATGATTTCCATGTCTATAATCTTGTCCAACTTTGTTGAGTCCTTCTTTAGACTCAACCAGACCCCCGAAACAACAAAGGTTGGGTAACCACTACCCACAACTCGCTGAGTCCACTAAGATCCATGTCCATAAACTCGATTTCTGCTAAGCTCATCTCATCGAAAGGGTAGATCTGACCTCCTAGGGTCGATATAACACGTAAAGTCACAAACTTTACGTCCATGCATGGGTCTTTAAGCTCAAAAGGACCAAAAGTGAGACCTACAAGGTGCGTGGGGCTCTCATGGCTATAGAGTTGGCACCTTTATGCCATGAGACCCCTCCAAAGACCAAGATCTGAAGCCATAACTCCATATTACACTCCACAACCCAAAAATAGCTTATAATGCCTTAAATATACCAAAATCCAACCCTAAAGATGATTAAACACATGGAAGATCAAGATAGAAGCTTCTTACCTTAAATGAGTTGGAAATGGAACACAATCTCTGGATCTTCTAGCTTTAACTTGAACTCCTAAGCTCCTTTCCTCTTCTCATGCTTCACAATCCACCAAATGCACAAAAATGGCCTCAGAACACTCAAACAAGGCTAGGGTTTCAGGCTAATGTTTTCTGGAAGTATAAGGGACGATGGAGGTTGATATGGGGAGAGATAAGTTGTTTAAATAGGGTGCAAATCCTCAAATTTAGGGTTTCACTCAAACAGCATCTACTCGTCGAGCCGGTCTCCCGACTCGTCGAGTAGATCACTTAAACTTTTCGCGGGTTACGAGTCTACTCGACGAGTTGGCCCCCAACTCGTCGAGTCCCAAAGAAAAATACAAGAATTACTTGAATTAAATGCATACCAGGAATCAGGTGTTACATTCGCCATCCTATCCCGAACTTTAGTCAAATCGTAACTCCACAATGTTGCATCATTCGCCATTATTGTTTGATTATGTACCGACCCAAATTTCACTGCAGGGCATCTTTTGGTCATATGGGTTTTCAATGTCGAATTCTCATATTCATTAAAAAAAAAAGCACCACATTCTTGCATCGCTCTTTTCTTGGACCGCTCGATATTACACACAAATCATAATTGCACCAAATAGCCAGATTTCTACTTGTTTCTTTGATGCTAACAACGGTAAGATTATTTGATGAATCTCCAACACCAACGGAAGTTGAATCCATTGTTTGAATTAAGAGCGTTTTTTAAACTAAGAGATGTTTTTTGAGGTTTGGTTAACCCAATACATCTACTAGCTATTTGTACTATTAAATACTGGTGAATATGGCCAAAAGGGACCCAATAACGAGATTGCAACGACCATAAACGGCTATATAGCTGGTAGAATAAGACAAAAAAAATGGGCAGATTAGCCCTCTCGATAAACTGGTCCAAAATCGGTTCAACGTTAACCTGTTCGAAACCGGTCCCAACGATTGGAATGGAGATCTGGCTCAAACTGACGGTTCAGTTCACGGTTGAACCAGTTCAAGGCTAAACTGTTTTTCAAATGGGAGGCCGGTTCGGTTCATGAACCGTTTTTTTGCTCACACCTAGTTCTAGGTTAGTGCAAAATTAAATAATAATAATAATAATAATAATAAAATAGGGAAAACGAATTTTGTCTTAAATATACTACAGGCCGCATTAGGCCCATTTTGCAGCCTATTTGTTATTTTCACAGCCATGAGTTCGAATGTGAAATTAGTGGTTATTTAATTTTTTTTTCCCTATAAATTTTGAAGAAAAACTTATGAAAATTGGCCACGTTTATCTTTTTCTATAAATTATAAAGATTCAAATACAAATCACTTCAAATATAAAACTGAAATTATCTACCTAATTAACAATAAAATATTTCAAAATTCATTTACGTAAAAAAAAAATTATGTATGCAACCACTAAATGGGCTCAGTTGTAATTTTAACTCAAGGTCTATTATTATTGAGGTAGTACTTAGTAGAATCGTCTATTTTTGCTCTTTTGAGAATGACTTATGTTAGTAAATAAAAACTTCTATCCACATAGACATTTTGCATGAACCTTATAAAAATTTTAAAAACGTAAAATATCAATCTAGCTAATAAAATGAAAAAAACAAAAGCATCATGATCAATGATTTTATGGGTTGAAGTGTGTGTATGTGTTTGGGAGAGGGGGGATGGACCACACGACCTAAAAATTAGTTTAAAATTAAATCAATTGGACAATCATAAATCAATTGGACAATCATTTCTAATAAGATTTTTGTTTCATGTATTGTGTTATCTTTTATCTTATCTTATTAAGAACTTTTTTTTTGACACTTTTAGCAAGAAACTATCGCTCCTTCATTGTCATTCACTCGTTGCCATTCACAAACCAAATTGGTCTTCATGTTGTGTTGTTCACTCGTTTGAGTCAAATTTGTACAATGTTTACATTTTTAATAGAGACGTAGAGTGATTAAGATTTGTTGCAGTTAATACTATGCGTTTCCGTTTTAGAACTTTTTCCCTTATTGAACAATTGACTTGACAAACACTTGCACATGCTTTTGCCCTTCGTTTGGGAGATTAAACAGTTTACCTACTGAAAACGACAATGAATGGGTTTTGAGGTTCTTTAACGATGCCTACATGGGTCATGGCTAACAATCATGTTTCATGTAAAGTTATATAATTAAAAAAAAAAATGAGATATTTATAAAAATGACTCCATCATAGCTTAGAATATGCATGGGGATTTTGAGTATAAATACAATTTTTACAATGGGCTTTGAGATACAAATACAAGTAAGGCCAAATACATGGACCGATATAATCAATACTAACCACTTTAACAACGACATTTTGATGGTTATTCGAATACATAAAACAATACATAGCAATCAAATCAATTAACACAAAACCATCAAAACCATCAAGATCTACCCATGGAAATGCAGTTAAATATTGAATGACCTAAAATGAAGAAAGTGATAGAATTTGTTTTTATTCCATATGAACACTCGTACGAATAACCACTTAAAAAACGACCTTTACGAATTTAGGTAAATGGCCTTTTAGGTTAAGTTTTTCATTGTTACGTAAAGATTAACATCAGTCGACTTGTCAAATCAAATATTTAATTTTCAGGATTGGATTAAAAATTACAAGAAAGATCCTTATCTTAATTGATGAAATTATTTGTACTTTTTAAAAACATATTTGATTAGATTGACCGATGTCTCTGAACCATAAATATTTCACAACATAAGCTTCGACTCCTAAGATTTTAAAAAGGGTTATACTATAAATACTCACATTCATTCACATACAGGGTCACATTAGGAGGGATGCACAAACACTATTACACTCACATGTAAGGGAGGTACTCAATATAAGGGATACGTATAGAAATCTTAAATTTTAAAATGAAGAAACAATAACCTTGCATTTCATTCTTATTATCTCCATCTTTAGATCATTTTGATGATATCATTAACCAAATATAGAAATCTCTAATAATTATTAAAAGAAAACCTTAAATTTTAAAATGAAGAAACAATAACCTTGCATTTCATTCTTATTATCTCCATCTTTAGATCATTTTGATGATATCATTAACCAAATATACACACAACTCAAATTATGCTATCAATTTAAGCAGTGGCGGAGCCATGATCAACGTAAAGGGGTATACCGATTTTTTTCCTCTGTGTGTGTGTGTGTAATATACAATAAGAAAAAAAAATAACCGCAAATTCATTAGATATAAAGTTCAATTTTCATAATAAAGTTACGTTTTAAAGCTCACATCTTCGCTCTTTCATTTTAATAAAGCGAGTAATTACATTTTTAATCTTAACATTCTCTTGTACTTCATTTTCTACACTACAAATCAAAGCACCATTCATAAAATCGTCACCTATTCTATTACACAAATCGGTCTTCAAGAACTTCATTGCAGAAACACACCGTTCAACGGTTACGGTTAAGATGGGCAAAACCAAAGTTAATTTTAATAATCTATAAACCAAAGAAAAAGAGAGGTGCTTCCCTATTTCCACCAACAAACGAGAGAGATCTGTAATTCCCTTCAAGCTGAAAAATCTCTCATCATTGAGCAAACAGTGATAACAGATATCTCGCTTAGCTTTAACAACTTTGCTTTATCAAAATCATCAAAATCGTTGTCCCTAAATCATCAAAATCGTTTTTGTATATCTCGCTTAGCTTTAACAACTTTGCTTTATCAAAACTAGAAAATTAGTCACGAGGACTCAAAACCGCCATGTTCTCCATCAACATTGTGCCAAAGTCACTAAATCTTTCCCCAAATTCTTGAATTTGCATATCTAAAATCCTGTTAAAAATCACAACTTTAAAATGATGTTGATTAGTCTTATTAGTCATATGCTTGCATAGGGTAACATAATATTCCGATATTTTCTTAAACAGCAGGAAGGTGATCGATCCATGTAGGAATATCATTTTGCTATAGTTGGTGTCACTATCACATTCTTGCTTATTCAAATGCTAATTGTCTTCAAACAAATAATGACTAGCCATTTGACATCTTGTATTGCGTTGTGTTCAAGTTAATGGATCATAGTTATGCTATTTTTTATTTATTAATATATTAACAACAATATATTATTATCTAATAGCCTCATATTTGTTTATTTATATATAGTCTTGATTAAATCGACATGACATCAACTAGAAATCGAATTTTTGGATAAAATATATAACACGACTTGAAGAGTTACCATGTCACATATTGTTTACGGGAAATTACTGGAAACAAAATGTATTTCTATTCTTTTTAATATTGTTTTTCATTATTTATTACTTTTTACATTGTTAAAAGGAATAACATTCTACTTTCATTAGTGTGTTCATTATAACATTTATTAAGGGTAAATTGTTTTTCTTCTTAACCTTAAGATTTTGAAGTTAACTTCGTCTTATATGCCTCGCATGAAGTTAACTCCGTCTAATAAAAGAACCTCCTTTCGTTTTCAGCAGAGACAATTCCCCGTAGCTGTTTGTTTTGCTATAACCATTAACAAAAGTCAATGACAATCATTATCAACTATTAGATTGTATTTGCATAGACCCGTCTTCACTCATGGTCAGTTATATGTAGTTTTTCGCGTGACAAGTAAAAATATCTGAAGGTACTCATATGTGACGAGGAAGGTCGTCCAACAAACAAAACAAAAAATATTGTCTACAAAGAGGTCCTACAAAGATTATAGATATTCAGAAATTTCATTTTATTTTTTAAACTTTTCAATATAATCAATAACGCAAAGTTTGTTTCTATTACTTAATCTTTTTTTTTAATCATTGTGTCGATTTTTTTATAATTTTATATGTATTTTTTATATGTTCCCCTCGTTTTATGCGGGTCATAATCTAGTTGCTTTTAAAAATACAATTATTGTTGTATTTGGCATTAGTTAATGTGAAGATAGCATGTTATATTTTTTCAAAAAGTTATATTTCAAGAACACGCTGCCCTTACTGATGGGTTTTGGTCATAAGACATCCTATGTGCTCATGCAAACCCTAATGCTTGGATCTAGGTTTCTCTATTGTACATGCTTTGAATCCAAGACTATAAACCCTAATTCTAACATACATATAATCATATTAACATGAGAATAAGTTTATAGTGTTACCTTGATTGTTATGTAGCAATAACAATCCCAAATCTCCTTGAATTGACTTTGGAATGCTTAGAGTCACAAGTGTCACTCCTCTAATAGCTTATAAACACCATAAGCAAGTAGAGAAGGTATAAAGAGAGAGGTGAGAGGTTAGAATTCGTATCTAGGACCTCTTGGGAAGGGATACACGAATTCATGACCCTAGGGGTGTTTATATAGGTGTAGAGATAGGATTTCAGTCATTATCCTTATCTAGTTGATTATCCATTAAGCAACCAATAAGATAATCCTTGAATCCTTATCATACTCGAATTCTAAGGCTTTCCAACCTTAAATTCGTCCACCATATAAATAAGATAATCCTTACCTTATTTTGTAACTATCACATAATTACAAATCAGCCCCTCTAGTTTAATTAATTACATTTGATCACAAAACTAATTCTTAATTAATTATTGACCAATATTAATTAAACAAATATGATTTCTCCTTTAATATATTATTCTTATAACATATTAATAAATCATATTATCCTTTCTCTCTTTATTCATTTCTCCAATCAAGTTGCTTTGGTGAAGGCAACCCAAAAGGACCATGCACCATCGGGTCAAGTACATACCAAAATAGT
Source organism: Lactuca saligna (assembly GCF_052625555.1). Taxonomy (NCBI): domain Eukaryota; kingdom Viridiplantae; phylum Streptophyta; class Magnoliopsida; order Asterales; family Asteraceae; genus Lactuca; species Lactuca saligna. The sequence goes on along the minus strand of NC_136418.1, from coordinate 166,915,162 downwards.
TATGGACTTAGACACTAATCCAACAGTCTCCCACTTGGATAAGTCTAACAACTATTCTGCGTATGACTTCAGATCCTGATCTGCAATCGTAGCTTTCCAAAGCCGCTGTCAACTCTGATCATATCAGATACGCGTGTCCTTAGATAAGGGATCATATATTCCTCCATTCTAGATATCGTATGAGATATGATTTCAAATCATTCTCTTTGTACTATATCTTGATTTCCGATTTATGATGACAAACTAATTGAACAAATCAAATTAGCCCTAGCCCGGCCGAGCATTTACGTTTGTCATCACTAAACCATCGAGGGGGCCAAAGATATCGCTTTTATCCTACTTTGGATAAAAGGAACGGATAAACTTTAATACAATGCTCGCTTGCACTCACTCACCGAATTACACACAACAATATGTTTTATAACACTAAGTTACTGGTGCGTTTACATATTATCAATGTGCAACCGATCAGCAAGATACAACTCACACATCTCGGTTTCAAGAATATAAGATGTTATCGTCTCACTAATCACTCGAGATAGTGATCCAAGTGAGCGTGGGTTTAATCCAATGCTCAAATCATATTCATAAGCACTCATGAACGTTGCAGCAAACATTTGCTTATGTCTAATACTCTTTTAGACAATCCACACACCAATTCACGATAATCTTCATTCATATCTACTTCCAACATATGAACGACTGTGGTCCGTTTGAATAATTCGATTATTCTTAATAAACTTAATTATTCTGGAAGTCAAAACATGCAAATGTGAAACACAAGAATAATACTAATCCCATATGGCCTCAAACCTTTGAGTATAAATAAAACGCCTTTTATTTATCACCATATTGATTACTCATTATTTGTCGTTTCGGGTAATCAACTTCTTACTTGAATTCCAACACTTGTCCCATGATCCTAACAGGTACACAATGTTTACCTATGGTTCTTACTTTTGTGAAATAGACAAATTGAACACATTTCCAATCATTCTCATTTTACAACTCCAAATCCATTTTCTTAAGTGTAAGAATATCAAATTCTTGTTACTTATACAATATACTAGATTCTAACACTTTATGCAACGATCCTTTTGTAATGTCACTGCACCAAAGTCTCAAAGACTATTGCTAATGATATTACAAAGTCCTCTAATGTAGATTGTTACAAGACAATTCCTTAGATATGATGTCTCTCACTCAAAGTACATTCCTTTGAACATCCTTTTGCATAAAAGTTTCTAATCTAGACATAGATTTTCAATATTTACTTCCTAATATGAACACGCTTCCATATTTTCCTCATGACAACTCATTCTTAATAGGATCCTTTCTATTTGTAATGATGTCGATATGGTCCATCCAATATGGAAACATTTCCATATTTTCCAATACTATACTTCCAACTACTCACAAGCGACCAATCCTCGTCGAACTTTGGATTGTCCTTTGATAGTTGTTTAATTATTTTAGTCAAAACCAATTCTAGTCCCTTTTCCCTCTAAATGCACTAGACATTTGGAAAATTTTAGAATGGTCAAACATTAAAGCATTTGCAATCGATCCTATACCTGAAGCGTATGAGACACGATGCACAATGTTTTATGTTCTCAAAATTCGAATTGTGAAGATGAATACCGTAATCATAATCGAAATTTTAAGAACACACATTGTACCTTTGACTAAATTTATTAACATTCCACAACCTAATCCTTTAGATTTGAAATGCAGCATAATATTCTCTCCCTTAATTATAGCAAAACAACTTTACAACCCTTACGACTTTGCAAGGTATAACTCTTGTTTTTCTATAATTAATATTGCCAACTTGCAATACTTTCCATAATAATCATACATTCATAACTTTTATGCTCCCACTATCATGATGATTACTATAAAACATAACACTTATGCTCCCACTAGCTTCGACATGTATTCATAAACATCTTAACTTTCAGAGAGACAATACCTATTGAATTTCTTAAGTCCATGTTTCTAATACTTAGTGCTTTGATAATCTTTTATCAAGGCTTCTTGAACTTATACACCTTTGCCTTTAGATAGTTCATATGTGTGTCTCAACAATTAAGACTAATTGCCAAACCTCACAATTCAAATTATGGAAAGGAATACCGTAACCATGATCGAATTCGAGAATGCAATTTTACAATCATTATCTTTAAAATCTTTCTTAGTGAAAGCATTTTCTCACAATCATTTTCATGAAGGAGGAAATCTTATGACACTTAGATTTAAACGGTGTATGTGTTCCTTTCCATGTGAATTTGTTAAAAACCAAGGTTTACGACAAATTCAAACTCATATGGATCGAACTTTCTTAATCTTGATTTCTTGCCTTATGGTAGCACAGCTGCCCACCACGTCTTCCAAGTAGTTAAGTGGCTCACCTTTTCCTATCAATGTACTTTCCATTGATCAAGGTCCATGCCTTTTATGCATTCAAATGAGAACTCATAGGACGCACATGCATAATTAACTCGATTGAATTGGCACAGAAACAAAATAATATCTTCACGACAGGTTGTAAACCTCAAATCGTGTGCTAGTGATGATCGATAAGGCTTATTTGATTTGTTCTTGAAACTTTTCAAGACTATTAAGACTCCCACTGACTCCTTGACATATACGATTCTCTTATCAAAACATTTCTTGACAAACAAATATTCAAGAGTTAGTGCAGCTTATATCAAAACAAAACACTTCATAATTTGGTCTTAGTTGGTCTTTGTCTTATCCAAGACATCACAACTTTCCACAATTGATGAATGTTACAAACCTTCTTAATACTATTCACTCAATGTCACAATCTTGACTTTAAGACTTGTTTTGGAACGAAGTATGATAGACTTCTTGATTTAACCATTTCTTCAATCCTTGATTCCTCTTCTTAAACATACAATTGTACTAAGACTCACTTAGAGGATCAATTGAGATATGGTTCTTAATCATTAAGACCTATCATAAAGCATAAAAGGTACTCTCCCTTCTTCTTAGAATGGAGAAACTTTTATCTTTCTGCCTACTTGACTCTTCTTATTCGTTCTGCTATTGATTTAAACATTTTCAATCAATTCAGAATCACACTTAATCTTATAAGCATAATCATATTTACTAAACCTTTAGTAAATCATGACGAATATCTTTGTTACTCTTATGGTGAACCGGATCAACACACAACTTTGTGTACTCGATCTCCAAGTCCTTCACTTGACACTTTGTCAATGAATTAGTCTAATTTCCAAATACGTAATTTCTCATTCATCGTGCATCCACGTTGCATGATTCCAAGTTTCTGTCCAATTGAAACTTGGGCGATGAGAAACTCTCCCTATTTGGTAAATTCTTGACATTTTCATAAATAACATAACTAAGAATCATATCCATTCGTTGTAGAAATATGCAAACATCAATTTTCATAACAATTGCATTGCAAGGAAGTAAACAAATAAATAAGTTAAACAAAATTTGTTTTATTTATAAAAACAGCGGAAAAACATTTGTCCTTACAATGCAAAATCTATTGAAAACTATGTAAAAGGAAAATTTCTAACAACTCTATCATAACTATCTAAGCTCAAAATCCAATCTTCAAGTCCATGCGATCAAGATCCATCTCTTGTGATTAGATTCATCTTGCTCTCTCATCAAGCTTCCTTTCTTTTCACCGATCCTTCAAAACATTCAAATGCAATCTTATCACATCATGTATTAAGAATCAATGAATAGGAAGTTAATGGAGTTAGATAGTGGATTCTTACCTAAAGCGTAGTCATACTTTTGACTCTCCCATCTCTTATATCTCTTAGGTAAATAGGGCAACTTCGTCTCCAATGCCCATTCTCTTGGCAATAAAAGCAAACTAACTCTTTTGGAACAACACATGGAACTACCTCAGACATCGCCTTTCTCTTATGATCAAACTTTTCGATCATTGCATGTCTTTCATTGCCATTGTCTATATCCATAGAGGTCTCGAAGGTAGATTCACCAATCAACTTTGCTTTTCTATTGCGTCAAATCATTGCAGATTCAGCAACAATAAGCATATAGGTGAGATCTATAAGGGTCACATCGTAGTTCATCATATAGTACTCTCTTACGAACTCACTATATGAGTTAGGAAGTGACTGAAGAACCCAATCAACAGCCATCGCTTCACCAACAACGGATCCCATCATTCTTAAGCTATCAATGTGTGACTTCATCCCTAAGACGTGTGCACACACTGACTTGCCCTCTTTATGTTTACTTGCCAAAAGGGCTTGAGTGATATTGAACCTTTCAATTTTACAATCTTGTGGGTTAGGGAGAATAATTGGAGGAGGAGGAGGAAGTGAAGCATGATTTCTTGTTCCTCTATCGAATCGTGGAATATCATCTTCATGTGGAATGCTTGTTCCACGGGATTTGAGAAGACCATAGTTGTCGAACTTTGACATCGGGAGAAAAAACGAATTCTAGTTAGTTGATTGATTGAGTCTTTGGTAAATCACCCAAATGAAATTTCAAGGCTAGGACCCAACAAAATATCCTACAACTCGGGAGAGGGATGCCGTAACCCAAATTGCAGAACATTTGAAGGTAAGTGAATGACGATTCACTAATTTCCACCATGAAAAACGAAAAAGAAATTTAAGTATAATTCTATGAAAACTCCTAGATCCTTTGAGATTCATTGAACATTTCAATGGCATGTTTAAATCTCGATATGCCCCTCTTGTTTGTGACTGGGATGCCGAGGATCACAAAGCGGGTGTGAATAACCATGCAAACTACATGGTGCCCTCACATGTTACAATCACCTATTCGATGTGCCGGTAAACCACACACGCTCCACCGAACTATGACAAACATTGAGTCACCCTTTGCTACCTTTGCTTAGAACCATTTAGTGTGCCGGTAAACCACACACGCTCCACTAACGTCTTCGCAAGGGCACAAAGTGTAATTTCATGGAATTACATCAATTCACTTTTGCCTAAGTAACTAAGATTGGGAATTTGAAAAACATTTAGTTACTTTGTATTTCATTATACTTATAATGGAAGGTTTCGTCCTATCCTACCCGTTCGGCTAACGACCCTCTACTAGTCAAGAGTGCGGTGGGTAAGAGTGGATACCCATTCAATCGCCATTTTATAGGCAATTTCCTTAAACACCCCTTATAGACCAGCTTCGTGAATGAGGCCTACTAACGGTAAGACTGACTTTTACTCATACATATATATAATGTTAGACTTTTAATATTATATATAGTATAAGGTGCATTTTATACTTTTAAAATACTATGTGGTTAACTTTAACAATTACACTTTTAATTCAATTAAATGGTTAACCTAAACTTTTATGGATTTATTAAACCTCTTTTAATTATACTCCTTAATTAATTAATAAAACCATAAGGGTGTGATTTGAACTTTTCAAAACATTACTAGGGTTTTAGAATTTAACATTTCTAATTAAACTTTTAATCAACTTTTAAATTCCAAAACTTGAGGGAAAATTTTGAAACCTTTTTCAAAACATTAGGGTTTTAACTATTTAAATTTCAAAACTCCAAAACTTTTGGGTTTACATTTAAACTATAAAACTTAAAGGGGAAAATATGAAACATTTCATAACAACAAGGATCAAATAACAAATAATTTTAAATTAACATTTAATCACATAATTATCCATATTTGATTTATTTAATGATTTCTTGCAAAACAATTTATCAATTTACTCAAAATAATTAATCAATTATCATATAAGGAAACAATTATCTTGTTAATTGATAATTATCTTTAATTAGATCAAGAATATAGTCATATATATCATAAAATCGGATTTATATTGATCTAACATGATAAGGTAACTATCCATATGCAAAAACAGCAAGAAATCCCGAGATAAGCATTATCTGACGCTCGAACTCGCCGAGTACCACACTGTACTCGCCGAGTTGAGGTCTACTCGCCGAGTACACTGTGGTACTCGCCGAGTTCCTCAGCCATAAAGCCCAAAAAACGATTTTCCAGTTATACAATGCATCAATACAATTGAAACCAAGCTAGGCTCTGATACCACTGATGGGTTTTGGTCATAAGACATCCTATGTGCTCATGCAAACCCTAATGCTTGGATCTAGGTTTCTCTATTGTACATGCTTTGAATCCAAGACTATAAACCCTAATTCTAACATACATATAATCATATTAACATGAGAATAAGTTTATAGTGTTACCTTGATTGTTATGTAGCAATAACAATCCCAAATCTCCTTGAATTGACTTTGGAATGCTTAGAGTCACAAGTGTCACTCCTCTAATGGCTTACAAACACCATAAGCAAGTAGAGAAGGTATAAAGAGAGAGGTGAGAGGTTAGAATTCGTATCTAGGACCTTTTGGGAAAGGATACACGAATTCATGACCCTAGGGGTGTTTATATAGGTGTAGAGATAGGGTTTCAGTCATTATCCTTATCTAGTTGATTATCCATTAAGCAACCAATAAGATAATCCTTGAATCCTTATCATACTCGAATTCTAAGGCTTTCCAACCTTAAATTCGTCCACCATATAAATAAGATAATCCTTACCTTATTTTGTAACTATCACATAATTACAAATCAGCCCCTCTAGTTTAATTAATTACATTTGATCACAAAACTAATTCTTAATTAATTATTGACCAATATTAATTAAACAAATATGATTTCTCCTTTAATATATTATTCTTATAACATATTAATAAATCATATTATCCTTTCTCTCTTTATTCATTTCTCCAATCAAGTTGCTTTGGTGAAGGCAACCCAAAAGGACCATGCACCATCGGGTCAAGTACATACCAAAATAGTTATGGACTTAGACACTAATCCAACACTTACTGCACACATTCTCATACTAGGAGTATCATGTAATTGTAACAATGTAAATTTTCAAACCAAAATTTTCAATTTAAAAACACATTTTTCTCAATAATAAAATCACAAAATGTCACAATGTCAAATCATCAAATCTAATATCAAAAACTGTTCATATATCAAGACTCCAGGATCCTCTATATCATAACTCAATCTCTGATGTGTGTACAATCAAGTCGGCTCCTTCCCGTGATCCTTAGAAATACTTGAAACGCATAACACATAACACGGTAAGCACAAAGCTTAGTGAGTTCCCCAGAATACCACGCACATGACATTAGCCACTAAAGGCTAAACCAATACCACCCTCTGGTTAATGTGTTCCAGTGGAGACCCTCCAGTCCCACAACTTGGGTGGACCCTCCGGCCCTAACTCAATAAGTTCATAACAATAAGCAGAAACCACAAGGATAAAATGCAGAGTATCACAATACACAGATAAGCACTTAGGACATCTCAGTCACATGAAGATAACACTCATGGTAAGTATACTGAGAAGACTCACCTTATAAGCTAGCAAATAAAAAGTCTCGTACTCGCAAAATCTCGAACTAGCCTCCGCCTAATACATAGGATAATTATCTCTAATTAATATTCTATTTAAACTCAAATACACTAAGGGTTGCTCCCTCTTTCTCTCAAATTCTTGGAATAGATAAAAGACCATTTTACCCCTCCATGGTCTTCATTACTCATGTTGACCAAACCCTAAAGTCAATAGAAGTCAAACTCGAGTCAACAGTCCAAGTTTGACCTGACTCGCCGAGTGCACACATGTGATTCGTCGAGTTCGCTCGTCCCTCAAAAGTCTTCATGAAGGTCCAGCTTGTCGAGTTAACCCCTAACTCGCCGAGCTATAACATGGCCAACACATCAGGACAAAACCCTAACTGACTCGTCGAGTCGGCTCATCGACTCAGCGAGTCCATTCAGACCCCTCTCTTAAATAGACGATTTCAAGGCAGGAAACCCTCTCACACTCTAGATCTAAGCTCTCAAGGCTTTCTTATCACGTAAACCACAAGCTTTAAGTTCATGCATGACACGAAGGGCTTGAAATGCCAAAAAAAACATGCTCTATTAAGGGTTTTCACTCAAGGCTCCATTATGGATGAATAAAGCAGGGATCTTTGGACTCTAGGGACCTCACAAGGTCCAGATCTGATCTCCAAATCTTTGTATGTGCATAAAACACTCAAAGTCCCAATATTAGAGAGAAAAGAAGCCCTAAACTCCAATAATATGAGATCAACACTAACTAATGAGAAAGGTACAAACTTTATACCTTTTACAAAAGCTCTTCGATGAATAACAACAGATCTAACAACCTCCTATTGTTCCTTGCTTGAAATCCTTCTTTTCTCTTCCAAATATGCACCAAAATACTCAATACTAACTCACACACTCTCTCTATTAGCTCAAAAGGCGATTAGGGTTTCTCTCAGTGAAGGCAAGCAGTTGATGAGCCGTAAATGAGGCTATAAGTGCCCTTAAATAGGCCCCAAACCCGGGGATTTAGGGTTTCTCTTCACAACGTCTAATCGGCGAGTCGGCTCTCAGGCTCGTCGAGTAGATCATAAATCCACGTGACACATCACGACCCTACGTGACAAGTTGAAGCACCAACTCGTCGAGTCGCTCAATAGTCCTCCAAAAACATAAATAAACAATATACATGGAATCACGGGTATTACAATAATATTGTAAATCATATTGGTGGGTGACGAGACCTCCAAATAAGAAAAAAACTAAATACAACAACATACAAAATCGAATTGTAGTAGCTGTAATAGGGGATCGAATCCACAGGGATTGGTTCGAATGAAATTCATGCATTCAGCTTTTATAAAATCAAATTATAAAATGAAAGGGGTTTTCTTATAATATTAAATGCGATAAAAACTATTTTGCAAAAATAACTAAAATGAAAAAAATACAAAATCTATAAAATAAAACGTTTCAATATTGGGATAAATCACAAGTTCAACTATTTGACTAATCATCATAATATTGTGGTGTAGTGGGTTTAATGGATACTAATTTGGCTATAGCAATCTAAGAAGTTTGAGATCACCTAGACTTTTCTTAGTTAATAGAATGGTTAGAGAAACTCATAACACATTTTCTTAGTTAAAGTCACAATTTCCATGAAACATGCAATTAATGAAAATTAACTAGCATTAAGATTTAAAAGTCACAAAATCCAAGAGGAGTCAAAATGTTTTCATTACCATGTTGGAGAAAATATTTTTATGATTGTGTGAAAGTAGAACAATCACAAGAACCATTTGTTGCTTGTTAATTTGAAGATGTATTACGTAATCAAGAAATTAACCAACTAATTAATTACAAATATTCACATATTTAAACTCATGATTAAACACATATGAACATAAATAGATGTTTTACTAGAAAATATATTCATAGCATACCATCAAAACCACACAAAACTACTCCTAATCAATTAATTATTTCATAGATTCACCCAATATTAAAAATAAAAACTAACTACACACAATAATAATAATAATAATGACAATAAAAGGATAGAAATTAGGGCTAATGTCATAAAAACCTTCAAGTTTTCAGGGTTTTGTCGGTTTTGCCAAAAGTTAAATTTTATGTCCGTTTTTACCCTAACATTTTCCAAAAAATGTTCAGTTTTACCCTTTTACCGGTGATAACAGGTTACCATTATATTAGCTTCGCAAAAAACCCTTAAGTTTATAGTTTTTTACGTTTTTACCCTTAAGTTTATATTTTTTTTACACTTTTACCCTTTGTATTTTTTTTTTTCATATTATATGTATTCATGCAGAAAATTTATATTTGTATACAAATTTTTTTTTAATTAAGTATTGTATTTATATTTTTTTAATGTTATTTCTTCATATATATATATATATGTGTGTGTGTGTGTGTATGGGTTTTTTCTTGGATAAACCATTTAAGATGTAAAAAAACGCAAATTAATATGTTTTTAGAACTACAAGTACATATTTTTATGCATTTAAAAATATACTTGTCAATAAAAAAATTTGTTGAATCATAAACATTTTATATAAGTATATACATATAATCTTAGAAGTGTAAATATGTATTTTGATATATGATTTTTTTAAGTATAAATATATTTTTAGAAGTATATATACATATTTATATATAATAATGTAAAAATATGTATTTATACTTCTAAAAACTATATCTATAAAACAGATATTCATAATTCTAAAAATATTATTTATCTTTTTAAATGGTATAACCTTGCAAACACACACACACACAACCAAACAAACATATATATATATATATATATATATATATATAACATTAAAAAAATATAAATTCAATATTTAATTAAACATTTTTTCGTATATAAATAAAATTTTTCTACATGAATACGTATATTATGAAAAAAAATACTTAGGGTAAAAGTGTGAAAAAATTATAAACTTAAGGGTAAAAACGCAAAAACGGGTAAACTTAAGGGTTTTTTTGCGAATTTAATATAACGGTAACCTGGAAAACCTGTTATTACCGGTAAAAGGGTAAAACCGAACATTTTTTCGAAATGTTAGGGTAAAAACGGATATAAAATTCAACTTTGGGCAAAACCGACAAAATCCTGTAAACTTGAGGGTTTTTATGACATTAACCCTAGAAATTATACAAATACCGATTACAAAATGAAGATAATAAAGCTCCTTGAAATCGTCACTTCTTGTTGCTCCAAAAAACTCCATTCATAATCTAAATATTAATACAAAAATTAACCTAACCTAATCTAATATAAATAGTTAATTCCAAGATAATAAAATCAATGATAAATATATGAATGATAATATGATTTGAATTCCAAAAATAAGAAAGGAAAAGAAAGGAGGAGACTCCAAAGGCGCCATCACTCCCTCTGCTCCTAGTGCGGCGAAATGAATGAGATGCCATACTGCATGTTTTAGTTGCGCGTTTAATTCCTAGCACAAGTTCAAAATAGGCTTCATACTCAACTTATAAATTGGGCTGCTAAAGTATTAAGTAATGGGCTGTACAATTACTCTATTGGGTTGCCATAAATTACTAACCTGGGCTGCATATTGGACTTCATGTAGTGGGCTGCCAAAACTAAATATGGCAACAATCTGCATTGTTGCTCATCAGACCAAAAACCCGGCCAAAACATGTCCGAATCAGCTCATTTTTCGTGAGATTGAAGATCAATGAGTTGGGAAGATTCTCGTAAAATTTCAGCTAAATCGGACTATGTTTGCCACTCCATCTGATCGCTTGAAGAAATATGGTCAAAGTTGTCAAAATCCGAAAAATTAATTTATATCGTTTGTTTTTCTTTTCGTTTCCGGTTTTGCTACGAGATTTTAATCTTGATTGCAAGACATTCAGTATGGATTTAACAATGCTCCAAAATACCATCTTGCTCGAACAAATCTACACAAAATTTAGTTTAAACGAGTAAAAATATTCAAAACAATAAATCTAATGATTTAATAAAAAAGGAATACTGAAAAATGCTAAAAGTAAAAGATAATGATTGCAAAAATATATACAAATAATCAAGCTATCACATATCCATAAATGTTCATTAGGATGAGACGTAATGCAAACAAAGGCCCAATTTACTAACGTTTAACCATTTTTACGAGCATATCATTATGGAATCAATCGATCGTATATTTTGTGTATGATTAAAACATTATGTTCCCTTTATTTTAAACTAGCATTTCATGGGTTATGGATCAAATGATTTAGAACTTTTAATTCAAATAAACGTTGTATGAAATGGGGTAAACCTAAATGATAGAAGTCTCGTCTCGCCTTTTGACACCCCTCATAATTATTCTACACACAATATAAAATGGTATAGCTCCCCTAGTCTTCACTTCAGAAGACAGAACATGGACAGTTTCTCGAATTTGGGGGAGATATATTACAACTTCTCTGTTATGATTTCACAAAAAAATATGTTATAAACATGTTGGTCTTTTGAGTTTTAAGGTAAAAAATACCAAATTTAAACATCAAATTTCACATAGCCTCTACGAATATTGATGAAATCTTATGCGCTAATTCCAACTCCATTATCAAACACAACATACTGATGAAAATCCTTCAAAATTTGAAAGTATTTCACAAAGATTTTGCGTGCACGATGTCTCTTGAACATATGTGACATTTAAAAGAAACAAGTTACCCTTGTTTTTATTTGGCTTTGGAGGATACACAACTAAATGCATGGTGAAAATATATCCAGGAACTTCAACTAAATGCATGGTGATAATATATCCAGGATCTTCGTTCACAGGAGACTTGGAGTACTCAACAAGTGTTTTATCGTTTTCCAATACATTCCCACCATTGATGAGCTTCATATCGCGTAAGGTCTTAGGCTCGTTTTCTTTGTCTGTTTAGAGGTTAAAATATTTTTATAAGGAGAACGTTTATAACGTAGGATCATAAGGTTGAAACGTGATGCATTCACTTAATATACATATAATAAAGCATAAGTACATAGCATATATATCGAACTGTTTTATGCAGAATTTGTAGTTGGGAATTTTATACCAAGAACAAGAAAATTCAAAAAATAGCACATCGCTAAATTAACAAAATAAAACCGACATTTATTGAAACCCAATTACAAGAATGTATAAATAGAAAAAAAAAAATCAATAATTTATATTTCAAAATCTCAACAAAAATAAAAAATAAAAATAAAATTTTCAAAATTATCAAATCAAAGGATTCGACTTATTGAATCAACATTTGGACCATTGTGAAAGTATCATCTCTTTCAAAAACCTTACAATGGCGATAAGACTGTATTTGCTTGGTCTAATATCGCTGCCATCGGCTAACCTGAATTTGATTTCAATTGGTCCTTAAGATGCCATTTTCATCTCAAGTTTTCATAATGCACTTGGATTTTGTGAAAGAAGATTAAAATTTTGATTTTTTTTTTCAACGAATTAAATAAAAACGTGAATGAAGTATCTCCTAATCTATGAAGAAAAAGCTTTCAGTTAGTTTAGAATAATATTAGTAAAAAGAAGCAAGTGGTGACAAGTTAAACAATAAAAAGTGAGTTTAGATTGATATATATTTAAATAATGGAGTTGAAAGGTGGACACATGGGTTTAGATGGTGGTGATAAGAGAATTAAGAAGGTTTATTTTGGTACGGCAAGAAAAATGAACGAGGAAAACTTAAAACCTTTATATTTTTTTTAAAAATGTTTAATTTAAGGTTTTGAATTGGGTAATTTTAGGTCGTCTGGTATACCCAAGATGAATGCATCTATGGTCTAGCTGACCACAGACCATGATTGTGCACACCATTCCGGTGTCTCGTCGTGACTCATGGTCGTCGTTGTTCGTGTTGGGGAGGACGGAGGAGAACGACCAATCATGTCTCTCTTCTCCTCTCTTCTTCTCTCTTCCTTTCTTCTTCTCTTTTGTAGTCCACGAGGAAATCGATGTTGAGCACCATTCTAACTATGTTGAGGAAGACAATAATGGTGATGTGGAGCTGGAAGGAGATAATTGATTTTCAAGGGTTTATTGGTTATAATTCATTAGATTAAAAAAGTTCAAAATATATAAAGTTTCAATGCATTAAAAAATAATGTAAGGTTTTAATGCATTAAAAAAATAATATATTGTTTTTTTAAAGATTTACTTTTTTTTTTTAAATCATAAATACTCAAATAAAACAAATTCGGATTTTTAATGCTTTGATAAAAATAGATTGAGTTTTTTTTATGTCAAAAATCTTTAAATAACACTTATAGAAAATATATGTGTTTTAGTGCACCAAAAAATAAGTGTTTTTTTTTTAAGAATTATATGAAAATATATTGAGATTTTTTAGATTTGCACTTGTTTTTAACATAAAAGCATAGAAAAATTAATAGATAAAATTTCAAATATAGCCCTTATAGTTTACAAAAAATACTAGAAATGGTACTTATGAGAAATTTGTTGCATGGATGGTCTTTATCTTTGAAAATCCTTGCATAATTGGTTATTTTGGCTTGTTTGTTTGTTTTTATGTTGACTCTTATACGAAAACACATTTTTACCCTCTTTTATTAGTTATTTCTAACTTAGAAACTTATTTTTCACTCCCACCAATCCATCATTAGTTGACATTTTTTCTGACGAGCTTAATCATGAACATGTTCAGAAAATAGTCTGAAAATTATATCGTTTCGGTACAATGACAATTAAGTAGAAATATTTATTTTCTAACTATAATCTTATTAATAAATTCAACTAACAATATATACTTTCCACCTACCAATTTATTTTAATGTTTTAATTTAATAGTTATCTTATTTCATGTAAAAATGAGTTCATCTGAATTTTGTGTTTGGTATTATGTGGAAGAAAATTTGTTATGTATGTTTTGATATTAACACATTTCCTGAAGACTCGAATGAACCGCTATCATCTAAGATGAAAACAAATACGAAAAAATGAAAACAAATCCAAAAAAAATGAAAAAATAAAAAATATGAAAATTTTAAAATATAATACAAAAACAAATATGAAAAAAAACTAAGAAAAATACAAAAAGTGTAAAATGTATGAATATATTAGAGTAAATAAAAACCAAAAATTATATATATATATATATATATATATATATATATATATATATAACTGAAAATAAATTTAAAAAATAAAAGATATATATAAAAAACAAAAAATAAAATTAAAAAACTTAAAATGATAATTTTGTAAGAAAATTATACTCATACCAATAATAAATAAAATATTAAATTTTTTTTTCAGTTACCCATTAAAAACTTAAGAATTTTATCGTACTAGTCATTTTAGAAAGTATTACTTGTGTAGTCTTTTTTCTATTTTTTTTTGGGTTAACAAACTTTATTTGATATTATAAAATTTGGTATAAACAAAAATATTTAAAAAAAAAATAATAAAATACAAAACCCTAAAAATAATACAAACGCCAACCCCCAAACCTCGCTTTTTTTATCTCGCAAACCCTCCCCATTCCCGTCGGCCTAGACATACCATCACTGCCGCCTGACGCACACTCAACACCCTCATCGCTGCCACCTTCCTTCCCATCCCATTACCGACAAGAACATAGAGCTATCAACCCCGCATCTTCGTTCTATCGTTCTCTAGTCGGACGCCTGCCAGTCACCACCGCAGCACCGCTGTCCACCGGCTGTTCTGCTGTTCTTTCTTGTTCACAGAAGAAAATCAGGTATGGTCCTGTTCGACTTCGGCTGTTCTTCCTTGTCTCCGTTTCTGTTTCCTCTCTTTTCTAATTCCTCTGGAAATCAGCAGCCAATCTATTGAGTATTCAGACTTCAGTATCGAATTTGTTCCTCCATTTGCTTGTTGTTGGAATTTGGTATACAAGTAATTATGATTTCACATACAGTTAAATGATTTTTTGCAGAAATTTGCTAATGTCTGTCTAGAATGAGCTGATTGATGAGTAATATGAATTGTTCCTCCATTTGCTTGTTGTTCGACTTTGGGAATCAACTCATTAGGATTTCACACTGTTAAATGTTCCCTTTTCCACAAATTTGCTAATGTTTTGTCTAGATCGAGTTGATGAGTGATGAGCATTTCTTCTGTTTATCTAATATTTGATTTTTATGGTCCTAAATTAGTAAATTTGATCTAAGTTAGATGACTGTTCCTCCATTTTGATTTTTATAGATACATTCATGGGTAAGAACGGTAGTTTTAGGTATTTTGGTGTTTAATTGCTCAGTTATACTATCTATCTATCTCGACTATCTGCATTGCTAAATAGGATTAGATATTTAACTCAGATTTCCTTTACTATGTTTTACAGAAACAGACGACATTCACCATGTTTTAATGATGACAATACTTTGATCTGATTTAGGATAACAACACTCAACAAGCATTCTTTGCAAATCTGGTTTTGTGCAGATATGGCAGGTGAGAGACGAGTGCTGACACTAGGTGGAAAAGGCTCAACCCTCTCTTCAGATTCTGTCTTTGAATTTTCCACTGCTTCTCCACCTCAGCTCCTCCAGATTGATCCTTCTGCTCTTGCAAGGCTCTCTTCATCTCCTTCCAATCATAAACCCAATTCAGCATCAGCCCCCTCCAAGCTTCAACTATCTGTCCCTGATTTTCTAACCCCTGAGGAAGCCAGAGCTTCCATTCTGCTACTCCTGTACAAACACTTGCTTAGTGGATCCCCCTCCTCCTCTGCTGTTTCTCAGCTATCAGATATCTTGAGCAATGATACTAAAACCCTCACACTTGATCTGGATTTCGTTAAGCATGCCAACATTGATATGTTAAGAGGTTGCTGGCCTAACATTACTGTTAATGGCATCTGTGCTCTCCTTGACTACACAGCCTCCTCATTAACCATAGTTGCAGATGCTGTTGCAGCCTTGTCTTGTGAGGCCTTGAAGGCTGACACTTCAACTGCCTTAAATTTCTTCACAGACTCTGGTGATGGCTCTTCTGATAAAGATATGGCTTCTGTTGCTAGTGATTTGAAGGTTTTGCTTAATGGATCAAAGTTTCGTGGTACTTTGCAATGTGATCAAGTTGATAACATTCCCATTATTCATGGTCGTTTGAGATCTCTCAGCAAATCAGTTCATCAATCAACTCGGATTGCACTGAATTCTACTCTGTTAGCAAATGGAAGTGTCAGTGAGGATTTGACCACACTCTTTTCTTCTCTCTCATTTGCTATCAAGAGTCTTGGTGAGAGTAGTTGGCTTCGAGCAAACACTTTGGTAAAAGACAACATATTTCCTGATTTGGCTAAGAGTTTCAATGCTGGATGTCCTGGTCTTGACATATTGGAAGCCTCCGTTATGTCTTCTGTAACAAAAAAGATGAAAAAGAACTACATCGAATCATTGCATGAAATCTATGCTTTGTTTGAAGTTGTGAGAAAGATTCTTTCTTGGGAAGCAACGGTTTCTTTTTTATCATTGGAGGGGAGTGAGCTGATGGAGAATGGAGAGAGAAGTGTAAAAGGTCAAGAGGGTGTTGATGGAGGAAATGTGAAACCGGATAAAAAGAAGGACAAGAAAAAGAAGGTTATGGGAAAAGGCACATCTGTTTTGATGCAGTTTATCAAAGATAGATTACAAATCAAGGTATTTGATACTTCATCTCTTGTAGAGAAAGTGGCACAAGGTTTCCTCTCCTTCCTGGACTTGAAAGATCCCAACTTTAAAAGTCTACTAGATAAAGTCAAAGAAGTTGTTGACAGCAATGAAAGCAGAAGGCTTCCCAAACTTGCCAAGGTAATAATATAGATACCATGCATGCTTATATGTTTATATTTGATAAGACATTTGTTTCTTAATATTTATATCTTTTTCAACTTTACAGGGAACCCGTGATTTTGCAAAAGAACAAATGGCTGTAAGGGAGAAAGCCTTCACAATCATTGGCAATGTTTTTAAGAGACATGGTGCTATGGCACTTGATACTCCTGTATTTGAATTGAGAGAAACTCTTACAGGAAAGTATGGTGAAGATTCAAAGTTGATTTATGATTTAGCTGATCAGGTGAGATATGCATCCTTGATTAGGTAATTTTTGAAGGAAAAACAAAAACATGTGCATTGAAGATTGATATGCATTTTGTTTGATTTTTAGGGTGGAGAGATTTGTTCCCTTCGGTATGACTTAACTGTTCCATTTGCTAGATATGTTGCCATGAATGGTCTGACATCTTTCAGAAGATACCAAATGGCAAAGGTCTACAGAAGAGACAACCCATCTAAAGGAAGATACCGTGAATTCTATCAATGTGATTTTGACATTGCTGGTGATGACACAATAGCAGCTGACTTTGAGGTTGTCAGAATCTTGGTTGAACTACTAGACGAGCTAAACATCGGTGATTATGAGGTAAGTTTTCTACATGTTCAATTCATCACATTCACATAAAGATTCTTTTCCCATTTTGCCCTTTTCCTTTTGTGTGCACAGGTGAAGTTGAACCACCGTAAGCTACTGGATGGAATGCTGGAAATATGTGGTGTTCCATCTCACAAAGTCCGAACCATTTGTTCAAGTATTGACAAATTAGACAAACAATCATTTGACCAAATTAGAAAGGAAATGGTTGGTATTATATTGAATCCTTCTACATTCTAGTTAGTGTTCCTTCATGATGTGTACATTGGTTGACCTTATCTTCTTTTTTTTTCTTGTTATAAGATTGAAGAGAAAGGGTTAGATGTGGATACAGTGGAGAAAATTGGTAAATACGTGTGTCTGAAAGGCCACCCTTTGACACTACTATCAGAACTGAAAAAAGAAGAAAGTGTGTTTCTGAAAAACGAGGCTTCAAATCAAGCATTGAAAGACTTGGAGAAATTATTCGAATGTTTAGACAAAAGATGTGTAGACAAAGTGGTTCTTGATTTGAGTTTAGCAAGAGGGTTGGATTACTACACTGGAGTGATATATGAAGCGGTTTTCAAGGGTGCAACACAAGTTGGCTCAATTGCTGCAGGTGGTCGTTATGACAATCTTATAGGCATGTTTGGAACAAAACGTGTGGCTGCAATTGGTGTTAGTTTGGGAATCGAACGTGTCTTCACAATAATGGAAGAACAGCAAAAAGTTGAAAATCAGGTAAATAAAAAACTTGGGTGTATTTCTGTATATTCTGTGAGAGAAAGAGAGTTGATTGATTGGTTTTTTTTGTAGGTGATTCGAGCGAGTGAGACACAAGTGTTGGTGAGTGTGTTGGGGGATGATGTGGGTTTAGCATCTAAACTGGTTCAGATGTGTTGGGATGCCAAAGTGAATGCAGAGTTTATGGCGAATAAGAGGCTTAATAAGCATTTTGATCGAGCTAAAGAGTTTGGGATTCCATGGATGGTGATTGTTGGTGATAGAGAAATTAAAGAAGGGATTGTTAAGATTAAGAATAAAGAGGCGAATATAGAGCAAGAAGCTTCTATGACTGATTTTGTGGATCAACTCATCAGACTTATGAACACCAGGTAAACTGTGAAAAAGGAAATGAAGCTATTTTTGTTTACTATTTGATTGAGCAACTTGGAAGTGTTATGCCTGTTATAGTTTTACTTGTAATGCCATTGTTTTTGATACATTTGGGTTTATATCTTTCACAAGTGGTTGACTTTTTTCTTCTTTTTTTTTTAATCGTCCCTAGTTAAAATGTTTCATTTATTTTAAAATTGAAATTGCCACCATGTTCTTCTGCTACTCGGTAGATAGAAGAACAAAAAAGATAGCTTACTGTTTATGTATTGTCCGTTTTATTTTTATAATAGGGTGTAAATCCTAACAATAGAGAAATTGTTTCTTTGTGTTGTGGGAGTGTGGGACAACATGCGTTGCCCCATATAATTAAATTCCATCATGGGCAAATTCACATTTTATATGTAGAGCACGTTGTGATGTACTTTTAAGTTTTAAACAACACGTGTGAAGTGTTTAACAAAAAACATGTGGATGGAGGAGACAAACCAATCATGCACTCGTTTGGAATACAATAATTATGGAACACATGATGAATGTGCAAAAGGTAATTGGCAACTCCAAAGGTCCTTCGACATCAAAATCAACAAAAAAAAATTCAGATCAAAACCCAAGCTAATCATTACAAAGTGGTGTAGTGTGGGAATTCCAAGTAAAATGACATGATGCTCATGTAGGTGGGAGTTGACAGGGTTACCTTGCACAACAATCTTTTTTTTTTTTTTTACTTAATTGTGATGTCGTAGAATGTAAAGAAGTTGGGGGATACAGAAATTTGGGTTCATAAGTGTTACTTGCTACAAATATGGAATGAAATATACATATTCAAGATAGAATCAATTAAAGATCGTAGCATATGGCCTAAAAGTGATTGTCCAACAACATTAGTTGCACCTCGTTATAATAAAAGCACATTGGAAGACCTTAAAAGAAGAGAGAGACAATACATGATGAGGTTTTAAGTCGAACAATGGTTTAAAATAACAAGTTTATCAAAACAATTATAAACTATGACATGCTCTAAATGTAATTTTAAATGTCACAATGCTATGAGTTGCAAAGGTGAGTCTTAAATCTTCTAATGGGATTCTAAAGAAGAAATTAGGATCAAGTGTAGGTGGGAAGATAGCAAACAGATCAGGATATGTGCATATGTACTTCGATCCAACTTTGACAATCATCAAACTACCAAATTCGGAAACGAAACAGTCCATACCCATAAATATATTTTTTTTCATACTTAGAAACATGTATACTACATTTAACATTCCCATACAAAAATCATTATTCAAAGTACGATCTAAACCAAAAACCATGAACATCAAAACAAAGACTGATTCATTTTTACACAACTTTACTAAACCAAAACCATGATGTAGACCCACTAAGTCATCTTAGTTACCATCACCAACAGTTGAATAACAACTACCCAAACGCTTCATTCTTCAATTTGTGCAATAATAAAGTTGCTTTTAGCTTACACAAAATTCATGGAATGAAGCATTTCTTGGTTGAAATCCATTTCCCTTGAACACATAGATGTATCAAACTAGCCAAAAAATCAACATTTAGTACCTTACATTCAAGAAACTAACAAACCTTAAGCCCTTAACCATTACCACATGAGAGCATGAGTAGAATCTTTGTCCATGGTTGTTGGATATCCATATCCAAGATGTTTGTATCACATCAAATCGACCGCATGCACAAAAGTTAGTTTCCAAATTAGAGGACTTGTTTTAATGAAGCTTAAAGAATGAGACTAAAACCCAATTCTCGTTCTTCTTTAAGAAGCAGATGAGAAGTAGAGACTAGAGAGGGAGGGGGCTGATGTAAATACCCTTATGTGACTTGCACATAAGGGGATCCTAACGACATGTGGCAAACAAAGTGAAGATGGAGGGATTAACATTGATAATATAGTTTAACTTGAGGACCATCTTTGCAACAAACAAGCCTTTGGACTAAATGTGTTACATTTTTTAAAGAACCAGGGACCAAACATGTAAATCACTATATTCTTAATTAAAATCATTTTCTTGATTTTGTGTTTTGGTTTTGGGGATAAGGAGACCGTTTAAATTTGTTCAAAAAACATCATTCAAATATTACATGTTCAAAAAACACCATCAAACTAAAACATATATTCAAAAAACACCAACGAAATACATATTATGTTAAAAAAACATCATCTCTATGGCTTGTGGTAACTTATGTGTTTAGCCTCTAACTTTTTTTTTGTTAACTTGGACGATTCCTAGTGTTTATATTTATTTTGTCTTTGGACCATGATCGAGTTAAAAGACTAATATACCTTTATTAGTTTCATTTAACATTTATTTTTATTACTTGTTAATTTTTTATACAATTGATATATTTATAATAATTAATAAAATAAATTGTATAAATAATTAAAAAATAAAAAAAATAATGTTAAATGAAAGTAATACGGGTATATTAGTCTCAATCAGGGTCCGAAGTCGAAACAAATTTAAACTAAAGGGACGTCCGAGTTAAGAAAAAAAAATTAGGGACTAAATATGTAAATTACCACAAACCATAGAGATGGTGTTTTTTGAACGGCACATATACTTCGTTGGTGTTTTTTTGAACATATGTCTTAGTTTGATGGTGTTTTTTAAACATATAATACTTTAATGGTTTTTTTTAACCAATTTAAAACTTCGATGGTCTCCTAAGTCATTTTCCCATTGGTTTTGGGTATTTGTGTGTGAGCCCGTTGTGTTTATTTCTAAACCTTTTTTATCTGCGTAACTTTTTTATTGTATGATTACATCGTCATTATCTAATTAAAAATGATCACTGTGGATAGGGTTGTATATGAAATTGCAGTACAAGTCTGATCTTGTGTGTGGATTGTTTTTGGCTCGATGTTTCCCTCACATTTCGTTGTATGCTAAGAACTGTTCTGTGATTATTTAGTGGATTTTGTGTGAAAACAAGACTAGTTGTACATCCATGGTTAGCCTAAAACATCTTCCAAGATTGATTCCATTGCATCACAACATCCACTTCCCAAATTAATGACTAGTCAATTAAACTCTACAAAATGTAATGAATTGTCACATCAACTTTCTACTTTTCATACACTAACGTCATTTAATTCCTAGTCCATTGAATTTCACAAAGTTAAATGTGGCCCCTCTTTTGTTTCTCCAATCAACTCCAAATTCATTGTATCTCATCTTGTCATTCTACTATGGTTAAGTTAAGTTCATCATAAGTTAACTTGCTAACAATGTATTGTGAATTGTGAAATCCCTGAGATGAATTCGATGTTAACTGATTTTTTAATGTTTTTTTTTTACCTTTAATGCCCATGTTAAGATCTTAATTTGACGGTTCATAATATTTGATCATATGTATTTTGTTCAAAGCATAAAAAAAAATAGTTATAAAGAAACAATCGATAGAAAGGAGAGAAACTTCAAACATAAATCCAAACACATGTACAACTTTAAATCGAAATGGAAATGATCTTCACAATGTTTTAACATCTGCCTTAATTGCCACCATTTTCAACTCCAGTCATAGCTTGCTGAAACCAAATAGAAACCCGTTATTTACTTATTTCCCACAATGTAGTAGATAGAACAACAAAAAAAAGATAAAGTGTATGCAGTGACATGTTGTACCTTTATGCATGACAACGTGTACTGCACATCACTTGCAGATACTTGGTGGTGAATCACAATCCTTACCCTACAGAATATCATTTCATTCTCAGAATCCACATCTATGGACTTTTAATTCTATTTCATGATTTATGAACCACTTGTTTTTTTTTTTTTTTTTTAATTATAAAAATATAGCACCTGGATGAGCTATCCGGCATCAAAAGTATACCATGTTCCTCCATAAATTTGCCTAACTTCAATGCTGTAATATTTGAACCCTCTAATATTTCAAAATAAACCTGCTCAAAACCAAATTAATATCTTATCATAGGCTTTAATGGAACAAAAAAAAGGGGACCAATCGATATACTTACAATATTTGTCTCCACAGAAGCTACATCCGCTTTGAGTCCCTTGATTTTATTTAATCCCTCTACAAAAAAAAAAAAAAAAAAAAAAAAAAATTGCGTGTTCAGAATTTAACCAAAGAGAAAATATATTTACATAAAAACCCTTTAAGAAGTGGAGTATTTATTACCAGCTAAAGTCTTGGCATTCTTGTGATCATTTCCAAGCTTTCCAACGTTTTCTTGTAAAGCAACAAGAGCAGCAGCACATAGGATTCCCACCTGCCTCATTCCCCCTCCCAAAGTTTTTCGCAAAATCCTTGCCTATATCAATAAAAAATTTAAGCTTTCAACTTAAATAAAAACTATTAACCAAAATTTGTCAACTTTTAATAACTATAACTATATTATATACCCTGTCAATGAAGCTCTTTGTCCCAACAATAACACTTCCAACTGGTGCACCAAGTCCCTTCGACAAGCATACCTGAAACACAATAAATTATGAATTCAATTTTTATACAACTATATAACGTAAGTCTTGTTTCCATTCTATAGTGGTTATAAGAAAAAGGTTTTGGAAATGAACATACTGAAACAGAATCAGCAGCTTGTACAAGCCTATGAACAGGGACACCAAGAGCCTGAAAAAAAAAAATTCTTGAAAATGAATGGATGGAAAATGAGGAAGAAGGTTGGAATTTGAAAAGGGTTTCTTTAACTCACAACAGATGCATTGAAGATACGAGCTCCATCTATATGAAGCTTTAGGTTATGTTTTTTGGCAAGCTCCCCAACCTGATCTGTGTAGTCTACAGAAAGAACTCTCCCACCAGAGCTGCATCATTGAGCAGTCTCTGTCAGGCATTTTGTCATACACCTGTAGAGCATTAGAAAAAGGAAACGGAAATTCTTACTTAGCATGGGAATTCTCAAGGCAAATGAGCCTAGTTTTCGGGTAACAAATCTCAAAGTCAGGGTTTCGGATTGCAGACTCGATGAGATTGATATCCATAGTGCCATCTTCGTTATTCTTTACAGGTCTCGGATGAACACCCCCGATGGTTGAAATTCCACCGTTTTCGTATATATGGATGTGGGAATTGTTGCCAAGGATGACTTCACTTCCTCTGACCTCACAATGAACGAGAACACTTATAAGGTTGCCCATGGTCCCCGAAGGAACAAAGAGTGCGGCCTCTTTGCCTGTAATTCGGGCCATTTCTGTCTCGAGGTGACGGGCCGTCGGGTCGTAAATCAAAACGTCATCATCCACCTCCGCCTTCGCCATAGCCAATCTCATTGTTTCGGTGGGTTTCGTCACCGTGTCGGACCGGAGATCTATCGTTCTGGTCACCATGGCTGCCGGAAAAAGATCGTAAGCTTTCAATAAATTTAATTAATAAACAATTTATCACAGTACAGAACGAAATATGCTGGCCCTAATTTGCGGGAATGATCCTAGTTATCAGGACTGAAAGACTGTTCAAGCAAAAAAAAATCAACCATAAATTTCGAGGCATCTGATACTGGAATGTTTCAAACAAAGATTCACCAAATTAAACCCAGTTTTGAAACAATTAACAGGAAACACAGAAGCCCTGTTAAACAGTGGAGTGCAGGCATACCTTGATCAAAATTCTCCCCCCCTGAAATTGATCCGGAACAGAGAAATGACAAGTAGCAGAAAGAGAATCTACAAAAGCAATTTAAGTGATTGAAACAGTAATTCAAATGAATATTCAAAAAAACAGGGAATTGATTGATTGAAGCAAAATCAAACACGAAAACATCAAGTAGATTCTCAAAATAAACAAAAGTCGAAAACAACGAATTAAAGGGACCAAAACAAATTACATCAGCACAAGCTGCTGGATCGAAAGACTCCAAAACTGGTTAGTGGAATTGTATCACGTACCCGTCAAAATCAAAAAGTTGATCAGAAGGTTCACGAGAAAGCTGTGTAGTTGGCAAGCTATTCGATGGCCACATCATGTGTATATATACACACAACACATGCATGCAAACTTTGAGGTCTTAGTTGGGTAGTTGTAAAATTCCAATTACTCTACTCTTTTATTTTTTATTTTTATTTTTATTTTTTTATTTGGGATTGCAAATGACACTGCGGAGATTTCTAGAACGTGTTTTGGCAACAAACTTTTATAAGTTTTCCGATTTGTTTTTTCATTATTTTTTTTTTCTGAAAAAAAATACAAACAAAAGATTTAAACTCAAAATGTTTTTTTTTTAAAATAATCAGTTTTAGTTTTTAGTTTTATGTTTTATATAATTTTACAAGTTAAAATTTAGCTTATAGATTATCTTTTTAAAAAACTACTTTATGTTAGCATTTCAACAAGTTTATAAAGATTTTTTTTTAAATTCTTCAGAATATATCATTTATCGGTATATTAATAGTTACTAAAAAATAAATTAACCAAAATAAAAAAATCATAATGTCACCGAAATTAAACAAAGTTAAAAAAACTCATTAAGATATAAAGTATGATATAATTTAAATAGAAAATTTTAAGTGATACATGTTCTTTAAAAAAATATTTTAGATATTGAATAATAAAAAAAAAATTAAATATTACGCTTTTTTGTTTGTTTATTGATCTTTTTTTAATAATAATGGGAAAGGATCATATAATATGCTTATGCATTAATAATTTATTTAAGCCAAAATTTATAAAAACACATTATAATTTTGAAAAATTTTCAGTTTAATATTATAAATAATTTTTTCTTATTTAACCACTAAAATTTTAGTTTTTTTTGCTATACTATAGTTATAGGGATATATTCGAGTGAGGATACTAGATTGGTCTGGTTGAATTTTGTCCAAGTGAGAAACAAAATTTAAAGAATTTATTTAAATGGAATATTTTCTTAGATGCATAATTATATTTTCAAATTTATTGATGTTTAGTACTTTGTTTTGTTGTATGTTTATTTTTAATTTAAGTTAATGAAAATGCATTATATATTTATTTTCTAATATTAAATAATTATTATAAATGCCTTTTCATTCCGTTTTAGATTTTGCAAGTATTTTATCAACTCGCTTTTACCAAAAGTTATATATTATCAACTAACAATTAGTTTTTCAACTATTAACTATCTTATCACTGATAATTATCTTTTTAGCTAGTCTGTCAATTATTACTTCAATCTTTTAAAGGTAAAATCAACCCATAAGCTACATTCGTCTATTTTATCCTACGCATCTCAACCTTTTTTAATATTAACCCTACAATATTTACAAAATTGGCCTGATCAACCCCTAAATTATTTTTGTTGTTTTATAGGGGTATAAGATGGATTTTGTCGGATTTAAATGATTATTTTTAACAAAACAAAGTTACCCCTTATGCCAACTCATTTAATCATCCTCCATTTCTCTTTCTTTCACACACACACATACACACACACACACACTAACCGGAACCCTTCTCTATCACCCTTATACCTCTATCCTAACTACCACAAACCACCCTTATTTTCTTTATATCAACCTACTGTTATAAAACCTTGAACCAACCATCAACCACAACCATTTATCTACACAAAATCAGTCACTTAAAACCACCTTCAATCCCACCTTCTAACACTATCAACCCTTCATAATCATCTTTCATCCTCCATCCACATACATGTAACAAGTTGACAATGGTTGCAACATTTGGGCTAACCCTAGAAGAGAGTGATTGGGATCTCATATCCACAAACAAGGCAATTGCTTTATTGTAAGAAAACTTGATGGAACATATTGCGATAAATGCATTCCATGATACTATGTTGTTGTTTGTTTTTTCGAAGCTAAAATGTTTGTATTCTATGGACCATATCTGCAACAGAAGTGTCGGACCAAACGTCTACAAACTGCAAGAAGAAGCCTATGTTTTTTAACGTCTGCAAACTACTGAAATTAAGCATACAATAGTTAAAAATAATTTTAAATCAAAAGTTTATTTAGTTTTAGTCATATGCAAATCAAATATAAAGATCATTGTGATGATACAATTTTTAAAGACGTTTATACAAAAATAATTAAACATAATTTTTTAGGGCGTTGTGATGATCCTTGAGACAAAAACGGGCATGTGTGGAAGGTAGTATGGGCTCATACTACTGAAATCATAGGACCCGTGCGTGTAGCAAGGAAGTTGTAACCCCTAGGGCTTCGTTAGGAGTTGGTTCCCCATTTTTATGTGGATTTTTTGATATCCTCCTGGTGTATTTTCAGTATGGTGACTACGAGACGAGTTGAGATTGGATCCGAGTCAAGACCAAGGGCTGACAGGCAGATGGGATCGGATGAGTTGGATGTCAAGATCGCGAGGATCCTCCATGAGGAGGTGGTTGCTATTGTTCGGAGCCAGATTCCAGAGATTTTGGGTCTATCAAGACCGCGATGATGGAGTTCTTTGATGATCGCTATGCAACCATTGCTGAGATGGCTACTGATGTAGCCTTCACAGCCGTGACGGCGCAGCCGTGATGGCTGCTGGTGTTGGGATAGGGCGAGCCTTTCAGTATTGGGACTTCGATAATACGAAGCCCCCGAATTTCGATGGAGTTCAGGACCTGATTGTGGCCATAAGGTGGCTATATGATATGGAGTATGCTTCTTCACTTGTTCATGCCCTGCTGACCAAAAGGTCATGTGCGCTCTAAACCTTATGAGATCCGGAGCGAAGGATTGTTTCACGCTGGATGTGAATCGATTATAGAGAGTTGAACAAGTTAACGATGAAGAACCATTATCCTCTTCTGTGGATTGATGAACTCTTTGATCAGTTACAGGGAGCATCGGTTCTCCAAGATAGATTTGAGGTTTAGGTACCATTAGATCAGGGTGAAGGAGGAGAACGTGGAGAAGACCGTGTTTCGGACTCGTTATGGGCATTAAAAGTTCGTGGTGATGCCATTTGGGCTCACTAATGCGCCTGTAGTATTTATGGATTTAATGAACCAGGTATGCAGGCTGATGCGCGATCGCTCGGTCATTGAGGAGCATATTTGTGAGATTTTGGAGGCTTTGAGGGGAGAACGAATTTATGCTAAGTTCTCGAAGTGTGAGTTCTGGTTACGAGAGGTTCAGTTCCTTGGACACCTCGTTAACCAGGACGGGATTTTGGTCGATCCTGCCAAAATCGAGGTGGTGATGCAGTGGGGGTTCCAAAATCTCCCTCATATATCAGGAGTTTCTTGGGTTTGGCAGGGTACTGCTAAAGATTTATTCTGAATTTCTCCAAGATTACAGTACCCCTCACTCATCTGATGAAGAAGGGAATGGATATCACGTGGGGCCCTGAGCAACAATTAGCATTTGAGACCCTTAAGCAGAGACTTTGCGAGGCCCCAATGTTAACCCTCCCTGAGGAAGTTGAGGATTTTGTGGTTTTCTGTGATGTGTCCATCACCGGGTTGGAGGCAGTCCTCATGCAGAGAGGACGAGTGATAGCTTATGCTTCGCAACATCTGAAGCCATATGAGACGAGATATCCTACACATGATCATGAGTTGGTGGTGGCGGTTTTCACCCTCAAGAATTAGAGTCATTACCTTTATGGGGTCCGTTGTACTATCTACACAGATCACAAGAGTTTGAGGAATATTATGGATCACCCAAACCTAAACATGAGGCAGCACAGGTGGCTAGACGTAGTCAAGGATTATAACTGTGAGATCCTTTACCATCCGGGAAAAGCAAATGTGGTGGCGGATGCCTTGAGCCGCAAGTAAGTTGGATCTTCTGTTCCGGTGGCATATATGAGGATATCTGCGGATTCTCTACTTGTGAGTTTGATTAGGGAGGCTCATACTGAGGGTGTTCGAGAGGAGAATTGAAAGATTTAGAGGATCAGGGGTGAGATTACCAGATTTGTTCCAAACAGTTGTGGTTTGTTGACCCGTTATGGTTGGGTTTGGGTTCCTATATCTGGTGGGGTCAGACAGATTGTACTAGAGGAGGCTCATAAGTCTCATTTTTCTATCCATCTGGGGGCCACCAAGATGTATGGGGTATGTGGTTAAGTTATTGGTGGTCGTGTATGAAGAGAGAGATAGATTAGTATGTTGAAAGGTGCTTAACCTACATGATGGTCAAGGTCGAGCATCAAAGGCCGCATGGTAAGTTGCAGCCTCTGGAGGTTCCCATGTGGAAATGAGATCATATTTTGATGGATTTCATCACCAAGTTGCCGAAGACGACAAGGTTTGATGTTATTTGGGTAATCGTGGATCGATTGACCAAGAGTGCCCATTTTCTGAAAATTTGGGAGAGCTCGTTGGCCGAGAAGTTGGCCAATGTGTATATTCGCGATATCGTTTCTCGCTATGGGGTTCTGGTCTTCATTGTTTCAGACCGTGATGTTTGGTTCACCTCCCGTTTTTGGCAGAACTTCTATGAGGAACCGGGCACAAGGCTACACTTCAGCACAACTTATCATCCGCAGACTGATGCCCAGAGTGAGCAGACCATTCAGACTTTCGAGAATATATTGCGAGCATGCGTTATTGATTTTGGTGGGAGTTAGGACTCTTACCTACCTCTTGCAGAGTTCTCCTACAACAACATTTTCCACTCTAACATTGGTGCTCTTCCTTTTGAGCTTTTGTATGGGAGGAGATGTCGCAATCCAGTCTGTTGGGGTGAGGTTGGTCACAGGGTCATGGGTCGGACCGAGATGCGGGAGAGTTGTAACATCCAGATCTGTTTGTTGCAACAGACTTTGAGGACGAAGTCTAGATCAAGTGGGGGAGAGTTGTAACATCCTAGGCTTTCAGGTATTTTCAAATCCTCCCTTTATTATTATTTTTGTATTTTTTTTAGTCCTTGGGAATAGAAGGTTGTAGCCATGAGGTGCCCTAATGGCTATTTTTGCAATTTTGGTTAGTAGGAGTACGCTAAGCGTACATAATGGTACACTGAGCTTACCAAGGCGCGCTTAATAAACAGGGTGTACACCTGTGTACACTGGGCGTGCTCACATCAGATGAAAACCCTAATATTTAGGTTTGGTTGGTATATAAGTGTCCTTATATCTCATTTCTCCCAACATTTTTAGCCTCCATATCTTTGAGTCGTTTTCCAAACCTTAGCATTATATGTGTGAGTTTGTGTGTGTGTGTGTGAGGGTTCTTTGAGTTGAGAAGAAGAAGAAGAAGAGATTCATTGAAGAGCCTTGGTGTGGATTCAAGCTTTGGATCTGAGATCTTCATCTTTTGGGGAAGCTCTAGAAGGTAAAAATCCTTTACCTTTACTTGTATTTTCCTTTAGATCTTTCATGGAAGTTTTATGTGTGCTTAAGTCCCTTTTCGTTGTCTTGATGAGTTGAGCTACTCTAAGACCAAAGGATCCGTCCTTTCAGAAGGTTTAAGGTTTTTTAGATCATAAAAATGTTATCTTGTCCCATTTAGTGGTTGCATGCATGTTATAAAGGTCTTAAATGGTGAAGATAATAAATGGTTTTGAGTATAGGTACTTATTGGGCATGCATAACCATAAAGTTGGAAACTTTATGGTTTGAGACATCTTTTTTGATGTAGATCTGACTTGGGACGTTTGGACGGGATGTGTTAAGGACTTAATGGAGTTTTTCATGGCCACAACGTACACTAGCCGTACCAAGGTGTACGTCGAGCGTAGGTGGTCAGCGTCACGTTTTCTGGTCAAAGCGGGTACGCTAAGCGTACAACTGAGTACGCCTCATGTACTCAGCCTATTGGGCTTAGCTATTTTGGGCTTCGGGTATTGGGCCATCTGTTGGGCTTTGACATGTAATGCCAGTTTATTTAAATAAACAAATAAATTAATTAATTAATGACTCGTAGCCCTAAAATTTATAATTATATAGCAAGGTGTTGTTTTTGGGAAGCCAAATGTCATAAGTTGGATTATTCGGGGGTAAAATGTAAGTTCAGATTTAATTTGTAAGTATTTATGAAGGCAGGGACTAAATTGTAACTTTTGGGACTTCATTTGAAGAGATTTTGAGGCTATGGGGCTGTTTGGTAAGCTTGGGATCGGATTTGTGAGGAAATATTGGAAGCAGTGGTGAAATTGGTAAATTTCGTACCTAAGTTGTAATGAATTTTTAATGTTGGGGTTTAATGGGTAAATATAGGATTTGATTGGAAAAGGATCCTATAGGGATGGACTAAACTTGTATAAAGAGCAAAGTTTTGAGTGGAGTGGGATTTAAATCCTATGACTCCTTCCTTCCCATTTAAAGCATCGCTACCAAAACCCTAACCCAAAATGATGAGGCAACCGCTATACTCGAACCTTTCAGTCGCCACCACCAGACTTTCTCTCGTCCTCCACCTGTGGAAGCTTCGATCAACTGCTGTCTCTAGTCGAAGTCGCTGCCGCCACTAGAGCTGTTAAGGATAGTCGATAAATCGTTGGGACTGACGGGAGGAGCTGAGAACGATGAAGATGAGGCTGTGAATGACCTGAAGGCCCGGTAAGGCTAAACCACGATCGATTGTTGCCCTTATTCCGACGCCGCTGCTGCTGATGACGTCCTTCTTCTGCCCTCCATCGTTGCCATCGTCGTTCGCGACCACCACGACTATTGTAGCTGTTTCTAATCGTTGCCACCCTTCTTCTTCTTATATTTATTCCATCGCCATGTCCGTCGCTATGTGTTGTTGCTGCCGGAAAAACCCAAGGAAGAACCACCATGGTTGTCGGCCATGGTGGCTGCCACCTCAAGGACCTCCATAGCGGTTGTGTATGCTGATGTATGGGTTAATTTTGTGTATGTGTTTATTTCATTAGTGTGTGTTTGGCCGGAATTCTAAGCACAAGGCATCACCACCACCGTGAGGTGGTGGCTGCCACCATGTGTGTGTGTGTTGATGTAGTTAGTATATGTGTTTGTAATTAGATTAGGGTGTGAGTGTGATTATCGGATGGGAATTGTAATTGTAACCAATCGGTATAGTGAAAAAGAAAAACCAAACCACCACCGTAGGGTGGTGGCTGCTGCCACCGACCGTCGTGTCGGGTGGTGGTGTGCTTTGCCACGTTGTGATTGATTCGTTTGGGGTGCTAGAAACCCTAATGGGCCCAATGAAGCCTAATGGGCTTAGTGAAAATTCTAATGGGTCTAATGGACTCAAATTGACCCAATGCGGACCCTAATGGACTTAATGATATTCTAGTGGGCCTAATAGGCCCAATAAATCCCTAATTGACCTGCAAGCCCAACAAATTGATAAAGGGGCTGGTATTTGGATTGGAAAACCCTTATGCCAATAAAAGCCTAATTTGGGGAATTAATCGGGACATACAAGAATTATTTAATAACTGGAGAAATTAAATAATAATCATTAGAAGAAATTAATCTATGCATATTGGACTTAATGGATTAAGTCCTTAATAGGTTAAGTAGGAAACTTAACCCTAATCGGTATTTTATATGAAACCCTAACTTCACTTGGGTTTATTGTTGGGCCTTTCTATTGGGCCTTGATGATTGGATTATTAATAGGCTATCCAAGAATAATTATATAGACTAAAATAATTTAATGGGCGTAGGGTAAGTCCCATGTAAGGGGTTGGGCCCAATTTGGAAAATTAGGCCATAGATAGGCCATAGCTGGGCCTTAATGATTGTATAATGTTGGGCCTTAGAATAAGACCATGTATAGGCATGGGCCCAATTTGGAAAATTAGGCCATATGTTGGGCCTTGATTTCCTAGTGGACTTTGGGCCTAAGGATTGGGCCTTGGGCTTGCATCAAGCCAACCTTGGGGTAATGTAGTAATTATCCAAGTAAGTATCTAAGATTATTTGTTGGGACCCAATTATTCAGTGGGTGTTATTTTGGTGTTGACAGTTCGGGAGTCTGTCATGCAGTAGTTGGGTGAAGTCTGCGGGACTTCAGCAATGTGGGGTTATGTCTATGGGACTTCAGCAGTGTGAGGTGAGTTACCTTCCAGTAGCGGTGGGTCTACGGCCACAATGCCAACCCACCAGTAGGAGTTGTATGTTAGATGATTGTCTTTGTGATATCATATAGGTTTGCTACTACCTGATATGTTATATGTAGGCATGATATGTTATATGTGATAGCAGTAGAGTTCGGTTGCTAGGACCGAAGGGTAGGCTAGACACCCCAGATATGTCTGACAGTATGAGATGATATGTTTATATGCTGGCATGGTATGTTATATGTGATAGTGGTAGTAGGAGGGGAATAGTCCCCAAGTTCGGTTGTTAGGACCGAAGGGTAGTTCAGACACCCCAGATATGTCTGATAGTATGTTTATGTTATGATATATGTGATAGTAGCAGTAAGGGTGGAATAGTCCCCGAGGGTCGGTTGTTAGGACCGACGGGTAGGTCAGCACCCCAGAATGGCTTGACATGGGTAGGTCAGCGCCCCAGAATGGCTTGATACAGGTAGGTCGGCACCCCAAAATGGCCGTACGGGTAGTTCGGCACCCCAGAACAGCCGTACCGGGTAGGTCGGGCACCCCAGAATTGCCCGGCAGTATATATGTTATGTGTTTGTATGGTATGTGGTATGATGGGGGAACTCACTAAGCTTTGTGCTTATGGTTTTCAGTTTTGGTTTCAGTTACTTCGTGTTTAAAGGAAAGGGGCCGATCTGATAGCAGCGCATCACACTATGGTTTTCCGCACATGAGATCTTTGGGATTACACTCTGATATTGTTTTATGATAACAAGTTTGATTATTTCTACTTTGGTTTTGACATGACATAATATTACAGATGTTTTATTACACTGTTGGTTTTATAATGACGTATTTAAAAATGAAATTTTTGGCCTGTATTTTTTGGATGTTACATGATGCTTGGGCCTTGTTGAATCATATGGATAATTGTATTTATGGGATAATTAGATGACCAGATCTTCGGGTGAGACCCAATAAGGGGTTTAGGCCCAATTCGGAAAATTGGGCCAATCATGGGCCTTTAAGTAATTGGGTCTTTTGGATCTAAGATTTGGACTTGGGTCTTGGCCCAATTAAGGAAAGGGTGAAGTGGACAATTACCATATGTTTGGTCCCTTAGTCAAGAGTGGTGTTCCAATTTTTGATTGAGTGTTTGTTTATTATGATAGTTCGGGATTTTCGGTGAGTCAATAGTCGTCGGTTTCAGTTCAATTCAACATTGGGAGGTGAGTCTTCCTCACTATACTTTCGGGTCAAAGGCACCAAAGCCGACCCATTGGTTTGATAACTTGATATTGCTAATATGCTGAGTATGATATAGTTATTCATGCTAGTATCGTTATGATAGTCTGGTAGATCTATAGGACTACCTATGAATTGCCTATTTGTGTTTATGATATTATATGTTATATGTCGACATATTGTGTGGATGGGTTGAGGTAGTACTTCTTTGTGTTGTAGCCAACAAACCCTGGAGTATGCCAGATATAAGTTGAGGGCCAGGGAAGGCATGTCAGACTCATACTGAGGACTCATAAGCGTTCCAGATATGAGTTGAGGGTCGGGCGGGGCATTCCATACTCGTATTGAGGGCATAACGGTATTCAGTCTGCTGACTGGTCAGACCAGGGAGCAAGCCAGACATAAGTTGTGGGCCCGTGGGGCTAAGTCAAACTTATGTTGTGGGCTTAGGGGTAATCCAGTCTATAAAGTTGTGGACCCATTACATGTTGTTATTATATTTGTACTATTTGTTATGTATTGGTATGGGGAAGCTCACTAAGGTTTAGACTTACAGTTTTGGGTTATGTTTTAGGTACTTCAAAGGATCGCGGGAAGGTGAAGGCGTGATCGTGCACCTCATCATGTTTTGTTTTTATGATTTTAAGATTTCTCTGATGTGAAACTTATTTTGAAAACAATTTGTGAACAATGATGATTTGGGGTTTATTTTAAAAGTTTAAAATTTTTCAAAATTTTACAAATAGAAGGCACTCATACTTCATTTCAAATCTATAAGTTTAGATCGTATAGTTTAACAGAACTTAGTCAAAGAAATATATGAATATCATGTTGAAATGGTTCAACATAGGATATTCAATATATAGAAATATTATAGCAAGAATTAAAAATATATTAAATCCTTGTACAGGTAATAACAAGTCGAGTCCCATATGCTTCAGATATAGGATCAATCACATATGCTATAATATTTGTTTATTGTAATTTTTATAATGTCTTGAGCATTATGAGAAAAGGATTAGATTTTTATGTGACTAAAGTTGTTAAACGACTGTCAAGAACATTCTAAGGTTTTACCGAAGATTGGTTGCTTGTGGATAGTTGGAAGTATGATATCATTTGGGACGGACCATAGTGACACGTTTTGGATTGAGATGATTATGAGTTAGAATTGATGGTCATATGAGAATATGGAAATGTTTCCATAATGGGAGATGGATATAAAGTCTACATATGAGTTGCAAACTTTAATGCAAGAGTAGTGTCCAAGGAGTGTGTAACGTCCCAAAATATAGACCCAAAAATTTCATTTTTAAATTGATAAAACCAATATCCCAAAACATCATCTTTAAAATCCAAATAAAACAAATGTATCAATCATCATATCATATCATAGTAAATCACGAAATGTAGAATGAGGTGGTGTGTGCTCTGTGATCATCCTGGGACCTTCCATTTGGAACCAGAAATACCTGAAATATAAACTAAAAATAATAAGCACAAAGCTTAGTGAGTTCCACAACATACCACATACAATACATAAATAAACACATAGCGGGGCCCATCCAATGAGTGTATCGGGCCCCACCCACTAAGTGTAACGGGTCCCACACAACATATAAATCATATAAGCACATACACATACAAGAGTCACACAAACAAGTATACTAGCATAACTTATAATGGGCTGACATTGGTGCCTTAGACATGCTAAACATGGTAAGGAAACTCACCTCTAAGTCTAAACAATACCTAAATAGGTCCCGACTCCGAATATCATCTCTAGCCATCACTTATTCATCAAATAGCGACCAATCCCCAGATACAACTCAAAATACCTAAAATACCCTTAGGTCAACTTGGTCAAAGTCAAAAGTCAACAGTCAACAGTCAATGTTGACTCCAACACGCCGTGGTGCCCCTTGGCCATGTCGTGTTCCGCCATCATCCAAACAGTTGGGAAAATCCCAGCCAGCACGTCGTGTTGACTTAGAACCACGTTGTGGTTACCTGAGTTCTAACAACTTATTACATTAAGCTGTTTTCTACAATTCCAAGAGCCCTAAAGCTCATATCTAGTCCAAAATCTGCTCTAGAAGGATAAAGTTTCCAACTTTATCCTTTGGGACTACCCAAAATGGTCCAAAACACATCCCATAAAGGTTAATAATGCAAGGGCTTAACTAATAATCACTTAATCCTTAAAGTCCGAACTCCATCCTTTCCAGAAGTGATTTTAACACCAAAACTGTCCCAAAGGTTGGTGCTTCATAGGCATATATGCCCAATGCATGTCTTGAGCCCATATCAGGTCAAAATGAGGATTTATGACCTAATCTCTGTGCATGACATCAAATGTTGATTATAGTCCAAATCCAAGACACTACTAGATC
This sequence comes from Lactuca saligna, assembly GCF_052625555.1. NCBI lineage: Eukaryota > Viridiplantae > Streptophyta > Magnoliopsida > Asterales > Asteraceae > Lactuca > Lactuca saligna. Next base: position 166,878,638 of record NC_136418.1, on the reverse strand, counting down.
ACCATGACATATAGATTCATAAAGTTGCAAACTTTATGAAGACTACCCATCCCAACAATTAAAAAAAAGAAGCTAATGGGACAAAATTCAAGATCTAACAATTTGGAATGATAAAAATAAAGTCTTGGACACTTACATATGCGCAAAAGAGTGCCAAGGTGAAGAATAGGGACTTGATTGCTTGATCTTTTCTTCCTTCCTCCTTTTTCTTCTTCCTTCTTTAGCTTCACAAAGCACCAAACTAAATCAAAATGGTGGAAGGTGAGTAGGGTTTGCAAGGAATGATTTGGGGGAATGGAGGCTAATGTGAGGGAGGTTATGAGGGTTTAAGGATCTTTAAATATGACTCAACCCCCTAAACTCTAGGGTTTTCTCCATCATCTGCCAGCACTTCGTAGTACAACACCACCACATCATGGTGGTTTACAAAAATTTGCGGCCCAAAAGCTTATCATCACGCCGTGGTGGGGCTTCACCACACCGTGGTCAACAAGAACTCATACACAAACAAAAATAATTTCATACCTAGAATCGAATGATACAGAGTGTACATTGAATTTGAAACTTCATAACCATGCAATTGTTCTAAGTAAGAAGTTCCAGAAGAACATTATGTAATATCGAAGGTTCAGTCTTTCTGACTGTGGAACCACGACATCACAAATGATCAATGCATGCAAACATGGAATTACACTCACCTTAGATAATGATAAGAATATGGAATTGTGAAATAAGCATCATTAGAGTAGTGTTCAGTCGATCTATTCACATTGGAAGGGTCATCGAAAGGCATAGTGTGCATGTTTATAACATGGCATGAATTATTGTATTTAATGCAAGTGATTAGTTGATTACACGAAACAATCTACAATGAATAAATTTGTAATTTTTATGGTGATTAAATAATAGGGAATTATTTATATTAAAAGGATATGATACCATAGTTAATTAATTTACTATTATGTTTCACTCTGCATGTTTACTTCCCTGGGTAATTTTTATTATTCAAAGTTCTACAGCCGCTCATACTTTTTGAAGTAAGTAGTGAATTATGACTGTTATGAGTCATTTGTAGATTCTCCATTGGGATTGGACATTGCATATGGATCGCTGCAATATTCATTAGTACTTAGAAAATGGAGATTTTGAGTATTGGATAGACCCACACTTATAGATTACTTCATGGATTCAATCACAAGTAATTCTAAGCTGTAATTTGCAAGTCGGTTGTGTATTGGTATTACGTAAATACATCAGTAACTTGATGTTATAAAATGTAGTGCCATGTATGATTTAATGAGTAAAGGTTATAATTATGTAGTAAAAGTTTATTCGTTCCTTTTACCTTAATAGGAAAAGTGATATCTTTGGGCCCCTCATTAATTTGTGTTAATCTATAAGAACCATGTCTGGTCAGGACTAAATTGATGTGTTTAATTTTGTAGTCTAAATTTGATCATAAAATTAGAGACCGATAAACAAACAAATGAACATGAGGTTGATCATTTAATATATGACTCTGTTCATATGATATCTTGTAGTATGAAGGAATGGTTGATCAATTATCTTAGGGCCAACGTTTGATTTGAATAATGATATTCAGTAGCTTCAGAAAGCACACGTTTCTGTTTGGTTTAGGGTTATACTTGCAGTTGTAGTAATAGACTTATCCAAGTGAAGACTATTGGGTTAAGGTGTCTAAGTTAATAACTAAATTATATATTCTTATAATTAAAATCAAATTCCTTTTTGGGTTGCCCTCATAACCAATAGTAGCTAGAAATGATTTGTTAATATATTATATGATTAATATATTAAATAGAAATAGATAATTGATTTGTTAATTTATAATGTGATTAATAAATTAAGATGAGAGTAATGGTTAAATAAGTGATTTGTTAATTTATATGATTAGTAAATTAATAAGAAATCAATGAGAATTAATTTAGAATTAATCAAATTTAATTGGAATTAATTTTCATGATTAACTGGAATTAATTAAAGATGTAAGGGGTGAATTGTAATTCTTTAATAGTTGAAAAAAATAAGCAATTCTAGAATCATCCATGGTATGGATGGTTTTGGAGGAGTTCCCAGGGTTTCTGGAAACCTCCTGGTTGGAGATAAGGAAAGGATTTTAGGTGTGAGCCATTAGAGGCATCATACTCTTAGTGCTAGCTCTCTAAAGATCATGAAGGATTCAAAAGTATTGTTTTCTATAACTATACAAAGGTATGTAACCCTAATCTTATAATTTTGATTCTAGCTAGGGTTCTTTTAGTTTCACAATATGTTGTTATTAATTGTAAAGACATAGATCATTAGGTTGCATGTGCCCTTCGGTATTAAAAGAAACTCTGTAAGTACATTGATTTTTGTAACCTTAAAATTCCATCACCTATGTGGATCCACCAATGTTTACCATTTTACTATATCATTTTATTAAATAGTTAAAATTGGTAAATTGTATCATTTGGACAACTCTTTTCGAACCTGCTTTAGTGCTTATTACGTATGGAAAAAGTGTCGAGCACTAACAATATTTTGGACGAGCCATAGTTTAAACCTCAAACTTTTTTATGAAATTTCCAACCTTAACCATGAGGTTTCTATCGCGGAGATTTTTAAAAATAATAAATTATAACAAAACTATATGGTTGGTCCATGTCCCCATGTGGTTTTCCAAAATAGAATTATTAAGTGCAACTATTTAAACCACTACGCGTTTAGTCTTTTTGGTTTTTCATGCGTTGTTAGTCCTTGTGGTTTATTTTTTCATAACTTATTGCAAATGGTAATATTTTACTATGTTTGTTTTTTTTATTATAATTTTATATTATTTTTCAATTTTAAATTAATACAAAATACAAATTTACAAAAATCCACCCCCTGTCCTTTCCGTAACCCTTTCCGTAACCACCACTTAATAGCACTACCACCATCACCGCCTGTCAGCACTATTGATTCTAAATTTTCAAATTTACATATGATTTTCATAAATGAAGTCATCACATGATTTCAAATTGACACATGATTTCATAATTTCATATCTACACATGATTTCATATTCAATTCCATAAAAACCCCACATACTACATACATATAAATTTAAGGTTTCAAATCTATAAATGAGTTTAGATGTGTTACCCAAAATTTTGGTAGGATTTCGGTAAACAAATATGAGAGAAAAACACACACATACACATATAAATATATGTGTATTTATTCTTAGTTTTAGAAACGAAAACCCAAAATGTCTTTGTGGGTTTGTTGTTAGTTCTTCAAACACACACAAACCTTATGTGATATTGATTAGGGATGACCATCCACACACAAACTCTTCTTGATTTTGAATCTATCGACAATGATAGTATACATGTATGGTGACGGCGATGGTTCTTGAGAGAGATCCAATGATAGTTCTTGAGAAATATTGGTGATGATGTTTTAGAGAGAAGCAAGTGGTGGTGTGTCTAGAGAAAAGAGGTTGACGGTTAGATTAGGGAAGAAGGGGGGGAGAGAAATATTTGAGGTTTTAGATGGAGTTGGGTATGGGTTTTTTATTTGTAGGTTATTGAAGAAAAGGGGAGAGAAAGACCACCTTGTGGTGACCTGCTCGCTACCTCGTTTTCACCCATTTAATTCCAAATTAAATAACCATAACTTATTCATTCCAAGTATGTTTTCAATGATCTTTATATGCACGTGAAGGTATTAACAAGCCCTACACTTCTATTTAATTACATATGACTTAAAAATATACCAAAATAATTTCACTTAGCCAACACTATCAACATCCAATAAGATCTAAACTTTATTCCATTAAAGCCCAAGGCCTTTACATGATCAAATTACGGTCCATAATCCCGAAATAAGAAACATCCCGAAACTGGTCATATGGTATATTTATAATGCCATATATTTTTATAATTACATAATTATTTTATCATTTTTCAGATTTTTGAAATAAAATACAGGTATGAAATACTTATCTTTTTAATTTTGCATATTGTAATATACTTATCACACCAACTAAATATTATTATCTAAGAAATCATTCTTTTTTATAAATATTAGATACTTTTGAAAATGAGAAACTGAATGAGGATGCTTTATTAAGCATTTTACAAAGATGAGGTCAATTTTTAAAAACAAATTGAGAAAATGATTAATGGTTGAAGAGTGTTTGTGTAATATGTGTTTTTTTAAATTAATCATCTAATTATGTGTGGCATCTCCATTTTTTCGGCCATAAAGGACCGATTTTATTTATGTTTTATAAAAATCTGAGTATCTTTTTAAGAAATACGTTGTGGAATTTTGTTCCCAGAAAAACATGATAAATACGTTATCAAATCATTTATGAGGAAATGTATTTTATTCATTTTAAAACTTTGGGATGTTATCATCAATACAGAAACATAAGCATAAACAAACTTACATTCATTTACACTAGTGATCTACATCCCTTTAATCTCTCAGTGTAAATTAGCTTCATATTGATACCTATGATACAAATAAGCAGAGTGGGCCACATTGGGAAACTTGGTGAGCACATAGGGTTTTCAACCCACAATATAATTATTATGTTTAAACATCAAACAATCAACCCAATTACCTATCCCCATTATCTTCTTTAATCTTAAGGATCTACCCTAAGAATCAACTATTTCTCGTTCATTCATTCCTAAATATTAGGAACGCAATCACATCATCACCAGGGTTTATACAACTTAAGGAATAGGCACGAAGTCACATCGTCGTCATGGTTTAGGCACGAAGTTACATCGTCGCCAGGGTTTATACAACTTAAGGAATAGGCACGAAGTCACATCGTTGCCAGGATTTATCCAACGGGTACTAAGTCCATAACTCATTTATTTACAATATTATTTTCGGCAATCCACCCAAAATACATGTCAATGGGGTTTTGGAGTACACCGGGTAAACACGTCATTCACAACATCTATAGGTTGCGAGCCTTCTAGTGTTCCACTGGACTGTCTAGAATAGTCAGTGGTTGTCATCCATACTCTGCTAAATGACGGGGCCAACGTTTGGGTAAAGGCTTTTCTCACTTTTCACTTCTCACCCTCATCTCATGATCTATATCGCCTTTCATCTCACCTTCGAACTCATTTTTCATCACAAAACAACTATTTTATCTACCCATGTTTTACCCTAACATATTTGTAGATACAAAATACATATACAGTTTAAATCATTTAAAATGTATATAACATCGATCATCCAGCCTAGACAACAAGTATTCATATAATATACACACAGAGCACATAATTTTATATAAAATACTTCATATCTATGTGTAAAATGAAAGTAATATGCATTCACATTAGTAGCATGATTGGATAGAATCTAACTAGAAATGGTCAGTGGTTCATCGTTGTCAGGCTCGGGAAGGGAAACGGCCTTCAGAAACGAGAGAGCGGGAAAAGAATTGGTGTAAGGAATGAAGGGGATGAACTTGCTATTTATAGGGTGTTTTGGGGTCATTCACGTCGTGAACATGATGGTTCACGTCGTGAACTTCCATGAGTCATCCCGTAGACTTAACGCGTGTTTTCTAGGCTTATAAGTGTCAATCAACTGGTTCACGTCGTGAACCATGCTTTGTTCACGTCGTGAGGTTGGTCAGACCTCGAAGTTTGTGTTCCCAACTTCAGAAATTCATATCTTTTGCATACGAGCTCCGTGTTTGACGTTCTTTATATCCACGCGTAGGTGAGATTATGCTCTACAACTTTTTTTAGACTCCGTTGGCTAATTTCGAATTCATTTTTAATATTATATTTTTAACACGCCGGGACAGGAAAAGTTTGTTTAAAAATTCATAACTTCTTCATCCGACATCTGTTTTCGTCTGTCTTTTTACCATTGTACTACTATTGATGAGACCTTCAAATCTCGTTTAGTTTGTGTCGGCTAAAAATCACTTGATCTTTATTTCGAGTTTTAGTTGTCTACAACTATACCGAATCTTAGAAAAATCATAACTTTCTTATACGAAGTAAAATTTTGACGTTCTTTTTATGGAAATTCTCGGCTTAATAAATATTGTGACTTATATTTAGATCACTAAAGTAATCTATCATAAATCCATTTTTTATGATTCCCGGTGTCGTACCGATTTTGTCGCGAAACTATGACATGTCATAACTTTTTCGTTATAACTTGGATTTCGACGTTCTTTATATGTACGGAAACCTTGTGACAGATACTAAAACTTAGTTAAGATTATTTATTCTAAATAATCCTCTATCAAAAAGTCATTTTTGACGTTTATCGTCTTTAAATTGATTAGCCCGAATCTGCGGGCGTTACATTATGATATGAAAAAAAAAATGTAATGATTTTAATTAGGGGTGAGCATCGGAACAGGGTACCCGCTTTAGGAACCGGAACTACCATGGAACCTTCGGTTATGTTAGGCGGTTCCAGTTTCGGTTCCCAAAGTTTTAGAACCGTCTTATGCGATTCCGGTTCCAGTTCTTAGTTTTTTGGAACCGCTAACCGTTGGGTAACCGTCGACATATATATATATATATATATATATATATACACAACTGATGATGACCCGTCCGCCATTATCAAAATTGATTAAAAATAGGATGAAATTGACTGATTAAAGCATATGGGAAGGTAGATAATTGGTTTATCAGAAAGTATGAACAAATTGGCAGTAACAAGAAAACTCAATCAATAGAGCATACCCTCTTCTCTAGACACGACTCATGAGATCAAAAAAATCACCAGATAACTCAAAAAATCACAGATCGTCGCAGACTTAAGGTTGCTGTGTCAGTTTTGTCAACGATTACTAAAGCCATTGTGGCCACCAGAGACTTGAGGTTGTTGTGTAGGTTTCGGTCGGATTGTTGCCTTGCTGGAGGCGATACCCAACTATCCTTCCTCGTCAATTTCATTCACCTGCTTTCGACAGAGGAGGTCTAACAACCGATAACCCTATGATGTTGAAAGGTCTGGTACTCACGAATGGAGGAGACATTGAATTATAAAGATGGTTGGATATAGAAGCGTAATCAGGGTTTTATCGTGCGAGACGGTGGCTATCATCGGCGATCATGGTGGCGAAGGCAGAGGCGATGCTTTTTCATTCTCCGACTGTGAAACTGGTTCGTGGATGGCGGCGACACAAGTGGAAAATAATGGAGTGAATGATAAAATCGTAGGTTTAGGTATATACAGAGAGAGAGAGAGAGAGAGAGAGAGAGAGAGATTTTAGGAGTTGTTTAAAATAAGGGAATGATTAATTACCCTGATACCCTTTTCTTAATTTTAATTCAAATTAATTGATTTTAAACATTTTAATAATAAAAAAATCTCTAATTAATTATAGCCTTAGATCTAAGATAATAGATGGATGATATCTGTTCTCACGTTCTCAACCTTTTAGGTGTTCTCATTTGATCATACTCCTATATATATATATATATATATATATATATATATATATATATATATATATATATATATATATATATATATATATATATATATATATATATATATATTGTAACTTAAACGACTTACACGGTTATGAAAGACTTATTGAGTAGTTTGATTTGTTATTATGTAATTGTTACTGTGATGTAAATTAATTAGTTTCAAATCTAACATCAAATCGATGCCTGCACACAAAAAATGTTAGTACGTCTCCATGATTAATTTTCTATCTAAATGGGTCACACATGCTTTTTAGAATTATGCTACAGTTATCGTTCGATTCTTATTCCTTGATGCTTAATGAATGATTAGTTTGATTTTATTGATAATTATTTTTTTGTAAGTATGCAAAATATATAGGTTTTTTAAGATATTAAAAGTCTTAAAAACTAACGAACCGGGTACCCGGTTTTGGAACCGCTACCCGCAGGTTCCGGTTCCGGTTCCATTATTTTAGGAACCGGTATCACCGGTTCCGATTCTGGTTCCAACTTTCTAGGAACCGCCGGTTCCGGTTCCAGTTCCAGTCAAATTTGGCGGGTACCCGCCTATGCTCACTCCTAATTTTAATGACTAGTGATTATGGTTGTAAATGAACCGAACGTTCAATGAACTGTTCGTGAACCGTTTGGTAGAAAGTTCGTTTATTTTCGTTTATTTGATAAATGAATGAACATGAACACAATTTCTCATTCGTTTAGTTAAACGAACTAACATGAATAATGTTCTCGTTCTTTCAATTATGTTCATGAACATTCATTTATGTTTTTTCATTTAAGTTCCTTTTATGTTCATATGTGTTCAATTGTGTTTGATTACATTTATGTAATATATTTACGTTTATGTTGATATATGTTCAATTATGTTTGTTTATCTTCTTTCGTTTATGTTCATTTAGGATGTTCACTAACATATATGAATGAACATGAACAATGTTATTTGTTAAACGAACGAACATGAACAAAAAATTTTGTTCGTTTATCCGTTCGTGTTCGCTCGTTTGTTCGACTAACTTAAACGAACGGACATAAACAATCCCTCTTTCATGTTCGTTCAGTTCGTTTACAGCTCTACTAGTGATATTATAATTTTGAAGGAGTATTAGCATTACATTGATACATGATTTAGTCGTTAAAGTGGCATATTTGAAAACATGACTATTTTTTAGACTTGTCAAATATGTCGTGTCGTGTCACAATGAAACATTAAACGAGTTGAAAGAGTTTGACCATATCCCAAACTGTTTACTTAATGTGTCATGTCGTATCAACCTGTTTATTTTCATATAAAGTTTGTGTTAGGTTATTATTTATGTTTTATGTTACATCTACAAAACAGGTCTAAAAGTTTTTGTCCTTTTTAGTGGAAAAAAAATTGGAAATAAAATAAAATATATACAATGAAAATAACATAAAAATAAATAATTAAGAGATTAATAAACTAAACATATTATAATTGAAAAAAAAATAAAAGTTTAGTGAGTCATTTTGAGAGAAAGTTATGTTATAAGGGACCAAAGTTGATAATTCGTGAAAGTTGAAAACTGATTTTTACCTAATAGGACTTGAATGTCATAAGTTATATGGTTATTGGTTAATTATGTCGATGTTCACGTAACTAGTTAGCCTCTAGTCAAAATGATGATCTTAGTGTAAGGATATACGGTAGATGTTGCACCATTCTAGCCCATTTGTCAAGAAAAATTGGAATTCGATTTCTCTCCCTATTCATTCAATAATTTTGAGCAATGATGAGGTTATTTTCATTTTATATTCGACCCCCTCTCATTTTCATGGTGAAGTGAATCTTGGAGTTCCATTGTTGAAGCCTATGTCAAATTTATTCAACTCCTTGGTTGGAATATAGTTTTCTTACCCTTTTCTTCTACAATTCGAATCTAGGGTTTGTGTAATCCTTAATTTCTAAAATTAATGGATTAAATTTAATGTTTGTTGATATATTTTCATCATTTTTCACTTTTATATCATTACTGAGACAACAACTTTAATTATAGTTGTGAGATTTAGGTTGTGATGAAGATTTAGGGATTTTCTATCCATGGGTCCTCTTATATCTGAATCTAATGATTGAATTTTGAATTTATTGAGTTTTGATGTCTATACCATGCTTTAGAACATCAACGAATCACCATCCAACCCATGGACTATTTGATCTTTAATGAAGGAATGTGGGGATTTGGAACTTTAACTTAATGTTGAGTTGTACTTAACCATTAGATATTTGTACTCTATTTCATAGTTGAAGTTCTGGATTCATATATAGGCTCTTAATAAAGCTATAGAGTTATTAATCATTTATTTATATCCTCATAATGATTCATTGTTGAGATTCCATGTTTCTATGAAAATTGCTCATTGTAATCACTGATTCCAATGGTGGATCACCACTAAAATTTAATAAAAATATTTAGATGAATCATGATCATGAAGTCCTATGATTATGAATAGTTACTAAATTTAAAGAGATTATTGAATCTCATATAATTAAGGAATTTCATTTGAATACATGTTGAATATATCCAACTTATGTATTTTCAACATATATTCAACTTGTGTATCAAATTCTCCATGTATATTCAACTTGTGCATTTAATGTTGAATATATTCAACTTGAGTATTTAGTGTTGAATGTATTGATCTTGTGTATTTAATGTTGAGTAAATCCAAATTGTATTTCTTATATATATATATATATATATATATATATATATATATATATATATATATATATTCAAATTTTGAATCAAATTCTTCATTTATATTCAACTTGTGTATCAAATTATCCATGTATATTGTAACTCCCCATTTCTGGTATGTGATTTAAATAAAGTATTTTTCATTTCTTAAGGGGTACTCGACGAGTCAGTAGCCCGACTCGTTGAGTAGAGACGGGATGTTCACGTGATTTAAGTTGGCTACTCGACAACTCCATATTATAGGACTCGACGAATCTGCCTGTCTGGATGAAACCCTAATTTCAAGGGTTTAAACCCTATTTAAACAACCTTTTCGCCCCAACCTAGCCTCCATCACCCTCAGATCGTTCCTTATCAAACCCTAGCCTCCTTGAAGTGCGCGTGAGTGATTTTTGCCTTATGAGGGAACTTTTGGTGCATTTTGGAGCAAGAAGAAGAAGGAGAAGGTTGAAGAGCTCAAGGAAGAAGAAGTAGATCCAGAATACACTCCTTTTTGGTCATCTTTTCTGGTAATAAAGTTTCCATCTTGCTTAATTTGCTAATAGATCTATTTTGTCCCCAAATTGTTGGTTTTAAACTCAAAAACCCCAAATCCTTTGTGATAAAGCCTTATGACCGAGTCATACCTCAGATCTAGCCTCTCTTGAGCTCTAGAAGCTCAAGGAGATCACCTTTTTGGCAGCCATAGCTTTGTTTTGGCTTATTAACCCCATAATAGTAAAGTTGGAGTGTTTTGCTTCATTTCATCTTGGTTACACATAAAGTTAGCAACTTTACGTGTTCAGATAGTCCCAAAAGCTTAGATCTACGGGTTGGATGCACCGAAGTGGATTAGAATCGACTGTATGGAATCGGCATGCTTGGGACTCGGCGAGTTGTTCTTCAGACTCGTCGAGTCGAGTCGCGAGTCCCCGTTTTTTCCCGATTTGAGAGTTTAGGGTGAATCAACGAGTGGGAATGGACTCGGTGAGTTAGAGTTCAGATCTAGTGATGGAGGGACTCGGCGAGTCTACGCCCTGACTCGGTGAGTCCGGTCAACTGCAAGTTGACTTTGACCAGGGGTAAAATAGTTATTTTATCCCGAGGGCATTTATTAGTACCTGATTTAGTGTTTTTGGGATTTATAGCCGGAGAGTTCCGGAGTAGCAGTCAACCAGTTTTAGAGTTAGTATCTCAGCAGCCAGCTTTACGAGGTGTAACGCCCGTAGATCCGGGCTAGTCAATTTAGAGGCAATATGGGTCGAAAATGACTTTTCGGCAAAAGATTGTTTAGAATAAATAATTTTAACCAAGTTATAGTATATGTCACAAGGTTTCCGTACATATAAACAACGCTGAAATCTGAGTTCTAACGAAGAAGTTATGGCCCGTCGAAGTTTTACGGCAAAACCGGCACGGCACCGGGAAGCGTAAAAAGTGAATTTAAGATAGAAGAGTTTTTAGCCTTAGTTATCTAAACCAAAGTCGTAGAGTATGTTAAAATGAGAAAATCCGTAAAAAGAACGCCCAAATCTGACTTCGTATGAGGAAGTTATGATTTTTCAAAGTTTCAGCTTAGTAGTGTACAGCCCGAAACTCGAATTTTAGTTCGAGCGGTTTTTGGCTTACGCGACCTAAATGAGAGTTAAAGATCTCATTAATAGGAACTCAACAGTAAAAATATGGACGAAAACGGATTTCGTATGAAAGAGTTACGAATTCTTCGCGGTCATTTAACAGTCTAAACGCCTCCTACTGTTAAATTTATGATCGGTCGAGAATTAGCCGACGGAGCCAAAATGAAAGTTGTAGATATTATTTTTTACCTACGCATGGATATAAAGAACGTCGAAAATTGAGATAGTATGAGATAGATATAGACGAAGCTTAGTCCCTACTTTTCGAGCGCGGCGAATTCGATACAGTTTTGTAAATCCGAGATAGAATGAGAATTAGCCAACGAGGTCTAAATGAGAGTTGAAGATCTCATTAATAGGAACTCAACGGTAAAAAGACAGACAAAAATGGAGCTCGTATGCAAAAGTTATGGACGAAGCTTAGTCCCTACTCTTCGAGCGCGGCGAATTCGATACAGTTTTGTAAATCCGAGATAGAATGAGAATTAGCCAACGAGGTCTAAATGAAAGTTGAAGATCTCATTAATAGGAACTCAACGGTAAAAAGACAGAAAAAAACGGAGCTCGTATGCAAAAGTTACGGACGAAGCTTAGAGACTACTTTACTATAAAACTCCTATAAATACAAGGGTGAACTCCTCATATTTTCTTCACACCATAAGCCTCTCTTTCTCTCTCTAACTTCTCTCTAGCCTCCCTAAACCCCTCCCAAGTCTACGGAACCTCCCTAGAACGAGAAGAAAGCCCCGGAGCGCCCGACGGCTCCGAGAAGAAAAGCTTTCGGCTTGGAAACGCTGCTCCATCGAAGCCCGGTTTTTAATAAAAACTCGTTGTAAGTGAGCTACGCCTATACTATATTTAATATATATTTTATTTAATTATAGTAACATTATTAGGACCTTAAAATAATTATTTGGGCTATTATTATGAGTTATATTGAGTGTTATTTAACGCTTATATAATAGTAATAATAGCTAGACTATTAATTAGTCGTGGTTAACGTTAAAAACTAAACCCTAGTGGTATTGATACTAGGTTTTGTCGAGGAAAATTGTTTTGAGATAACGAAGTGTTGTCTGAGTTCGAAATCACCAACTAATCAGGTGAGTGCATGGTCTCTTTCATCTTACACATAGATATGAAGTATTTTAATATAAATTACGTGTTATGTGTGCATATTGTCTGAATACTTGTTGTCTATGCTGGTGAAAGATTTTTATACATGTTTTAAATGATGTAAACTGTATAAAGTATTTTATATCTACAAAATATGTTGGGTAAAACATGGGTAGATGAATGATGATGGATAAAAGCTGAAATAGAGGAACATTAGTAGTACAGACCTAGTACCCTATAGGTATACATTGGCAGCAGTGTACCTAGTACCCTATAGATGAGCACTGGCAGCTGCGCCACAACCCGTAGATGATTTAGATCTACAGTAAACGTCCTAACAGCTGCGCTCTAAGGATAGTATCGGCAGCTGCGCCTAATAGGGAGCCTTATGACCATGATAGTAGTGATTAAAGGTCAATACCGGCAGAAGCGCCTCATAGAAAATGTCCTAATTCTGGCAACTGAGCCTAAGTGACAATATTAGCAGCTGCGCTTGACCAATGTGTCATTGGCAACAATGGACTTCATGTTGTTTCCTTAGGATGATGCTTAGGAATGAATGAATGAGAAATAGCTGATTCTTAGGGTAGATCCTTAAGAATAAAGAAGATAATGGGGATGGGTAATTGGGTTGATTGTTTGATTGTTTAAACATAATAATTATATTATTGTGGGTTGAAAACCCTATGTACTCACCAGGTTTCCCAATCTGACCCACTCAGTTTATTTATATCACAGGTGTTGATATGAAGTGACATTACACTAAGAGATTTAAAGAGATGTAGATCACTAGTGTAAATAATTGTAAGTTCTGTTTATGCTTATGTTTATGTATTAACGATGACGTCCCAAACATTTTAAAATGAAATAAATGCGTTTCTTCGAAAATGTTTTAATAACGTATTTACCATGTTTTTCTGGGAACAAATTCCGCAACATTTTTATAAAATGAAGTACTCTGATTTTTATAAAGCATAAACAAAATCGGTCTTTTCTGGCCGTGAAAATGGGGATGTCACAGTTGGTATCAGAGCATTAGTTTAAGCGAACTAGGAATATGGATTTATTTCTAGACTTAAACTTAGAATGTTAAGCGATGATTGTGAGGTGTGAGCACTAGATTATTTTAGGAATTGTGCCTAAAATGCTTTTATGTGCTAAATGTTGGTGCCTGATATGCTGTTATTTGTTCGGATCTATAGTCTGTTGCCGACCGGATCTGGAAACCTTATGTGTTTAGGATTCTAAGCGTTTAACTACGATATTAGAACTAGCATATAAACGTTTCGGAGTGATAAGAATGATTTAAACGTCAATCCTAAGTAAAGGTCTAGATTCACCTTATTCAGTGTATATATCAAGATGGCAAGAACCCGTAGCGGAAACGTGAATGCAAATGGGAACCGAGATCAACCCCCAGCGATTGAGCAAATACCGGTTGTGGTAGCCGTTGCTGAGCCAATAACGATGGCAGGAGTGCAAGCGGTGATCCAAGCGGTGTTGGATCGTCAAATGGAGGAAACCAGACGTTTTCTCCAGCAAAATCGAGAGGAAGCGACTATTCAGATCGAACAGCCCAAGTTGAACGAAGGGTAGACTGAGGAAGGAAACTACAGTGGGACTGTTGGTCAAGTCAACCCACCAATAGTTCGACAAAACAACCAAGATGATGAAGTCGAGAGGAATGGATGCAAGTACAAGGATTTTCTAACTTGCAAGCCATCGACTTTCACTGGAAAGGAGGATCCGATCGGGGTCATGGATTGGATCTTGGAGATGGAATTAGCTTTCATGACGTGCGGTTGCAAGGGAAAACAACAGACCACATTTGCAGTGCGTTAGTTTCGAGGAGGCGCTGTACGATGGTGGAATACCTTGGGAAAGTCGCTGAGCCCCAATGAGCCCCTGCAACTGACATGGGCAGAATTTCTGGTGCATTTCAAACGTAGGTGCTGCTCAGCCTAAAATCTGCTCGAGCTAGAAAACCAATTCCTTACCTTAAAGAAAGGAAGCATGTCTATTGATCAATACACCAACAACTTCACAGAGAAGACGGAGTTCGCCTTACGTCTTGTTCCGGATGAGCTGACAAAAATTGACAAGTACGCAAAAGGACTTCCTTGGGAATATGCAGTGCCAGTGCGTCAGGCACCTACTTTGGAGGCAGCTATCTGGGCTGCCAAGTCGGTTGAGGAGATGATAAAGGGAAGAGCCGCCAACAAGACCGAGGTTGGCGAAAAGAGTAAGTTTGAGGGGTCTGCGAAGCCCGATGAGAGAAGCAAATCAAGTACCAGGAAGCTTAGAGGAGGAGGGAGTGAAGAAAGATGGTGCGAGAAGTGCAAAAAGAAACACTCTGGAAAATGCAGTGAGGAAGTAACTTGTTTCAAGTGTGGGAAGCATGGGCATTATGCCAACGAGTGTAAATTCAATAAAAGGGTGTGTTACGAATGTAATGAGGAAGGGCACTTCAAGCAAGATTGCCCAAAGAGAGAGGGGGCTACAAAGCCAAATGTGCTGCCAAAGCCAAAGGCGAGAGCATTTCAAATGATCCTTGACGAAGCAGATGACAATGCGAGGATTCAGGAGTGACGGTTTGACATCCAAAGATCGAGTTATGAAGTAGCCATAGAATCGTATGATGTAGCCTGTTAGAGGCATAGTCTAGGGTGAACTTGAACACCTATGTAATAGTTTCAAGGAATAATAAAAACCTTCGTTTTGATATTTGATGTGTTAAGCTGTTATATGATTTTCTTGTGTGGTGACTTGGAAAACTGCAGGACAATACCTGAGACGAGTATGAGTAGGTGTGGATGGTAGTAGAGGCCTATACTACCGGAAGCACAGGACTCACGCTTGGATCAGGGAAAGTCATAAGGTTACCAAGAAACTCGTAATTGATTTTGTTTTATTCAAGTATGTCGTTACCATTGTTTCGGTAATGACTAAGAAGATTGTTGTTATCCCGAGCCTAGTGGTCATATCACATTGAGTCCGAATACAATGAGTAGGTTACGTGGTTCAGAGAACCAAGTTTGATGTAGCGTCCGACTTAAACCAAACGATTGAAATCAAAGCGATCAATAGAAGTATCACGATCGTTGTTAAATAAGTTGGTAGCTAGAAATGCTACATGTTAAAAGATGATTATATCACATTAGACGATGAAGGAAGGCATATTCCATTCCGGAATTTGACTCTAAGAGACCTGAGTCTAAGCATTGCTACATACGATGATAGGTCATTAGAATATGACATATCGGTCAATTGTAGTAATAAAATTAACTTATCCTAAGTTTATTAAGAAGAAGAAGGAGTCTCTGATAAATAATGAGGTTGTGACACGAAGGTCATGATTGAAAGTCTAACGAGCAGGTGCAAGACCGAGCACCGCCTGCAGTCAAGGAGTCCAAGAGTTAGATACTCGTTCGAAGCAACATAGAAGTTACAGTTATTACCTAGGGTGAAGAGATAATGTATGGAGTCATTATACAATCCTGTTTCGTTGATGATTCCGGGACGTAATCATCCTAAGGGGGAGATAATTGTAACGCCCGTAGATCCGGGCTAGTCAATTTAGAGGCAATATGGGTCGAAAACGACTTTTCGGCAAAAGATTATTTAGAATAAATAATTTTAACCAAGTTATAGTATATGTCACAAGGTTTCCGTACATATAAACAACGCCGAAATCTGAGTTATAACGAAGAAGTTATGGCCCGTCGAAGTTTTACGGCAAAACCGGCACGGCACCGGGAAGCGTAAAAAGTGAATTTAAGATAGAAGAGTTTTTAGCCTTAGTTATCTAAACCAAAGTCGTAGAGTATGTTAAAATGAGAAAATTCGTAAAAAGAACGCCCAAATCTGACTTCGTATGAGGAAGTTATGATTTTTCAAAGTTTCAGCTTAGTAGTGTACAGCCCGAAACTCGAATTTTAGTTCGAGCGGTTTTTGGCTTACGCGACCTAAATGAGAGTTAAAGATCTCATTAATAGGAACTCAACAGTAAAAAGATGGACGAAAACGGATTTCGTATGAAAGAGTTACGAATTCTTCGCGGTCATTTAACAGTCTAAACGCCTCCTACTGTTAAATTTATGATCGGTCGAGAATTAGCCGACGGAGCCAAAATGAAAGTTGTAGATATTATTTTTACCTACGCATGGATATAAAGAACGTCGAAAACGGAGATAGTATGAGATAGATATAGACGAAGCTTAGTCCCTACTTTTCGAGCGCGGCGAATTCGATACAGTTTTGTAAATCCGAGATAGAATGAGAATTAGCCAACGAGGTCTAAATGAGAGTTGAAGATCTCATTAATAGGAACTCAACGGTAAAAAGACAGACAAAAATGGAGCTCGTATGCAAAAGTTATGGACGAAGCTTAGTCCCTACTCTTCGAGCGCGGCGAATTCGATACAGTTTTGTAAATCCGAGATAGAATGAGAATTAGCCAACGAGGTCTAAATGAAAGTTGAAGATCTCATTAATAGGAACTCAACGGTAAAAAGACAGAAAAAAACAGAGCTCGTATGCAAAAGTTACGGACGAAGCTTAGAGACTACTTTACTATAAAACTCCTATAAATACAAGGGTGAACTCCTCATATTTTCTTCACACCATAAGCCTCTCTTTCTCTCTCTAACTTCTCTCTAGCCTCCCTAAACCCCTCCCAAGTCTACGGAACCTCCCTAGAACGAGAAGAAAGCCCCGGAGCGCCCGACGGCTCCGAGAAGAAAAGCTTTCGGCTTGGAAACGCTGCTCCATCGAAGCCCGGTTTTTAATAAAAACTCGTTGTAAGTGAGCTACGCCTATACTATATTTAATATAGATTTTATTTAATTATAGTAACATTATTAGGACCTTAAAATAATTATTTGGGCTATTATTATGAGTTATATTGAGTGTTATTTAACGCTTATATAATAGTAATAATAGCTAGACTATTAATTAGTCGTGGTTAACGTTAAAAACTAAACCCTAGTGGTATTGATACTAGGTTTTGTCGAGGAAAATTGTTTTGAGATAACGAAGTGCTGTCTGAGTTCGAAATCACCACCTAATCAGGTGAGTGCATGGTCTCTTTCATCTTACACGTAGATATGAAGTATTTTAATATAAATTACGTGTTATGTGTGCATATTGTCTGAATACTTGTTGTCTATGCTGGTGAAAGATTTTTATACATGTTTTAAATGATGTAAACTGTATAAAGTATTTTATATCTACAAAATATGTTGGGTAAAACATGGGTAGATGAATGATGATGGATAAAAGCTGAAATAAAGGAACATTAGTAGTACAGACCTAGTACCCTATAGGTATACATTGGCAGCAGTGTACCTAGTACCCTATAGATGAGCACTGGCAACTGAGCCACAACCCGTAGATGATTTAGATCTACAGTAAACGTCCTAGCAGCTGCACTCTAAGGATAGTATCGGCAGCTGCGCCTAATAGGGAGCCTTATGACCATGACAGTAGTGTTTAAAGGTCAATACCGGCAGAAGCGCCTCATAGAAAATGTCCTAATTCTGGCAGCTGAGCCTAAGTGACAATATTAGCAGCTGCGCTTGACCAATGTGTCATTGGCAACAATGGACTTCATGTTGTTTCCTTAGGATGATGCTTAGGAATGAATGAATGAGAAATAGCTGATTCTTAGGGTAGATCCTTAAGAATAAAGAAGATAATGGGGATGGGTAATTGGGTTGATTGTTTGATTGTTTAAACATAATAATTATATTATTGTGGGTTGAAAACCCTATGTACTCACCAAGTTTCCCAATCTGACCCACTCAGTTTATTTATATCACAGGTGTTGATATGAAGTGACATTACACTAAGAGATTTAAAGAGATGTAGATCACTAGTGTAAATAATTGTAAGTTCTGTTTATGCTTATGTTTATGTATTAACGATGACGTCCCAAACGTTTTAAAATGAAATAAATATGTTTCTTCGAAAATGTTTTAATAACGTATTTACCATGTTTTTTTGGGAACAAATTCCGCAACATTTTCCCAATCTGACCCACTCAGTTTATTTATATCACAGGTGTTGATATGAAGTGACATTACACTAAGAGATTTAAAGAGATGTAGATCACTAGTGTAAATAATTGTAAGTTCTGTTTATGCTTATGTTTATGTATTAACGATGACGTCCCAAACGTTTTAAAATGAAATAAATACGTTTCTTCGAAAATGTTTTAATAACGTATTTACCATGTTTTTTAGGAACAAATTCCACAACATTTTTATAAAATGAAGTACTCTGATTTTTATAAAGCATAAACAAAATCGGTCTTTTCTGGCCGTGAAAATGGGGATGTCACATGAGGTGAGTTTTTCCTTCCAGTAGGAAAGGGTCTACGACCATAATGCCAACCCGTTTAGTTAGCAGTAGTTCCAGACCCCAGTCCAATGCAATAGTTAGAGTGCTTGATGTCTTTGTGATTCAAGCATATTTTGTGTTATGTGTTCCGGACTCTGGTCCGATGTAGTATGTCGTATATGTGTTCATGCTAATTGTTATGTTTATGCTATGCTATGTTCAGTCAGTTTCCGGGCTTCGGTCCGATGTAGGGGACAAGGTCCCTGTCAGTTCCGGACTTCGGTCCGATGTAGAGGGCAAGGCCCTGGTTAGTTCCGGATTTCGGTTCGATGCAGAGGGCGAGGCCCTGGTTAGTTCCGGACTTCGGTCCGATGTAGTTTTCGGACTTCGGTCTGATGCAGTGTGCAAGGCCCAGTAGTTGTTTATATGTTATTGTGTGGTATGTGGTAGTCTGGAGGATCTCACTAAGCTTTGTGCTTACAGTTTCAGTTTTGGTTTCAGGTACTTCCGTTAGCAAGGGGAAGAGCTCGGGTTGATGGCATGACACACACCACAGTTGCAGTTTATTCCTGGGAGTTTTATTTAGATATTTTGATATGATATTAACTTCAGTTTTGAATTGATACATTTACTATGGCATTTTGAGACCTACGATTCATGGTTTTATTATATAATAGTTGATGTTGCGATTTTAGTAATATTAAAACAAAAACTTTTAGGTCGTATTTTGGGTCGTTACATATATTCAACTTGTATATCAAATTCTACATTTAAATTCAACTTGTGTATTCTCCATATATTTTCAATTGTTGAAAAATATTGGATTTTGTTTATAAAATTAATCAAATCTGAACAATTAAACTATTTCTATAATTATACATTTAATGAAGATGATTGCTTCCATAAATATTGATAAACACTACGACTAATATACACATATGTATTAATTGTTACCGATTTCTTTGTTATTTTAATTATTTAATTAATTAAATCTAGAAAATACAAATGATTTACTATAATTCATTCCCACTCTTATTACAATAAATATACTTCTCATTTGAATATATATATATATATATATATATATATATATATATATATATATATATATATATATATATATATATATTAGTTGTGAGAACTTTAAATTTGTAAGAAAATAAGAAAAATAATGCATTATTCTAACGGAAATGTTTTTTTATCTGTTAAATTTAAACAAATAATTAAAAAAAAAAACAAAAAAAAAAACTAATAAGCTTTAATTTTAAGAATTTTGAAATTAAAATGTAAGTTCATTAATAACATTGATATCTATTAATTAATACATTTATTGCAATTATTATATTACAATAGTATTTGAAATTTAAAAAATAGAAAAACTTATAAAATGATATGTAGAAAAAAAAAATTCAAAACAACCACAAAATAACATTTGACTAATTAAATGAAAATGTGACAAGTGGCAAAACAAATATTTATTTATTATAGTATATATAAATATATATATATATATATATATATATATATATATATATATATATATATAATAAGAATGAAAATTTTGATAGGAAGGTAAAAATTATTTTATATATATATATATATATATATATATATATATATATATATATATATATATATATATATATATATATATATAGCAAACAAACAAAATGAGTCATTTGTTGATTCAAATAAAAGAGTATTCACAAGAAATTCTTTCCAAAAAAACATATTTACCATTCATTTTTAAGTAAATCAAGAAAAAAATCACTTTTATGATAAATTTAGAAAATATCAATAAAATCATCGTAAAATGAATCATCAAAATGTTTTTTCGGGATTTTTTTTATGAATCATGTTATTTTTTATTCTTCTAGTAATTTATTTTATCGAACCAACAAAAATAAATCATTATATATATATATATATATATATATATATATATATATATATATATGGGTTCATGTGTTTCTTATATTTATTGTGTGTTAGAATGCATCAATCGGAATTTAGTGAAATTAAATAATTATTTATTTAAATAAAGATAGATATTAAATGATTTCTATAATTGTATCTATATTAAATGATATCAATATCTATAATTCTTTTTTATGGAAACTAATTTAATTTGATATTAATGTCAACAATAACATTTTTTCAGAATGAATTCGCATCCAGGTTTTTTATGTTCGGGTTCGTGTTTTGGTTTATGGACTCAATCACTTAAGATAAAACAACTTTGTATTGAATATGAAGAACGAGAGTATATTCTATTAGAATACAATTTCATTATGTTAGAATATACTCTCATTCTTCTAGAATAAACTCTTATTTTACTAGAATACACTATCGTTTTCTATGTTCTAGATAATTTTGTTGTATTTTTACTGAGTGGGTCATGAAACAAAATATGAACCTATACATGAAAATTAGATACGCATCCATTCTGAAAGAATATTATTGTTAATATTAATGACGAATTTAATTAGTTTCAATAAAAAATAAATTATACTTATGGATATCATTTAATATACATATAATTATGGAAATCAATTAATATATATCTTTATTTGATTAAATAATAATTTAATTTTTTTACAAAATTCTTATTGATGCATTCTAGCATATAGATGTGAGAAACATTTAAACTTTATCTGATTAAATAATAATTTAATTTGTTATTGGTGCATTCTAGCATATAATAAATGTGAGAAACATTTAAACTTTTATATATATATATATATATATATATATATATATATATATATATATATATATATATATATAACCACATGTTTATTGCATGATAATTTATTTCAATCAGTTGACATTTAGTGTAATATAAATAGTATCATATGTCAAGTTGATTTATGTTAATTCATTAACAATTACTCTAATATAAATAGCATAAAATTGAATTAGATTTGATGGATCATATTCATCAACACAATATTTTTTTTTTTGTATTTTTGCACGTTTAGATGGGTTCTAGTTGACATTTAAGAGATGCTCTATTCGATGTAAATTCATTTTTTTTTATTTTGAGATCCATACATTTAAATGCTTAAATCATAATTATTTTATTAAATTGTGTAAAATCAGATATGTCCTTTTCTAAGTAGCTGAGATTTACAATAAAAAGCACATGACAATGAATAAATTAGATCGTAAAGTCATCCAATCAAATTAATTTTACATCTAGTGTTTTTACTAAATAAAATAATAAGATTGTGAAATATTTTTCTTTATCAAATAACACTGTTTTTCTTGGTTTGGCCACCAGTAAGTTTTCAAAGTTCCAAAAAAACCCAAAAAGTTGGGAGATTGACTCAAAACATTCCCTTCTAGTAGTCTTGATCTTCACAGGATTTGTCCATGTAATACAATCTTTGATTCTGAAAATTTTTAAATATCAAGTTGCCACAATCTACTAATTTGACCCTATCTAGAAGATGCTATAATTTACAAGCCAAAACGTTTAACACGACAAATTTTAAATTGTTCCATCTACTAAGAATATCCCCCACTAGCAACGTGTCATTATCAATAGTTTTCTAAGGGCGTGTTTGACACGGAGTTTTTGGGAGCGTTTGAGAGCTTCTAGCTTCTAGCGTTTGACAAAACGCTCCGTTTTGAACAGAAAGCATTGTTTGACACTACAAGCTTCTAGCGTTTAGTTTAAACAAAACGCTCAAAATCCAAATGCTACTTCATGTAGCGTTTAACAAAACGCTACAAGCTACCTGCGATGATACTCTAACCCTTACTATGAATTACGAGTCCAGACGATGTTGTGGCTACGTATTCATGCGATGATAGACTAACCCTTACTACGAATTACGAGTCCAGACGATGTTGTGGCTACGTATTCATGCGATAATAGTCTAACCCTTATTATGATTTACGAGTCCCGACGATGTTGTGGCTCCGTAATCATGCGATGATACCCTAACCCTTACTAGACATATATTGAGGGAGTGATCCCCGAATTAGTATTGCCTATGCAATGTAGGCGACGATCCTTAGGAAAAGTTCTTAGGAACAAGCATATAAGGATATAAGATGTAAGGAGATGAGCGGTAAATATGATATAGGAGATGACCCTTAGGATAATATCTTTAGGGAATATTAAAAGAAGATAATGGGGATAGGTAATTAGGTTGATTGTTTGATGATTGAATATAATAATTATATTATTGTGGGTTGAAAACCCTATATGCTCACCAGGCTCCCAAGCCTGACCCACTTAGTTTAATTGTATCAAAAATATTGATACGAAGCTACTTTGTACTGAGAGATTAAAGGAGATGTAAATCACTAGAGTAAATGAATGTATGTTCTGTTTATGCTTATGTATCTGTATCGGAACATGACATCCCGAGGTTTTATTATTTAATGAAAATACATTCTCTTTGAGAAATGTTTTGATAAGTTTTTATCATATCTTGTTTTGGGAACAAATTCTGCAACCGTTTTCTTTAAACGATTACTCTGATTTATAAAACAAAGCATAAACAAATCGGTCTTTTCTGGCCGTGAAATTGGGGATGTCACACTCGGGCACGCCGAATAGCTAATATATTTCCGAATGTCAGCTCTCAACATATCATGGTACCGGGTTTTCTTCATCTCCTCATCACATGTGTACTGGGGCACCAATAAGGACCTCTCCCTAAACTTTGCGGTAATCTCCGCCATTGTCTCAGTAGTCTGTCTCATATCCAAAAACTCTATGGCCAGCTGTTGAACTTCCACAACTGACGCAAACTCCTCCTGAAACCTAGACATAAAATACGACCAGGTCATGGCCTTAATGGCCAGGGCTCCCAAATTATCACCAACTGCCTCCTACCAGTCTCTAGCTTGCTCCCTCAAACACCCAGCAACAAATTTGACCTTCGACCCCTCAGGGCAGAAGCTCTTCACCTATGCAGACTCAATGTTTGTGATCCATCACCTAGCCACAATGGGGTCTTTCACCCCACAGAAGTCTGGTGCTCCACATTTCCTGAAATATTTGAAGGATAGCGTACGATTCCCCGACTGGCCAGGTGCCATGTCAATCCTAAATGCCCTAAGGTGATCCTTCATCAGCTCAATGATACCCTCATTGATCGACTCGAAAATCACCGGGGTCGACTCAAGGATGTCTCTCATAATCTCAGATGTAATGAACTCATGAAATCCATCATTAACTGGCTTAGAACCCATACCCGAACCAAACCTAGACCATGAGCCCCCTACTCCATGACGTGTCACCACCATCTGAAACAAACCACACAATCATCAGGGTCATCCATAATCATCAAGAGGTCTCACACTCTGTCACCCTGGTTCTCTGCAACTCTCCAAGAGTCAAGTATGGATCATCTACTGTGACAACCGTCAAATTCTGGTCAATTCAAAGTCAAATAAAGTCAACAAGTCAAACCGTTCAACTCAACTAACCCTTGTGTACTAGGGCTTACGTTATGTATTTACTAAACAACTCGCTATTCTGATGAGAGATCATAAATCGAAAAGTACGTACATCTAGACTTCCTTAACCAAAAACCGTGGTAAGTAACAAACCAACTCGATAAAACAATGTTGCATACTCATCAGGAGTGTGTAAGATCCTTAAACAAGGTTTAACAGGGTTTACGGACCTTGCATTTCGAAGCCCGACACTCACATTTGTCACACACAAAACCTCTCTCAATCGTTTTCACTCTATCTCACTTTAATCGAGAATCTCTCCCAAATCTCTCCAAGAATGTCAAATCTCTCCCAAATCTCTCCAAGAATGTCAAATCTCTCCTAAATCTCTCCAAGTATGTGAAATCTCTCTCAAATCTCTCTTTGAATGAGAAATCTCTCCAAGAATGTGAAATCTCTCCCAAATCTCTCTCAAAAGTTTCCGTAACTTTTTGAAGTCATTCGGGTCATCCCGGCCCTTAACCGGGTCAAAAACGGCTTAAAACGGGGTAAAAACGAGTAAAATAGGCTTAAGGACTCGAAACCCTCTTATTAGGGGCGAAAGCTCTTAGGACCCGAAAGTCCTCTTAGGGACCGAGACCAAGAAGACCCGAACCCAAAGGCTCCAGGAGGAACCGAACCCGAGAGGTCCTCTCAGGGTCGAACCTCGCACAGGGGGGGGGGACCGAACCCGAAGCCACTATTCATTCGACTCATTTCGGGTCTGACCATCTTCGCCTCTTACCTTCGGACCGAGCCTGGCATGCGGACCCGAGCCCTCCCTTCGCTTCCCTCTGTTTCGCTTCATTTCGGATTCGGCCATAGCAAGGACCGAACCTCGTCCTAGGACCGAGAGGTCTCGTTGGAAACCCATTTTCTCCCGGTTTTCGCATAGTTTTGCGTTTAAGGCCCGTTTTTAATTATTTTAACACGGGATTTTCACCCAAAATCATATTTTAACATAATGAACCCTAAATATTCACAATTTAATCATATTTCCATGAAAATCTTTATTTAAATAATAAAAGCTAGTGGGTAAAGTACAAAGAGGTGGAGTGTTGACTTTGCTTTACCTTATGACACAAACAACCACTCCCACACCCACTCTATGACCAGCCACACCTCCCCACCTTACCTAGGTCACATCAATGTCCTTTCCACTCAATTACCACCCTTTCCCACGTTTTTGAGAGCTGGACATTCATCCTCTCTCCTCATTTCTCCCATTTTCTCTCATTTCACCAAGAAGATCAAACTATTTCCTCTCTCACTTCCTCTCTCTAGAAATTCGAGATTCAAGGGCTGATCTTGGGTTTTCCTCCACATTTGGTAAGCATAATTCATTCTCCTTACGAATATCTCACTTCTTTCTACTCAAATCATGGATATCTTACACAAACTCCATCGTATTTGTGTTAGAGCTTCGAATCTTCAAGTGATTCTTCAAGTGTTCTTGGGTTGAACACTTCTCTTCTTCAACACTTATCTAATGAAATCACATAAGGTGAGTTCATACCCCTACATTTTAATGTTTTCTCAAGTTTTTAAGGGGGGAATACAAGTTAAAACACCAAGAACATAACTAAAATTTTCTAACAGCCTTCATCAGAAAAGTTCAACTCCATTCACGGACTGTTTTGGACAACGTAAACATTTTATTTTTCAAAACTGTTTTAGGTGCAAGTAGTTCCACTTCTTATCTTTAAAATGACTACTTCCACATCTCCACAAGATTTTTCTACAATTTATGATGATTTTTACAAAACAGCCTGTCTTTTCAAACACAAATCCGGACCAGTCTGTGAATATGAGCATTTTAAGACAAGTTAAACACTTCCAAAAATCATGATAAAAATTATGAGTAAACTAGACTAATTTTAGGAACTCTCAGAATTTACGGATCTAGTTTTCAACTTTGTATGATTTTTCTATGATTTTTCGAAAACAGTGCAGAAAGATTAAGAATTAGTTAACAGCTTCTAACTATCAAAACACTTTGTAACATGTTGAGCAAAGTGTTAAGTCTTCGATGACTTCATATATTACATGTATTTCTTGTTATGATATATTTGTATAATAGGAAATTACTTACTGAATTTATAAGAATCCTCCATCATAATCATTAGTACAAAACAAAGCAAGTTAAACATAGCTATATTGTACTATACATTTGACTTACATAGAATGGGATTCTTAAACATCACAAAGAAACATACTAAACTATAATAGGTATAGTTAGGGTACATATACATTTCAAAAATTTTAATAAACTATAATAGGTATAGTTTATGATCATTTACATAACACACTCTTACAAAAAGAAAGGGTACAAATACAAAGTGCCGGGTTATATACAAAAGGGGGTACAAATACAAAGTACCGGATTTTTATACAAAAAGGGGTACAAATACAAAGTGTCGGGTTTATATACAAAAAGGGGTACAAATACAAAGTGTCGGGTTTATATACAAAAATGGGTACAAATACAAAGTGCCGGTTTTTATACAAAAAGGGGTACAAATACAAAGTGTCGGGTTTATACACAAAAAGGGGTACAAATACAAAGTACCAGGTTTTTATACAAAAAGGGGTACAAATACAAAGTGTCGGGTCTTTATACAAAAAGAGGGTACCGATACAAAGTACCAGGTTCACTTAAGATAGTTATTATGATATTAAAACTATATTTCATCTAGAATTGTTAGACTTCAACTATAATCGTTGAGCGTATATATTTGAGTCATATAAGAATTTAGTCTCGATTAGCTTAGAATTAGTGGGGCCCGCCTCATCTCCTGTTCCTCGTTGGGTTGTGGACCTAGGGCAGACCCACTATTTTCAACGTTTTATCTAATTTAAACCTTATATAACTTATATACGCTGGACGATTATAGAGGAACTCTACGGGTCATTCTAGGGTTCATTAATGCATCATATAAGAATATTTCTATTCACACTTAACTAAGAAAATATTGGATTTTCTGGAAATCAAACTATATCGATTTTACAAGGAAAATGGTTTCTACTTCAAACAAAACTCTTATGAACTCACCAACTTAATTGTTGACACTTTTCAAAACTACTTGTATTCTCAGGAAATCAGTGAAACAGGAAAAACTTCAGCGCCTTGAGGATGGGACGTTAAACCGTCAACGATTTACTTTTGTCATCATAATGTAATTGATTTTGAAACATGTAAACATATACTTTGGTGTAACTTTTTCAATTATATTTATGATGGTTGTATTTACTTTGAGCACTATTATACACGTTGTTGTGATACTGTACATGAAGTCCTCCACCCCCGGACGTTTCCGCCATCCTTGGTTTGGGGGTGTGACAACTACTTTCAGTAGTATGGGCCCTTACTACCTTCTACATCTATCCGTACTTTGCTCCTAAGTCACCTTGGGTTACCAAAGACGCTTCCTATCCATAAATACAATTCTCAATCAAATCGCTCCCGTCACTAATCTTTTCCTAAGCTTTCCCTAGGGTAATCTCCGACCTAATCCCCATCATTAGTTGCATAAGAAGTCGCTGCTATCTCTCCCTAACCAGCTCGCGAATACCATTTCATATCACTAAGACTGGATAATTTTTCGAATGAGAGGTCCTACCCTACAACGGTTGGACTCAGATAAGAGCTGCGAAATAAGGCTAGACCTAACCTTCTGAAATTATTTATTCCTCGTAATATGTAACTTACCATATTCGTTTACTAGTTAATTAAAGATGACTAGAACTCCTAAAAACAAAAAGCAAGCAACATTCGAGCATTGAGTAACCAAAACCAAGCACATCCTAAACAGGCAAGCATATCACTGACTATTCAAAACTAGCATACATTTCATTAAGCACATACAATAGGCATACAAGGCATCCTTCCTAGATCCTTAGCCTCAATCTAGCATGCAGTTCGCATATTCACACTTCATATCATAATATAAATGTATGGTTATCTTGGGGAAAACTTACTTGAGTTCGGCCGATTACACTCAGAACACTCCTTGTTCTTTATTAAAAACCCTTAATTTTAATTTTAGAAAAATTATTTTTCTTGTAAAAATATCTCAAACCCTCGATGTGAGTTCAGACACCCCCGAAGGTGTGTCCGAATGAAGGATCTACACTTTCATATGATTGAGAAAATCCCTCTCTAAAATTCATCTACATCATATTACTCCAGAACATGCTATATGCATATTTCTAAAACAATATTTTACATTGATAATTTCATTACAAAAGACTGGATACAAACCAACTATAAGACTATTACAAAGTATTATGTTTATTACATAACTACCCAGGATATTATAGTTTATACATACATAAACACTAATTACAAAAGTAATAGTATTATCTATTCAAAATCTTCTAACAATTTATGACTATACTGGATCCTTTTTACCTGCAATGGTTAAACACTGAGAGGGATAAGCGGTGACGCCTAGTGAGTTTAATAATAGATACAATATAATGTTATGCCACATATATACTTCAATATGGTAGAAGCAAAGATGAACAAAGAACAACAAAGGCATATGTGAATCATGTGACAAGCTTTCCATATCAATCAATGATTTGATTCAGAGATATGCAATCAATGAGACATAACAATTTCCATACTTGATATACATCAATAAAGCTTCGGCCCAAATGGCACAGAAGACATACAATTTACGATTAAACATTTTGGTAGATTTCAGGCTTTCAACCCTATCTAACCTTTTGCCAATGCCATAGGGGTAGAAGTCATTCTCTTGCGAGACATGTTCTACACGGCCAGAGACTACATACCAATACCACTGTGAATCTAAGTCATTTCACTGATCACACGACCAAAGGTACAACTTTGCTATCATAAATAGCATAAATAAAAACAATAGAAAATCATATAACACATATAACACATAACATACAATTGTTTCTATATATTGAACTCACTGTGAATTAACTGGAGGTTAAAATATTAATTTGGGCAACACTTCATTTCTACAATTAGCTTTCTTGGATGAAAACCGGGAGCTTTCTTGAAAACCGGGCATTGCAAGGGTTGAACTTCAAACAGAAAAGATAAATTTCTCGGGCTCTTCGGGTACTTCGAAACATGTTTTGGGTGTTGGGTATGATCCCGGGGCTCCAGGGGATTAAAAGTGGCTAAAAATAAGCTTTATGGTGTAAAAATGTAAGAAATTCCAAACTTACCCGGGAAGGTTCGCACCTCCCTTTTATAGGGTGAACATCGGACCGAGGGGACACGTGGCTCGCATGCGAGGGTACCAGGCATTGGATGCGAGGAAAGATGGCTCAATTTGTAAGCCTCCACCGCAAAGACACGCGTCGGTCTCGGATTGGCTCGCGCCATCGGATTCGAGAGGTTGCGACACGCGGGTCGCACACGGGGAAATTTGCAAGGATTCGGGTGACGTGTCCGAAATCTGACCTTATCCATGCGAGATTTCTCGGTTTTTGTGCCCATATCTTAAAAAACCTATAACTTTCGCATACGAGCTATGTTTTTAATGTTCTTTATATGCACGCGTAGGTGAAGTTATACCCTGCAACTTTCATTTAGACTTTGTCGGCTAATTTTGACTTTATTTTTAATAATATTATTTTTAACAGACCAGGACAGGAAAATTCGTTAAAAATTCATAACTTCTTCATCTGACGTTCGTTTCCGTCTGTCTTTTTACCCTTGTACTACAATTGATGAGACCTTCGATTCTCGTTTAGGTTGTGTCGGCTAAAAATCACTCGATCTTTATTTCGAGTTTTTAGTTGTCTACTGCTTTTCCGAAACTTAGAAAAATCATAACTTCCTTATACGAAGTCAGATTTGGACGTTCTTTTTATGGAAATTATCGGTTTAACGAATACTATGACTTTCGTTTAGATCACTAAAGCTAAAAAGTAGTTTATCGAAAACTCACTTTTTATGTTAAATAGTGTTTGTCGATTTTATCGCGGATCTTCGATTGGTCATAACTTTTTTCGTTATAACTCGGATTTCGATGATGTTTTCGCCTAAATGTTTCTAATGAGATTCTTTACAAATTTCAATAATAAAATTATACTTATTTTGAATTTTATATTTTCGTTAAATTTCAATATTTGACTTTTGTTTGGATTCTCATAAGACTTCCAAAACATTATGAATGATTCTAAACATAGTTTTACTTCATTTCAAGTAAAAACTATATGTTAGAACTCAATACTCAAATTCATATAATATTTAACAATATTATTCATTATAAAACACAATAACTGAACGTGTATGTTACAAATACCTCATCATTTTGAGGATTTCGTCCCCAAAATTATAACGATTAAAACAAATAGGGATATTTCGCTCTTATCTCATTCTTATTTTCCCAAGTATAATTTGGACCTCGATGGTGTTTCCACTTGACAAGCACCAACTCCACTTCTTTATTACGTAGATTAGTCGTTCTTTCGCTTATGATCTCTTCAGTCTCTTCTATATATGTTAACTTATTATCCAGTTTCACATCGGATAATGAAACTGCTTTACCATATATGCTTAAACATTTACACAGATAACTCACATGAAACACATCATGAATACCTATCAAATCTTCAGGCAATTCCAAGCAGTATGTTTGTTTACCAATTCTCTGGATGATTTTGAAACTACCAACAAATCTAGGATTTAGTTTTCCTTTCTTCCCAAATCGCATAACGCCTTTCCATGGAGATACCTTTAGTATTAGGAAATCACCTACCTGGAATTCTATGGGTCGTCTCCTCTTTTCTGAATAGGACTTATGTCGCTCTTGGGCCACTTTCATTCTTTCTTGTACAATTTGAGTCTTATTAGTGGTATCTTAAATCGTTTCATGACTATAACGTCCGCGTTTCCAGGCTAGCCATTATCGTTGATGTAATAGTCTAGGTTAACCTTGTAACTCTTTTTGAAGTATTAGTGATGAAATATTTGAGTATTATGTGAATTATGTGTTTGTTTTCTTAATTATTATAATTTAATGAATTAAGGATAAAATAAGCATCAAAAGTAAAGTGTGAGATAAGCCCAATATCTTTGCTTGAAGATGTAGTGGTTGAAAGAAGGATTTCGGAGATATAAAGAATGCCAAAATCCGAGTTATAACGAAGAAGTTATGACCTGTCGAAGTTTCGCGACAGGACCGACACGACGCTGAATGACGTAAAATGTGAATTTGAGATAGAGCAATATTTAGCCTTAGTGATCTAAAAGAATATTGTAGAGTTCGTTAAATCGAGAGTGTGCATAAAAAGATCGTCCAAATCTGACTTCGTATGCGGAAGTTATGATTTTTCGAAGTAACCCGAAACTCGAATATGAGATCGTGTGATTTGTAGCCAAAGAAATCTAAACGAGAATCGAAGATCTCGTCATTAGTAGTGCAACAATAAAAAGACAGATGAAAATGGACGTCAGATGAAGAAGTTATGAATTTATAACGGAGTTTTCTTGTCCCAGCCTACTAAAAATAAATAATAAAAATAAATTTAAAATTAGCCGACGGAGTCTTAACAAAGGTTGTAGAGCATAGTATCACCTACATGTGGATATAAAGAACATCAAAAACGGAGTTTGTATGAGGAAGATATGAATGTTTGAAGTTTATTAAATATAAATTCGGATATTATCCAAAGGGGGGGGGGGGGGAGTCACCCGACTTATCCGGGTTAGGCCCAGCGTAGCTGAGCATTACGCCCAACGTAATGCGAGGTTCCAGCCCCTATATAAAGGGTGCGAGGGCAACCTACCTTTTTGCTCATTTTCTCTTCTCTCTTTCCCGTTTTACCTCGTTTTTCGTGCAAGAAATATCCCGAAGCCCCGATATCATTCCCGAGACCCGAAGCAAGTCCTGAAGCCCTGAAGATCCCGAGAAGTAAAGTTTCCGAGCCGAAGCTCTGCCTGCGGGAAGCCCAATTTTTGTGAAGATCTCTCAGTTTAACCGAAGCATACTACTTTTACAAGTCGCAATGTTGTCCGATCATCTTCTGATCAAGTGAGTGTGTAACTACTTTCTTCTAATGCATAAATACGAATTATTTACTATGGAATATGTGTTATGTGTTTATATATTGGTGTTAATTTGAAGGGGGTACATCATCTCTTTCAAATGCACGATTTTATACAAGTATCGATTTAACGTACTATGTATATGTGTTATGTGAGTGTATCGATGTTATCTTCTAATCTCATAGATATGATTTATTCTCTATGAAATATGTGTTATGTTTATGTGTCTCATCTTTTATCTGGAATGTGTTTTGAATGAACATACTATACAAGTTTTAAACTATTTATAAAAATGTATATTTTATATACTAAAATGTTGGGTAGAACATGGGTAGATAGTGGTCGTATGATAAAAAGATGAGAGGCCTCAATGTTTTTGATTCAATCATCTAGCGGAGTTTAGATGACGACCAAGGACTTTTCTAGATAGTCCCGTGGAACGCTAGCAGGCTCGCCACCTGTATGTGTTAATGAACTTGGGTGTTCATTCATTGTACTCCATCCTCCTCATGGTTGCCTTATTTGACATATATTGTGGGGAAACCCCCGAATGCATGTGTTGTCGCCCCGATGAAATATTATTAGACTAGGTCCCTTGTGTTAGTTGTTTTAGGGACGTAAAGTGAGAATAACGGGAATGGGTAATTGGGTTATTGTTTGATGAAAATTAATTTAATTATTTATTGTGGGTTGAAAACCTTATATGCTCACCAGGCTCCCAAGCCTGACCCACTCAGTTTCCTTTGTATTACAAGTAGTGGCGCTAGAGCATAAGTTGGATGGCTTGTCAAGATTATTTTTAGATTATAGATCTGTTGTTATATTTAACTGTTTTACGGTCTATTTTGTAATATTTATGCTTTTGGTTTGTTTATCGGAACATGACATCCCGAGTTTTATTATATAATGAAAAATACATTTCTTTAAGAAATGCTTTGGTAAATCTTATTTTATCATATTTTGTTTTGGGAACAAATTTTGCAACTCTTTTAATCAAAGGATTACTCTGAAATTATTTTAAAAGCATAAATTAAATCGGTCTTTTTTGGCGATGATTTTGGGGATGTCACAAGGACCACCAAGGTTTTTCTGTCCTACACAATGTCAACATAATGGAGTATGACATCTACGCTCATATAGTGCTTCATATACCTTAAGTATATTTTCTACTGTTTGGATTGTTCTCTTCTTCTGAACATCTGTCTGGAGATAATAAGTTGTGCTGAGAGTGACACGAAATCTCAATTCATATTCATACTTGCCCAATAATGAGAAGTGTAGCTATTATCACGATCATAAATAATCTTTAGCAGCTCACCATGTCTCGTAATAGTTTCATCCAAGTATACATATGCATATTTCTCTATTGGATATGTTTCACGTATGGCAAGAAAAAGTGCACTCTAGTCAGTCGGTCGACAATTACTCAAATGCTATCATTTTGTCTAACAGTCTTTGACAATTGGAGCATCACTAAACATAAAGCCACAAAATTCTATTTGCCTGTTCCAGTAAAATCATCGGGGGAAAAACATCAGGATATTCTTTAACAACGGGAACATCATATATAGTTTTCTTCCCCTATTTTGAGATATCAACTATATAGATAAGTAGAATACTCCTCCGATAATAGTTTACGAGTTTTTAGGAAAGAGATTCTTTTTAAGATTTTAAGTCTTTGTTTACCGAAGCCATAAAATAGAATCCTTTCTTTCGATAGGGATGCGTACCATCATTTGGTAATACAAGACTTCTGTGCGGTTCTTTGACAATCAATTCATGCCGAGAATAATTTCAAAGTTGGGCAATGAGATAAGAATCAGGTTAGCAAGAAAACTATAACCTTCAATTTCTATGACACAATATCTATAGACTTTACCAACAAGTAATGACACACTTTCCATGGTATTTATGTGAAACGATTGGGTGAGTGCAAAGTAAGCAATTTGAAAAGGATGCGCAATTTCATGAAACACAAAAGAATCTGAGGCATCAGAATCCAATAAGATATGAGCAAGTCTAGAGTTGACGAGAAACGAATCAGTCACAACATTCAGGTCCTCTTGTGCCTCCTCCATGATAATCTGAAATGTACGGCCTTTAACTAAACAATTGTCAAACTCTTCAAACTTCTTATTTGATGGCATTGCTCAAATCTGCACTCGTTCTTCATTCTCTATTGGGCTTTCGATCCTAATCTCTAAGTTAAAGAAAAATCAATTTCTCATTGCAGACTCTTACTCCTTCATGAATTTGGGTTATAAACTCAACCCAAGATAAGGTTTTCACTTTTGCTACAACAACAACTTGAATGGTCATATTCTAATGACCTTTGATTTTATAACGCAGAAGACAGACAATAACCATACTCTTATTTCTATTAGTCAATCACTATCATAGAAGAAACCTTCCTTCTTTTTCTAATGTGATATAATATCTTCATAACTAGTAGCATTTCTACCTAATGGTTGCTTAATCCTTTAATGAAGGTTGTTATACTTTTATCGACGACCTCGACCATCTTCTTCTTCAATCTTTCGACTGAAGTTTCGTCGCTACGCAAGACATGGTTCTCTAAACCAATCAACTCACTTCGCATATTTATAATAGTCGGACTCGATTCTTTATGGCCACTAAGTTCTGAACGAAAATCATCTTCTTAGTCATCACCGAAAAGAAGATAATGACATACTCGAATAAAAACATAATCAATTTCTAGCTTCTTGGTAATCTTGTGACTTTCCCTAATCCAAGTATGAGTCCTATGCTTCCAGTAGTATTGGCCTCTACTATTATTCACACCTACTCATACTCGTCCCAAGTATTGTATCGCAGTTCCCAAGTTACCAAAAAGTTTTCACAAAGCAACTTTTCATACCTGAGTGTGTTCAAACAAATACATACAACAATTTCTCCTAGACTCAACTAAGGATTTCACTTTTCTATCAAACATATATTGGATTTCTTAAATTCATCTTCTAAAATCCTTTTTACGCATATGCTCGATTTAGTATA
This sequence comes from Lactuca saligna, assembly GCF_052625555.1. Taxonomy (NCBI): domain Eukaryota; kingdom Viridiplantae; phylum Streptophyta; class Magnoliopsida; order Asterales; family Asteraceae; genus Lactuca; species Lactuca saligna. Next base: position 166,842,856 of record NC_136418.1, on the reverse strand, counting down.
TCCTAATACTTTTCTTAGATCGATAGGAATTTCACTTCCAAATTCTTCATATAAATTCTTCCTCGGGTAGTATCTACTCTGCAAGACACACTACACCAAAATTTATTCTAGCAATGTAGAGATAAACAATTTCCAACTGCCTGTATCATCTTCTAACACATGCAAGTCATCATGCATATTTGTTTATTTCTTTATCCTTCCATGACATCGTCATTCCTGTATATGAGTAAGTCTTCTTCTCATGGGTGTATCTTTTAAGTCTACTTCATAAGAGTCTGTCCTAGAAAGTCCGTATTATAGCTACATCTCAGCATGTTGTACTAGCTTCAACTTGGTTCTCTGTCATTCCTAACTATAACATCTCTTCTCATACACTATTATGAGTGTATATCTTCTTCAATTAAGCATTCTACCTTACTTAGACAAGTAAGTTACTTAGCCCTTTACCACTAAATGACTCAATTCACCATTCTAATCATGTATGTTAAAGTTGGCTTAACACACTATGGAACTTTCATAAAGATGTGATAGAAGTCAAATGTCACTCGGTATTATTAAATACTAAATTTGAGCATCTTGTATAGGGTTACATATCAACTCTTACCATACTACTCGAACTGCATACTACATCCCAATGTTAGGCAAGGTCTTGGCCTATCGAGTCTGAAAACTTCATTGGCCTTTCCTTTGATCTTAATTTAATTCTTCTAAATATTCCACAACATCAATTGTGATACTGTTGAAGTATTGATCACCATCTTGGTTCTTCTGACTTTATAACCAATCACTGCTTCGATCTGGTCAACGGTGGAACAACTTCATGGATTACATTAAAACATTCATCTCGCCCAAATGTGTTTCAAACGCACATCATCCTTCCAAAGATGTTATTATATCATCAAACCTACTTTGAATGCACAATATCACTCTATAGGTATTAATACAATATTTACGATATTGATAGGTACTATTTTACGATATCCCTTGATCGTTTATTTATGAAGTTATCGATGTTAACTATTGTAAGTCTTCTTATCACTTCGAAAGTTTCATGTCAATTCTAATATGGAAATTCTTAGAATTCTGAACATAAAACTTTCTCTTCTAAACCAAGGTCGGCAACAAACCTTAAACCTTCTCAAGTAAAAGCAATATAAGTAAGCAACCTAAGGCATGCTATATCCATTTATCATTTAGCACATATGGGAATATAAGGCATATCTCCTCTAATATTCTAGTGCTTGTGTCCATTTAGGTATTCAACGTAAAATATACTAGATACACATCGTATCATCATTACTTAGCAATCCATGTTTAAGTCTAGAATTTCTCAAAATTTCTAGTTCACTTAAACTATTTCTCTGAATTTAGAATACTAAGGTTTATCACTACCCAATACCCCACTTAAATATTTCCTATGGTTTGTATCCATATACTTACAATGAATCAGTTCATATATTGAACTTCCGACGATTTAAGTCTAAATACCAATATGTGGTATTTAGTTCACTTAAACTACTGCTCTGATACCATGATTGAAAGAACTACACTTTCATATGACTGAGATAACCCCTCTCTAAAATTCATCTACATCATATTACTCCAAAACATGCTACATGCATATTTATAAACAATATTTTACATTGATAATTTTATTACAAAAGACTGGATACAAACCGACTATAAGACTATTACAAAGTATTATGTTTATTACATAACTACCCAGGAAATTGTAGTTTTATACATACATGAACACCAAATACAAAAGTAATAGTATTATCAATTCAAAATCTTCTAACAATATATGACTATATTGGATCGTTATTACCTGCAATGGTTAAACACTGAGAGGGATAAGCGGTGACGCTTAGTGAGTTCAATAATAGATACAATATAACGTTATGCCATATATATACTTCAATATGGCAGAAGCAAAGATGAACAAGGAACAGTAAAGGCATATGTGAATCATGTGACAAACTTTCCATATCAATCAATGATTTGATTCAAAGATATACAATCAATGAGACATAACAATTTACATACTTGATATACATCAATAAAGCTTCAGGCCAAATGACACAGAAGACATACAATTTCTGATTAAACATTTTGGTAGATTTCAGGCTTTCAACCCTATCTAACCTTCTGCCAATGCCATAGGGGTAGACAAGGTTCTAAATGGCGTGAGGCGTGGCGTGGCGGAAAGGCCAAGCCTTAAGCTTAACGAGCCATGGCGTTTTTCAAGGCGTGATATAAGGCGGTGATTTTGTATTAATTTAAAATTATATTACCACATAAATATATATTTATATTAAATATAACTACTTTTTACAAGTGTTAGATTAATAACTAATAACAAAAAGTTAACAAAAACCACAATACTTGTATCTCCGATTTGAAAAGACATAACAAAGAGCAAAAAAAAACTGTGTCTCAAACGAAAAAACATGCACCATAACACGCCATAACGCGCCATGGCGCGCCATATCACGCCTTGCCACACGTCACGCCTAACAGCAACGTTATGAAGCTTTTCGTAACGGCGAATCCATGCCTCACGTCATGGCGCGCCTTTTAGAACACGGGGGGTAGAAGTCATTCTCTTGGGAGACATGTTCTAAACGGCCAGAGGCTACATACCAATACCAATGTGAATCTAAGTCATTTCACTGATCACATGGCCAAAGGTACAGTTTTGCTATCATAAATAGCATAAATAATAACAATAAAAAGCATTTAGCACATATAACACATAACATACAATTATTCCTATATATTGAACTCACCGTGAATTAACCGGAGGTTAAAATAGTAATTTGGGTAGCACTTCTTTACTATAATTAGCTTTCTTGGATGAAAACCGGGAGCTTTCTTGAAAACATGGCCTTGCGACGGTTGAGCTTCAAACAGAAAAGATAAATTTCTCGGGCTATTTGGGCACTTCGAAACGTATTTCGAGTGTTGGGTATGATCCCAGGGCTCCGAGGGGATTAAAAGTGGCTAAAAATAAGCTTTATGGTGTAAAAATGTAAGAAATTCCAAACTTACACGGGAAGGTTCGCACCTCCCTTTTATATGGTGAACTTTGGACCGAGGGGGGGGGGGGGGGGGGGAATGTGGCTCGCATGCGAGGGTGACAGGCGTCGGAAGCGAGGCAAGGACAGGTGGCTCGGTTCGGAAGCCTCCAACGGAAAGACACGCGTCAGTCTCGGATTCGGCCGTGCGAGAGGTTGCGACACGCGGGTCGGACACGGGGCAATTTGCAAGGATTCGGGTGACGTGTCCGAAATCTGACCTTATCCATGCGAGATTTCTCAGTTTTTCTACCCCTATCTTAAAAAATCCACAACTTTCGCATACGAGCTCCGTTTTTTATGTTATTTATATGCACACGTACATGAAATTATGCTCTACAACCTTTGTTTAGATTTCGTCGGCTAATTTTGACTTTATTTTTAATATATTATTTTTAATAGACTGGGACAAGAAAATCCGTTAAAATTTATAACTTCTTCATCCGACGTCCGTTTTTGTCTGTATTTTTACCGTTGTACTACTATTGACGAGACCTTTGATTCTCGTTTAGGTTGTATCGGCTAAAAATCACTCGATATTTATTTCGAGTTTTTAGCTGTCTATTGTTATTCCGAAACTTAGAAAAATAATTACTTCCTCATACGAAGTCAGATTTTGACGTTCTTTTTATGAAAATTATCGGTTTAACGAATACTATGACTTTTGTTTAGATCACTAAATCTAAATAGTAGTTTATCGAAAACTTGTTTTTTACGCTAAATAGTGTTTGCCGGTTTTGTCGCGGATCTTCGATTGATCATAACTTTCTTCGTTATAACTCGGATTTCGGTGATGTTATCGCCTAAATGTTTCTAACGAGATTCTTTACAACTTTCAATAATAAAATTATATTTATTTTGAATTTTATATTTTCATTAAATTTCAATATTTGACTTTTGTTTGGAATATCATAAGACTTCCAAAACATTCTGAATGATTGTAAACATAGTTTTACTTAGTTTTACTTCATTTCAAGTAAAAACTATTTGTTAGAACTCAATACTCAAATTCATATAATATTTCATAATATTATTCATTATAAAACACGATAACTGAACATGTATGTTACACCGAATCCCTCAAACCAAGGCTTTGATACCAACTTGTAACATTCCAAAATTCATGACCAAAAATTTCATTTTAAATTATGTAATTATAAAAACCAAGAGTCTGAAAACATCAATAGTGTCATCCGATATCATAATCAAAACCAATATCTCAATAACCAAAACATGTCATAAGAAAACAATATCAGAGTATAACTCCTAAAGATAACATGTGCAGAAAATCATAGTGTGATGCGCTGTGATCATGATAGTTCCTTTCCTTTAGAAGTAGAAGTATCTGAAACCAAAACTGTAAACCGTAAGCATGAAAATTAGTGAGTTCCCCCATCATACAATATACCATACAATAAAGATACTGCCTAGCATATCCGGGTGCTGGCCTACCCCTTTAGTCTCTTTCAATCGATTACCACCGAGCATATATGGGTGTCGGCCTACCACTACGGTCTCTTTCAACCGGTTACCACCTAACATACCTAGGTGCTAGCCTACCCCTTTGGTCTCTTTCAACCGGATATTGTCTAGCATATTTAGGTGCTGGCTTACCCATTCGGTCTCTTTCAACCGGTTACGGGGACTATTTCACGCTACCAATAACACATAATATCGTAGCATATAAGCACATAAATCACATACTGCCTAACATATATGGGTGCTGGCCTATATGAATCACGATTACTTGTATAAGACCATCTGTAATGCTTGTTACGAACAACGAAACCACGAGGACCATCACAAACCACAGACCGGTATTGGTATACCGGAGACGACCACGAACTTAGAGATAAGGAGAAGAAGAAGACTGGCTGAGAAAGGCAACGGTCGTGGTCTTCCGTCCTCCCCACCACAAATCACCATGACCACGAAGGTCCGGTCTGGTATGCACAGACAACCCTCATGACCATGTAGACCACGAGCCCCTTGGTCGCCGGTATACCGAACGGCCTAAGTTTTGTAGACAAATGACATATTTGGAGACATGCTTTTTGAGATATTTTAGTTTTTATTTTTTTTAAGAGAATTTTGAATTAAATAAATAGATTATTCAAATGTATGAACTTAAATCTTTTAGTTTAAACAATATTTCAAATAGTTTTTGGTAGTATTTTGTGTTATTGTTCACCTCTTAAAAACTCTTAAAAAATTACAACTATTTTTACATAACACTTCCATACAAATAAAAACTATACTTTACGGCTATAAACTATCAACTTACAACTATCAATTTCTTCTTTCCATCTAAGTTTGCCAAATTAAGCAAATCTTTGAGAAAATTGAAATCTTATGACATAAATGAACACTAATTTGGGATAATTTCAATATTATCATCAAATACATAGTAATACATAAAATAAAAAATTATATAATCGAATATATATATTTTTCTTTCTTCATCAATCACATAATCTTAATAGACAAAAGAATGGTAAGGGCATCTCGGAGTAAAATGTGAAATTATTGAACAAAGATGATTAAGTATATAGAACATGAATGATGAAACTCATAAAAAGAAAATAACAAGATAAACATAATTGATATTACTGATTAAAAAACAAATCATGATTTTTAATATTGAACATTTAAGAATTTCTTATTGAAAACGCTATAAATGTGATGCAATATTTAAATTTGGTCTTATAGACATATACGTAGGGTGACATTATGTTTACCCATTTGTTGGGACAAAAACTAATAATTTTTTCATTGTTTAATGCGAAAATAAAATATGGATTATTGGTGGGTGGTTATTGTATTTTTTTTATGTTAGAGGTGGTCGTTATTTAGTTTTGATAAAATTAACGTGTCATTGCAAATATAACTTAAAGGGAATATAAAATTTAATTGTTACGAACTATTTTGAGGGGCCACTTCCACCTATGGCTGAATCATCCAAGTTCATCTTTTGGACCTAACTTAGGGTTGGATTGACACGCCCACTTCCTACTTCAAACCATCTTAATCCTATCTCGCTTTTGATCATAAAAGTGACCATAACCTTTTTGATATAAATGAATGGTATCATGGTTTAATTATATATCCATATACCCCGTGGAGTCATTTATTACAAAATCAAGGATTTAAAGTTATAGAAAAGTATTGTTATCATTTTAAAGAACGTCAAGGCATTGTGAATCCCTAACATCGATTTAGACAAAGGGAAATGGTGAGCCAAACTAGAATCGGACCAAACAAACAGAAACAATGTTACCGGATATGGTTTTGGACTTTTGGTTATCCTTATAAAAGACGATTCGTAAACATGCATTTTAAAAAAGTTTTACGAATGGATTTTTGCGTCACAATTTTATTGGAGATATTCCAAAAGATAATGACGACTCCCGAAGATAAAGTTGACATGTATAATTGTAGATATAATATATTTTTTCCTAGTTTGTGACTTTTGATATTATCCTTTGTAATCTTTGTATATCTTGGACACCTTATTTTGTGAGGTCATACGATTGACTATACGTGATATGTCATGTTAGGTTTTCAACATCAATGTATGAAATTTGAGGCTAGATTTCGAGTAGAAAGGATAAATTTTCAAGGCTATGCATTAGATATTGAACTAATATGTCAGATCAGTTTTCTAATGTTGAGAAAAAGTTTAGAGTTTATATTTTTAGACAATAAAAAACTTACAAAATAATAATAATAATAATAATAATAATATATTATTGTACTATAATGCCATCTTACAATCTCATATCTGATCTTGCTACAAAACATATCTTATTGCGATACAAATCGTTTTTTGGCTTATAAGATTGTAAGATCCTACCATCCCACGATTAGGATCTCGATCTTAATAACAGTGATAAACACTAATCTTTTTTTTTTTTTTTTTTTTTTTTTTTTTTTTTAATATATGAATAATTAAAATATAAATATTTTATTTTAATTTAATTTGTTGTCATTATTTTTTGTCTTCGTCTATTTAGGTAAATAATTTGATACCTTCTCAACATGTAGATTTAAACTAGATGAGTGTCCGCACAAAACGGTAACAACAAATAACTTTTTTTAGCGAATAGTTTTTTATGGGGAAATAATTATTAGATTTTATTATTAGTTATTATATATTAAAAAATTACAACTTTTAAATAAAATATTTATGTTTATACTTTATGCATATATTTCATGTTTATACTATTGATGTAAATTAACTAATATTGGTCTTTAGTTTAAGAAATGTAAATTAATTTATATACATTAATTTAATATTTTAAAATTTTTATGTTGTTCCAAATTGAATTTCTTAATTACTTTTTCTTTAATTCTATTATTCAAACTTTTGACAAATATTAATGAATTATTTATGCATAATTGATCTGTGCATAAAGGGTTGTAACTTATACTTCTTAAAGTTCAAGATATAACTAATATACTTGGCATTCGCATGCTAATCAAAATCTATAGAAATTCCAAATTAAATATCAATGATACGCACAAGTGCAAAAAGACTAAAAAGTATCTTCAAGAAGAAAGCCTCTGCTACGGTTATCTTACAAAGAAGTTGATAACAAAACAATATAGTAACATTTATTACACTACATATCTTATCATAAATTTATAACTAAAGATGCATATATTTTAACATTTTCACTTGTTTCGTCCCGAAAAACATTAAGACTAAGTCGCCATGTTAACTTCTGAAGATATGTGTATATTTTTAAGTTATGTTTGACACGCTACAACTAACTGATAAATTAATTTATTTTTTGAGTTTTTTCCTCATAAATTATCATGTTTGATAAACCAAAAAACAGATAATAAACTATCTTTTCAAAAAGTTATGTTGAGTAGTTTTTTAGGAGATTTTAAAATTTTCCCGAATATATCCTTAATTAATTATAAAAAACATATTCTTCTAAATATCATTTTATGACATTTTATATCTTTCAACCAACTTATCAACTAGTTTTTACCAAACATCATTTTTTTTATCAGTTAGCTTATAAAATGTCATTTTTATTCCTTTTCATTTTCAAACTTTTAGGCAATGTTTTGAAAATCGGACTGGAGACTGAACCAGCCATGTTACTGGTTCGATGGTTCAACTGATCCAATCGGTCGGATCAGTCTCAAAAACCAAAAAAACTGAATGATATCATAATTACATTATTATTAATAATTACATTATTATTAACTTTAATTATATAAAATATAAAAAATACAAAAAATATATTTTTTTTAAATTCCCGGTTTTGGCCGGTTTTACTAGTTCAACTGGACTGGTTTTTACCGATTCGACCGGTATTTGCCGGTTCACATGAATACAATTTTTTGGCCTTTAAGAATCTGATCCGGGACCAGTTCCCAGTTGAACCGGTCAAACCGACTGGTTTGGTCCGGTTTTCAAAACATGGCTTTACATTTAACCCATGTAGTATATATAATATGATTTCCTTATAGTTATCACCCTCAACTTTATAAAATGTCAATTTGACCCCCTTAGTTTTGAACTTTATAAAATATCACTTTCATCCTAATTTTTTAAACTTTAGTGTTTAGCCCATCTACCAAAAATTAACATCTTTTAATTTTGTAAAATATCACTTTAAACCATTCAACTTTAAAATTTGTAAAATATCATTTTCACACCATCAACGTTCTAATCTTTCTTGCTTAACATGTATAATATATAATATGTTTTTTTCTCTAATAATTTTCGTTTGTTAACTTAAAAAGCTAATTTATTACGTACTTATTTTTATGTATGCGTCGTTATAAATTCGAGATACTCAACGTTTCGATATAAAGTTAGAACTTTTGTTCGCTATTTTTTTTTAAAACTTACTTTTTTCATTTACATGTTGGTATAAATTCGAGTTTGTTTATAGTTCGATATAAATTTTTATATTTTCTTGTTTATTTTTTTGTAGGTTTTCTACATATGAATCAGGTCGCATACATTATGTTTTTTTATTGTTTAAACGTTCATTTGTTAACACTAAAAAAAATAATTTTACTTATTTATTTTTATTTACATGTAAGAATAAATTCGAGTTTTTTAGGTTTTGGCATACATTTTGTTTACATTTTCATATTTATTTTTATATATGCAATCGTACATATCAGTAAATATAATACGTCATAAATTTGAACATTAATGGATTAATTATTTTCAATATTCAACTTTATTCATTTTAGGGGTGTTTGGGATTGCGGTTGAAAATAACTTATTTGCTTATTAGCTTTCTGAAAAGCTAATAAGTCAAAAAAAGTGTTTGGCAAATTTAAAAGCACTTTTCAGAATGACTTTTCCATAAGCTTCAATAAGCATTTTTTAATAAGCATGGAAAACGTGGCTTTTTGAAACTGCTTATGGCTTTTCAGCCAAAATAACTTCAAAAAGCACTTTTTAAGCCAAACACTTTTTAACTTATTAACTTATTGACTGTAAAAGCTTATCCAAGCACTTTTTAAATTTTTTTTTTACCACACCACTATAAGTAAATAACTACTTTTATCAGAAATCACTTTTCTAATTAAAAAAAAACTCCCACACACCCTCTTATTAACATGAACCGGGATGGAACGAACGCCCAAACTCCGCCTGCAAACAAAAAGAAGTAAAGAACCCTAAAGGATCAAAATTCACACACACACATACACACATATCATCTCATCATCATCATCATCATCGATGGCTTTGGCTATATCCAACGTCTTTCAAATTCCCAATTCTCGTTTGTGTGCCAAGAAGAGTATCTTCGTTCATAGCTCGCTTTCCAATTTCTCTCCATCCTTCGTAAGGTAAAATAGCTTTGGAATTGCGTTTCGTGTTGTGCATTCATAATTTCTCCACAGCATGTATCTATAACAAACATTTTTCGAACACTCTCAACTTTTTGTTGGTGTATCTTTTATACGTTTTTCCTTTAATTCCGATTTGAGAAAAGGTTTTGATTGGTATAAGCTGATTATATTGACACGATTTCTAAATTGTAGATTTTCTAAATGTCGCTTGAGTCAAAAGATAGTTTGCGCTGCTTCCTCAGCTGCTGGAAGTTCTAGTTCAGACAACGAGTTAAATCCCTATGAGGCAAGTATATTTATTTATTATCTAGTACTGTATTCCACAGAGTAGCTGTTAAGAACTTGTAACCTTTTTCAAGTATTCTCTATCCTTTTCATCCAGTGATTGAAATGAAAGTAATCAAAAGGCATACTCCACAGGTTCTCGGCGTGAACCCCATTGAGGGATTTGATATGGTGAAGGCAGCTTACACAAGAAAACGCAGGGATGCTGAAAGAAGGGGGGATGAGGCGACTGCTGCTCTTGTATGTCCCATCTCTCTCTTTTATGTGCTTTCTTTTTATTCAAATTGAGTTCAACGAATAGGTGATTAGCAATTTACCATACAAGAATTAAGAATATGCATCTTTCATCGATCATGAACAATTGGGTTTGAATTTAAACATATCATTTTTCAGTTGGAGAAAGCATATGACAAACTCATGATGGCACAATTAACAAATCGAAAGAAGGGTGTGACATTTGGTTCATTTCAGGTACATCGTATATCTTTGAGCTAGTTGACATGTTGCTTCGTTTCCAAGTTCCAACTCTACTTATTGTATTTCAATGAGAAATGTAGGTTTCAAAGGACATTAAATATGCCGATAAGCAACCAATTATCCCATGGGGCCCAAGGTATTATTACACTTTTACAATACCCAAAGTAATTTTCCACTAGTTCTTTACAATGTGCTCTGTGATAATTGGTGCGTATTTTCATTTTCTCAGGTTCACCAAGTCTGAGGAGAAGGACATAAGGATAAACATGGCAATATCAGCTGCATTTGTAAGTGTACAAATAGCTTAACTTGTTTTGTTACTTGGCTTAATCACTTAATAGTATATAACATGTATTCTTTTTTATATAACATCTTTGCTTTTATTTCTGCAGATTGCTTGGATTGTAGTTGCACGAAGTGCTGATTGGAAGCCTGTGCAGTTTTTATCCTTTGTATTTGTATATAGAATCTTTGAGAAGTTAAAAGCATTTGAACCACCTGTTTCCACCACATTTACAGTAAAGACAAAACACACTGTTTTTTCATTATTTCAAATACCATATGCTTTTGTTTTTATAGTTTTATTTTTTACTTACAGTTGAGCTTATTTGGGTGTAGGAAGAAGGTGAAGATGAAGGACGCATGATGCGAATGGGGAAACGGTTGCTTCGTTCTCTTGCACTGTCTTTTGGATGTATAGCTATTGCATCCTTGGTATGTCATATATTTATGACATTTGTTTTAATGAAAACATCTTTTTTTTTTTTACTCGAAATTTAAAAAAAAAATCCTTTTCTATCTCAGGGATATACTGGGATTGTGAATTTGATCGAATTTATTAGTGGTTATGTCCCTATTGCCTTGTATAACAACCAGGTATGATTATGATTTATGAATGATAATTCCTTTTGTACATGATTCTATGTATGTGTTTTTCAGAAAATATTGAAGAAAAGTGTTACAGACCATATATGTCTAAAATGCCCTTGGAGGATATGAGACTGATATAAGTTGTATGAATGTGCAGGAAGTGATTGTGACAGCTGTAACTTCTTTGAGTTTGTATTTCATGGCCTCATATTACAGATGAGTTGAAACTATTTTTGTTGTTGAGGAAGGGTGTGATTTTATCAGGAATCAAATTTTGTAGAAGTCTTAAATTATAAATGTATTGGTTCTATATGCTAAAAGGAATGATGATGACATCTGATGAATTGATGCAATAGTGATTTGTACCATAAGCAATGTACATTGTACTTTGCTTTGAATTCGGGTGTCCGGGTAACTATCGATTTAATTGTACACCCTAGCTTTTAAGCTCCAAATCAATTTGATCCCTTTAAACCTGCTTACCATAAATTGATTTCCAACCTAAATCTACATGTTATTTTCGATTTTATCCCAAGGCAAAAATGAAGTATGATATTCCACTTGAAGTTCTTACATAAACCTTACTAGCAAAATGCCCTTAAAACAGAAGTTCTTACATAAACTTCAAATATGACGAGGATCATGATTTGATTCTTTTATGCTCGCTTCCATCCTCCTATTCAAATCTCAGAGAAACTATCTTCAATGTAATCCATGGAATAAACAGAAGAACAACGACTCAAAGAAAGATGACAATCCATCTTCAAAATATGCTTGTGATAATGTCTTCAATGGAGAAGTTCTTGTGGGTGTCGATATCAACAATGAATGGGCTCTTGATTCAATGTGAACATATCACATGTGACCTCACAAAGATTGGCTCACCACTTTTGAACCAATTCACGATGTTAGTTTAGTTCTTGGCTTTGATGATTCTCAATGCAAGATTGATGGCATTGATTAAGAGGTTCCTAGAATGAGCTTCGTGGAGATTTATTTTTCACTACTATTTTTTAGAACATTCAAAATGTTATATGCCTTATAAATGATTCCATGCTCCATGAGAGAACCAAGCACATTAAAGTTAGAAATCACTACATCTGAGATGCCATTGCTTTAGATTAGGGGTGGTAAATCGGACCATTGTGTCGTGTTTTTATCTGACACGACAAGACAATGTTTTATGTAACATGAAAACGATATGATGTCGTGTTTTTTTTTAACTAACACGAAAACGAATCGATTAAAAAACAACAAACACAACACGACAAAGATAAAATAAAATAAAATTTTGTTTATTTAATTAATACCTAATCATATATAACACGACAAACGCGACAGAAAAAAGCTAAATCGTATCAATTTCGTGTCGAATTTTGAACACGAACACGACATCGTGTTTCTTACACTTGACACAGACACAAACACGAATTTGAATTTCAATTTCGTCCCAATTTTGTTTCGTTTCGTGGATTTTTATCGTGTCGTATTATCAATTATCACCCCTATTCTAGATAGGTTAACAAGATGAGTACAAATGACAATCCCACCCACATGATGATAAGTTGCTTCTAGTATCAAAGTTTGAATTTTGTTCAAGCTTGATTAGTATTCAAGTTGAAGTCCCTAGTAACTTTTGGCACTAGTATTTTTCAATATCTCAAGAAGATTCGAAGTTCTATCATTGAAGATGGAATTCATCTCCAAGTTTTTTTGCACAAGGGGTGCTTACGTGGTTTCCAAGATAACTAAATCTATGACATTATTTCCTTTTATTTAGAAGTTTTAGGATCATCAGGATTCTTTGTACAAAGCTATAAATAAAGTTTTTTTTTTTTTTTTTTTTTTTCTAGTCATAGTTTTCTTTATTTCATTGTCTCCTATCTCTCCCTTGTATTGTTAACTACAACGAGTACAACAACAATAGCCTGTAAAACCTTTCTTCTTTCATTGATTTTATTAATACAAGAAGCCATGCCTTGTGGTTACCCAATTCTCGTGTTCTTGGTCGATTTTATTGCTTCTTTTGTTCATCATATTCATAATATGCTTAATGATAACTTTAATAAAACTCACACCTATGTGACAAACGAACAAATCCCCCACTGATGAGCTAATTTCAAAATAAGTATTAGCCAACAGATGAGGTGTGAAACAAGTTCTTCAGCTTCTAAACAAGGCTGTATCCTGCAGCCTTTTTTATATTATGTTTCTCCATTAACCTCCTGACCTCTGTTGCATCATCCCATTGTTCAATGTCAGCATACATATTATGCAACAACACATACGCTGTAGAGCTTTCAGGTTCAAGCTTTATCAATGCTTCAGCTGCAACACGCGCTAACTTAACATCATTATGCACTTTACAAGCACCCAACAAAGCACCCCACACTGCCTTATCAGGTTCAATTTTCATCCCTCTAATTACATCCATAGCCTCCTCAAGATGTCCATTTCTACCCAAAATATCCACAAGGGTAGCAAAATGTTCTACCCTTGGTTCGATTCCAAATTCATCAACCATGGATTTAAAATGCATACGCCCTTCTTCAACTAAACCAGTATTAGCACATGCATTTAGAACAGATATAAATGTTATATATGTTGGCTTCACTAACTCTTCCTTCATTAAACCGAAAAGTTGTAACGCGCTTGTTGCATACCCATGAGACGCGTATCCACCAATCATAGCATTCCAGGAAATTACATCTTTATATGATTTCATTTCCTCAAAGATAGCCATAGCCTGTGTTATAGCTCCACACCTTGCATACATGGTGATAAGGGAGTTGTTTAATGGAACATCTGGTGTCATAATCTTTATCACCTTTTGGTGTATTTGTATGCCTAGTTGGATATCAGTAAGTTCAGAACAAGCACTAAGAATGGAAGACAATGTGTGTCGATCTGGTTTCTCTCCTTCCATTTGCATGTTTATGAATAGCTCTATTGCTGTTTTATAGTTTTTGTTTTTCTCATGAGCAGATATGATGGAGTTCCATGAAACCTGGTTTCTTTCAGGCATTTTATCGAACAACTCGTGTGCAATTTCTAGTTTACCTGTCTCACCAAACCCTGAGATTAATGAATTCCATGTATATACATCGGGGTTTGGCATTTTTTTGAACAAATTAGAAGCTTCTTCCATTTCAGACATTTCTATGTAACCATTTATCATTGTATTCCAAGAACATGTGTCTCTTTCCATCATCTCATCGAATAGAACCCTAGCAGAGAGAATGTCCCTAGCTTTCACATAGCACATGATCATAGAATTCCATGAAACCACGTTTCTTTTAAATTTCACAGCTCTTCCATGATCATGGTGAGATGGAATTCGATCAAAAATGTTTCTAGCATCTTTGATCCTTCCTTTCCTTCCATACCCAGCAATCAAAGTGTTGTAAGCATGCACCTTATCCATTATTGTATCATTCTCAAATGAAGTATCGAGCAGAATCTTTTCAGCTTCATCTAATTCCCCATTATGAATAAGACCTGACACAAGTGCACTAAGAGAAGCAGCATCTCGCTCAGGCATTTTCTTGAAAAACTCAACGGCATTCTTCAAATCACCATTCTGTAAGAACCCTGTAACCATAGCATTCCAAGAAACAGGATTTCGATTTGGCGCCTGAGTAAAGAGCCTCAAAGCTTCATTCATCTTTCCGTTCTTTGCGTACCCACTAATAATCGTATTCCAAGAAACTAAATCTCTACATGGCATTTCGTCAAACAAGATCCTTCCCTCATTTAAACAACGACAACCAACGTATCCGGAAATCATTGTGTTCCATGACACGGTATCTCTTTCAGGCATTTCATCGAACAGTTGTCGTGCTTTCACTATCTCCCTCCGTCTCACGTATCCACTCAGCATTGAATTCCAGGTTACCGTGTTTCTCTGTTTTGATTTGTCGAACAACATCCTTGCGTCATCCAATTTACTGTTTCGAATCAAGTTTATGATTTTGTTATTTAGTATGCGGATGTTGGAGGCAACCCCAGGCAATATTTTTGAATAAGGTCTGCTAAGCTGCAGTTCGGGTAATAGAATTTTGCGAAAAGTGGACGTTAATCTGCTCCATGTCTTTACCATGGCTAATGGCTTGCTCTATTATCGTTTTCCTTCCATCAACAAAAAGATTGGCCGTTCGATTACACCGACGGCTGCGGTGCTTTCATTCTTTGGCCGAACTTGAATTAGATCAAGGTTGAAGGCAATATATGAACGAATCTTTTATTTTTTTTCTTCTTTAAAACTTGTTTTAATAGTCCAAATGTATTATCTAAATTTGGAATCGAATCATTTAAATACTTAGGAGAACTCAACTTTTGGAGTGCCTAGCCAAATTTAATCGAGGTCCATTGTTAATAAAAAAATATATATAATCATATAAAATTCTGAAAATTTAAAGTATTTTTAGGTTTTTTAGTAAAAAAAATGTCTATAGAAACTATTTAATCTAAAATTGAATACCAAAGACGAGGTTTTTAACAAAAATGTGAATATTTGGAGAATTTTTTAGCATAAATATGGTGGACCCATTTTCAAGTTGGGTCCATGCAACCCACTAAACGGGCTAACTCTACTACCAGTGTCTCGCTAATGCTGTGTTCGGACTTATAAACCATGACATTTTAGGTTTGGCCCACAAGCAATGTCAACATGTCATTATTGAATAGATTTCATTGTATTTCTGTAATCGGACAGAAAATATGTATGACAGTTTGGATTATAATAAAACATCTCTCTAGTTTGTCACTTGATTAACCGATCATTTTATTGGCATCTTTATTGCTGTGTGTTTTATCAATTTTTTATTCCTAACTATTGCTTTAATAACAAAGCTTCATTCATTGCTTTAACCGTAACGATCAATCGATATGAATCATAATAACTTCACTTTGGCAGACACCAACCCTTATTTGGAGTTCCCCTACAAATGCCTCAAAATAGAATTAATAACATTCCTACCATCTGACGAAAGATTAGATACATCAAAAGCAGTTCCACTAATAGTCTAATACTCACAATTTAACCCGGCAAAAAATCCCTCTTGGTGTTGATTGAAATCAAATTATCGATTTGATTTAGACATATAGTTTGTAATAAATAATCTTATATTTTGATTAATAAAAAAATGTTAAAAGATGCTGAAATACTTAAAATACAATGTATTTTTATAAGTTTTTTTAGTAATTACACCATTATGTTTTATCATTGTAATTATGTAACTGTGTAGAAAGTAGATATAATTACTTCTTTTTAATACGTTAAAACAAATTAAAGACCGAATTAATAAAATGATAAATATATACTAAAAGACTTTTGACCTAACCGTATGAAGAGTTGATGGATAAGTGTCTTTTAGCCAACGATTCTAGTCCGGTTATGAATGAAAGTCTAGATTTAGAACTAAAGTAGTATGTGTAAGTCGTTCTAATAAATAAATAAATACAAGCATTATAATTTTTATGTATTTTATCATCTAAAGAATTACAAAGTTCACAACATTTGTGGTTTTGTCAAATGTTATTTGAAAGAGATTTTTTTTTGTGTGACCGTTTTTGTAGGTTGACCAATTTGTAAATTAGACGGTGTAGATTTAGAAATAAAGTAAGTTTAATAAATAAATAAATAAAATGATAAATATATACATTATAATTTTTCTATATTTTATCCTCTAAAGAATTACAAAGTTCACATCATTTGTGGTTTTGTCAAATATCATTTGAAAGAGAAGAAAACATTTTCGTGTGGGTTTGATTACCGTTTTTGTAGTTTGACCCATTTGTAAATTAGACGAGGCAACATAATTCCACTTTCTGCAGATACGTATGATTTCGGAAGATCAGCAAAGAAAAATCAAGAAACCACCAAACCAATTAAAGTAAGAAAAAGATTGTCGTTCCAATTCCCTTCCAGATTTTGTTGGGATCTTTTGTTTTTCTTCCAAAAACCCTTTTCATAATCAACGCATGGCTCCCCAAACATAATAATGCTTCATGCAATTATACATTGGAAAAACCTGAAAATCTCATTTCCAATCTCCTCGCCATTCTGTTAAATTATATTCCAAGAGGATGAAATTGAACGCGTTTTCTCGGTTTAGATTTGGATTGATTCTTTTATTATCTCTTAATCATAATCCACGAACAGCTTCGTCTGCGGAATCTAAAGAAGCGTATGTAACTCTTTTATATGGAGATGAATTCATGTTAGGAGCACGTGTTCTTGGGAAGTCTATTCGGGATACCAGATCCACCAAAGACATGGTCGTTTTGGTCTCTGATGGCGTTTCTGACTACGCCAAGAGTCTTCTCCAGGTTTCCCTTCAACATTATTCATAGATTTTATATTCTTGTTGCAATAATCACCATGCAGTTTCTGTATATGAATTATGTGTGTTTTTTGTCATAATAATTTATCAAACTCTTGTTCCTTCCTTAGTTTTGGCTTATCTTGTTTATATGATTATCTTTGTAGGCAGATGGTTGGATTGTGAATCAAATAAGTCTACTAGAGAACCCTAATCAAGTTCGGCCAACAAGGTTTTGGGGTGTATACACAAAGCTCAAGATATTCAACATGACCAATTACGACAAAGGTGGTTTTCCAACTCTTCTTTTAATGATGAACACATTTATCGATTTATCAACCCTTTAGATATTTTTATGAATTAATGCAGTCGTGTATCTTGATGCTGATACAATCGTAGTCAAGAACATAGATATTCTATTCAAATGTGGAAAATTTTGTGCTAACTTAAAACATTCAGAAAGGCTCAACTCCGGTGTTATGGTAGTAGAACCATCTGAAAAACTTTTCAAAGACATGATTAGCAAAGTTACCACATTATTTTCATATACAGGAGGTAAATATACAATTATTTCCATTATCCATAATCAGTGAGTTATGTGATAAAAGTTTCCTCAATGCTTTTCTTGTTTCTTTTAATAGGTGATCAGGGTTTCTTGAATGCCTATTATTCTGGATTCCCAAGTGCACGTGTTTTTGACCCTACCATTTCTAGACCAGTTGCGGAAATGGAAAGACTTTCTACTATTTACAATGCAGATGTTGGACTTTACATGATTGCTAACAAGGTAAAAACTAAAAAAGTATTGATTTAAGCAATCATATTAATATCTTGATTCATTTTATTGTTGGTTGTAACAGTGGATGGTAGATGAGAAAGAAATTAGTGTTATACACTATACACTTGGACCTCTAAAACCATGGGATTGGTGGACATCTTGGCTTTTAAAACCTGTAGATATATGGCAGGATGTTAGAGAACATCTAGAAGAATCTCTTCCAGGAACAGGAGGAGGCAGAAATCCCCATGATGATCTTTTAGTCAAATTTCTTTTCTGGTTTCCAGTTTTCATTTTACTCTTCTGTTACTATCGATCTTTTCTTCTGGTAATTAGACTTTCATTTCCTTTTCATAAAATTTATATTCATCATCTAAATTAACTGGGATCATTTTTGTTATTATATATATAGACGCGTTCTTTATGCGATCACGCTAGACATATATACTACAAATTTAGATCAGGGGGTGCGCTTGCTTATTCTGCAGTATCTTCATCTACCATTAACTCTAATCAACAGGTTTAATTAGTTCTGCATTATTCTCTTTAATTATAAATCAATACGATTTAATTCAGATTTATTTTATTTTATTTATAATATGTTAAAAGGTTGTGGGTTGTGATCGTGTGTAGTTCTCTAATGGTGCACACTCCATGGTGCCTGGTTTTCTTGGTGGAATTTCTGTAGTAATATGTTTCATGGTTGCGGTGGTGTCACTTGGATTTGGTATTTCGGTTGTGCCTAGGCAAGTGAAGCCATGGACTGGGTTGCTTTTGATGTATGAGTGGATTTTTACAATTTTTTTCCTACTTTTTGGATTTTATTTGCACATAATTTACAAATGGGGAAAGATGGTGGCAAATCAAACAGGAAACCCACGTCCAGGAGCTTCAGATTATGATTCTGAAAAAGGTTTTGTTTCTAACTATCATGATCCGAAATCATAGTAAATAAATTAAATGGCGTTAAATTATTAAAAATAAACTTTGAATGTATTTGGTTTTAATGTAGGTCATCAGAGGGTATCTTGTGATGTTGCACCATGGTACTATGGGTCAGTGATGGCGTTTTTGGCTGTTGCTGCCCCTTTAGCACCTGGTCTTTTTGGGATTACGGCTTTATTTTTGAGGTATATATTGAAAGGGTTTTACTTTTGTGAAAGTGCTATAGTTTTGGAACTTAATGGTTTCTGGTGTTGTTTTGACATTTATAGGTTCAGTTTGATGGGTGTTGGAGGTTTAATTTTTGCATGTTTCATGACGTATGCCTCGGAACATTTAGCAATCAAGTCATTCATGCGAGGCCTTGAAGATAGAGATGGATCAAGGGCAAGGAACATATGTTATTTATGCTGCTAATTAATTAGATTTTTCATAAACAAAAATGTAATTTGTTTATTTGTAGGTTTTCATAACGACAATGTGTTTCGATTGATGTTTAACTTTTGATTGTCGAACAAATATGAGTTTAAAGTTGACAAGAGCTATTTTAGCTATAATGTAGAATTGGTTGTACATGAAGCTCCATCATATTCATGTATCTCATTTGTTGGAAAAAGTCGGACACGAACATGGTAATGGTAATCAAGAACTTGAATGTCGAATTGGGTCGTGTGATTTCGACCCTCTTTTTGCCTGGGTATCAGGAAATTTACTCGGGATAATCCAATCAGAATGTAAATTTTTAGTTTAGACGAGAAACTAGAAACCTATTAACTAAATTCATGTCAGGTTTATTTCCTTTACATGTGTGTGTATGTATGTGTTTGTGTGGCTAGAACCATAAGCAAATGATAAGTACCATGAGAATATGATAATGATTATGGAGCGTTGAATCAAAAGAATCTAAGAGTTGTTATAAGAATACAAATCCATTCCTATCCATAACTAAATTCGTTTAATTTAGGTAGGTGTTAACTATTCCATGGTCATTGTATCTTACACGAAAGAACATACCTTCTCTCACATACCAATATTATAACTACCACCCTCATAGGAGGTATCATTAAGCAATCATTTTCTCTCATTCTCACTCTCTATCTCATACACACTCTTGAGTTCAGACCCCTTGGTGTTAGGGCATAATGCTCTTGGGCGAAACCCCCAAATTAAGGCTGAAACTATTTTCCAATTGTTATGAATAGGTTTTGGAGATTAAAGTTATTTACTAAAAGAGCTACCAATGTCATTCCATAGTCCTCAGCTCACTACCCCCTCTAGGACTTTGTTGAATTAATCAATATTGAGAGTTGTCGAAAATTGAAGAGAGTTTTTGACGAAGGCAACTGTGTTATTAATGAGCATAGAAGTGTAGGGTGCGAAATGTGTTGTTAATGGTGTATAGGATTATAAACGAACTGAACATTTGGAGAATTGTTCATCAATCGTTCGACAGGAAGTTCATTTATGTTCGTTTATTTATTAAATGAACGAACATGAACATAAATTCTCGTTCGTTTTGTTAAACAGACAAACATGGACAATAGTCTCGTTCGTTCAATTGTGTTCGTGAACATTCATTTATGTTCGTTCATTTAAGTTCCTTTTATGTTCATAAATGTTTAACTGTGTTTAATTACATTACTATATTATATGCTCATTTATGTTCATATATGTTTATTTATCTACGTTCATTTATGTCTGTTCGTTTATGTTCGTTTAGCATGTTCATGAACATAAACGAACGAATATGAACAATGTAATTTTTTAAATGAACAAACATAAACAAGAAAACTCATTCATTTATTTGTTTGTGTTGATTCATTTATTCGGATAACTTAAACGAACAAACATTAACAAGCCATTGTTCGTATTCGTTTGGTTCGTTTACGATCCTAAATTGGTGTGTAACATAATTTCGGACATCCCATTTTGTTGGGAGGTGTGAGGACAAGAAAAGTGAATGTAGATGCCATTGAAATCACATAAGTTATGAAATTAGGTGTTGTCAGATTCCTCACATGTCATAGAAAGGATTGTTTTTTTAACATGATAGCAAAAATCGACAAACATTGCCAAAAAAAAAAAAAAAACCCTTAGGCACATAACATATATTGATATACATCCAAAGAAAATGACAACTATGATCTGAAAATTTTAGATAATATTTAACACCACTAATACTTTGAATTAGATAAGTCCTCGAAAAGAATAAGTTGAAATGGAGAATATGCTAATGAATTAGATAAACTACATGGTCATCTAATATGTTTCCTAAAACGAAAAGGTTGACATATTTTAGAAGATTTAATGGAATTAAATAACTAGATACTAAGTGTTGAAATACTTGTTAACCGAGGTTGTTGAGACGATGGGTCAAGGTCACATGATGTAAAACCATATTTTGGATCATTTCTTAATTTGGGGTTGTGGACCGAAATTCGATCATGAAAAGGCTTTTGACTTTGAGAAAGTAAAGTTGGACCTTATTACAGATTTATAACATTGGTTGTGGGTTCTGTAACGCCCGCAGATCCGAGCTAGTCAATTTAGAGGCAATACGGGTCGAAACGACTTTTCGACAAAAGATTATTTAGAATAAATAATCTTAACCAAGATGTGGAATATGTCACAAGGTTTCCGTACATATAATGAACGCCGAAATCCGAGTTATAACGAAGAAGTTATGGCCCGTCGAAGTTTTACGGCAAAAGCGGCATAGCACCCGGAAGCGTAAATAGTGAATTTAAGATAAAGCGAGATTTAGCCTTAGCAATCTAAACGAAAGTCGTAGAATATGTTAAACTAAGAGCGTCGATAAAAAGAACGCCCAAATCTGACTTCGTATGAGGAAGTTATGATTTTTCTAAGATTCGGCTTAGCAGTGCACGACCCGAAACTCGAATTTTAGTTCGAGTGGCTTTTGGCTTACGCGGCCTAAATGAGAGTTGAAGATCTCATTAATAGAAACTCAACGGTAAAAAGATAGACGAAAACGGAGTCCGTATGAAGGATTTACGAATTCTTCGCGGTCATTTAACAGTCTAAACGCCTCCTACTGTTAAATTTAAGATCGGTCGAGAATTAGCCAACGGAGTCTAAATGAAAGTTGTAGATCTTGATTTTACCTACGCATGGAAAAAAAATAACATCGAAAACGGAGCTCATATGCGAAAGTTACGTGGTTTAGAAGTCGGTAGGGTGCTGCTGCAAAAGGGGTGACGTGGTTGAATATGGGCCAAGGCTTTCTCCCCAGGAAAAGCTATCAGATGATGACACGTGGCACTGAATCGGCGAGGCAGTGAACCGACTTTGCGAGTCCGTCAGGAATTCACCCTATAAATAAGAGTGTCGGGTTTCTCCATTTTTTACACCTTCTAAACACTTCTTTCTCTCTCTAGTTTCTCTCTCTAAAGCCCCTAACCCCCCTAAAAGCCTAGGTAAACCCCCTAGCACCCGAAGGAATCTCCGAGGATCCCGGAGTCCCGAGAAAAAAGAGCCTTTCAGATCAAGAACGCTGCTCCAGCGAAGCCCAGTTTTTGCGAAAAACCCGTTGTAAGTGAGCTACGCCTACACTATTTTTAATATAGCTTCTAATTAATTATAGTAACATTATTAGAACCTTAAAATAATTATTTGGGCTATTATTATGAGTTATATTGAGTGTTATTTAACGTTTATATAATAATAATAATAATAGTTGGACTATTAATTAGTCGCGGTTAACGTCAGACTAAACCCTAGTCATATTGATACTAGGTGTTGTCGAGGAAATTGTTTTAAGAGTAACAAAGTGTTGTCCGAGTGACGAGTCACCGCCTAATCAGGTGAGTGCATAGTTATTTTCAGCTTACACATAGATATGAAGTATTTTATATGTGTTGTGTGTGCATATTATGTGTATATTTGCTATCTATATTGGATGAACGATTTTATACACGTTTTAAATGATTTAAACAGTATATGTATTTTATATCTACAAAATGTGTTGGGTAAAACATGGGTAGATGAAATAGTTTCTGTGTGATAAAAAAATAAAATGATGAAGAGGTGATATAGACCATGAGGTAAGGGTGAGAGGTGAACCATGAGAGAATCCTTTTACCCAAGTGATGGCCCCGTCATCCAGCAGAGTATGGATGATAACCACGGACTATTCTAGACAGTCCAGTGGACACTAGCAGGCTCACAACCTGTAGGAGTTTTGAACTGTTTATTCACCAGGTGTACTCTAAAAACCCATTGATATGTATTGCGAGTGGACTCTCGAAAACGATACTGTCAATAAAACCCTAGCAGATGCGCCTAAAGGAATCTACCGAAAGAAGCGCCTAATAGAGAACCTCATGACCCCGGCAGATGCGCCAAAAAGGACTATTCCAGCAGATGCGCCCCATAGAGAATGTCACAATTTTGGCAGTTGCGCCTAAGTGACAGAACTAGCAGTTGTGCTTGACAGATGTGTCATTTACAACGATGGAATTCGCACCTATTCCTTAGGATACTCCTTAGGAATGAATGAACAAGAAATAGCTGATTCTTACGGTAGATCCTTAAGAATAAAGAAGATAATGGGGATGGGTAATTGGGTTAACTGTTTGATGATTAAACATAATAATTATATTATTGTGGGTTGAAAACGTTATGTACTCACCAGGTTTCCCAACCTGACCCACTCAGTTTATTTATATCACAGGTGTCGATATGAAGTGACATTACACTGAGAGATTAAAGAGATGTAGATCACTAGTGTAAATAAATGTAATTTCCGTTTATGCTTATGTTCCTGTATTGACGATGACATCTCAAATATTTTAAAAGTGAATAAAAATATAATTCTTTAGAAATGCTTTGATAACGCGGTTATCATGTTTCTCTAGGAATAAATTCCGCAACACTTATATTTAAAATGTTACTCTGATTTTTAAACAAAGCATAAACAAAATCGGTCTTTTCTGGCCGTGATTTTGGGGATGTCATAGGATCTGATCTCTGGATTTATGTGCTGGACCGAATGGTAGAAAGGGAAAATTTATATGTTAGGTTTTTTGCATGGATTAGGATTTTAGTTCGATATGTGTTAAGAAAAAAGTAACTAGATACGATCATGGGGATTTTCATTACCTTTCTGTGTATATAAAGAACACCAAAAACATAGTTGAAACGAAAAAGTTATAGATGTTTGAAGTTGAGCTGAAAATGTGATCTTTGCACTACACGTGGCATACTCTAAGTATGCAAGACGTAGTGTGGGATGAGGTATTAGTGGAATACACATGGCTTAGCCTATGTTACACAACGTGTAACTGTGCGAAGTAAAAACCCTTATTTCGGGGTTTTGAACCCTATTTAACGACTCTAACCCCTTGGGGTCCTTCTTATCATCAACTTCCACCCTGATGAGCCTACAACCTATAACCCTCGCCATCTTGTGAGGATTTTGAAGCATTGGAGTGTTTTATTGTGTGTTTTGTGAAGAAGATGGTGATCTAGAAGGCAACCATGAATTCTTCATCTCCTCATCTGCAGAGTATTGCGGAACCAACAGAGCCCTCTCTCGAAACTTGGCGATGATCTCTGCCACAGTCTCAATGGTATGACGAAGGTCTTGGAACTCCATCGCTAGCTGCTGCACCTCAATAGCTAGTGAAAACTCCCTCTGGAATCTCTGAACAGAGTCCTCCCAGGTCATCATTGTCACTGCTTGTCACACCCCCAAACCAAGGATGGCGGAAACGTCCGGGGGTGGAGGACTTCATGTATAGTTTCACAACAACGAGTATAATAGTTCTCAAAGTAAATACAACCATTATAAATAATAATTGAAAAAGTTACATGATTACACAATTTTACATGTTTCAAAATCGATTACAATATAATGGCAAAATGTTTTCCCTAACGCCGTAGCGTCCCATCCTCAAAGGCTAGTAGTTACCTGTTTCATTGATTTCCTGAGAATACAAGTAGTTATGAAAACAGTATCAACATAAAGCCGGTGAGTTCATAGGCTTTTGGATGTATAGTTTGAAAAGCCTAGTTACGACCAGTACGTACAGTAGTTTTATTTTATGAAATAAACTGAGTGTTGTATTCTAAGTTTGAAAACCTTTGTTTGTAACTGTATGTATACTCAAGAAAAATCTCATATTTTCCTTATACAATGTTATGTGGTCTTAAATCCCAAGACTGAGAGTATGAATATGATTCGTACTTGTAACGATGTGTATAGTTTTAAATAGATAAAACCCCTTTTGAAATAGAAATTCACGTAAACTATATGTGTCGTTATTTCCCTTAGTGATTCGCTATAACCATATTATGACAGAGATGATTTTCACACGACGTTCTTCAGGCGTCGAAACAAATATGGCATTTGTCACCCCAGACATGCCTGCCTAGCTGTAGCTAGTAGTTTAGGTGTGAGATTGTCAATCCCAATATAAATCTATACACAATTATCATGCTCTCCCTACAAGAGACTATGGTTATAACTAATAGGCATTTTAAACCGTACTCTAAGAGTACAATGAAGACTAGTCTCACAAATTACGATAACGAGTTTACATATAGTGTGAGTATAAAAAACTTTTCTACAGTGGATTGAACCCTCATTTCATGTAGTATACTAGTAAGGTGAAATCCATAAACTATACCTATTATAGTTTATCGTGTAGTAAATGAAACCCGTTTGTATTGAGTGCAAAACATTTCTTATGTATGTAGTAGTTTAGCAAAAAACATAATTATGCGTATTATGTTTCATCTTGTATTATTAGTAATGACAAAGAACCTGTAAATTACAGTGAATATTTTCTGTTATATAAATACAAATCAATAGAAAAATACATGTAAAATATGAAATTATCAAAGATAAACACTTTGCTCAACATGTTACAAAGTGTTATGAAAGTTGTAAGCTGTTAACTAGTTTTTTTAACTTTTCTACACTGTTTTAGAAAAATCACAGAAAATTCATACGAAGTCAAAAACTGAATCCGTAAATTTTGAGAGTTTTAAAAATGTATCTAGTTTTTTCATATTTTTTATTATGATTTTTAGAAGTCTCTAACTTGTGTGAAAATGTCCATATTCACAGACTGGTCCGAATTCGTAGCTACGATGATAGACAGTTTTGTAAAAATTACCATAAACTGTACAAAAATCGTATGAACATTTTCAAGTAGTCATTTTAAAGGTTTAAACCTGAAATATTTTCATATTAAACTGTTTTGAAAGAATTTAAGTTTAATTTGATCAAAACAGTCCGCGAATGGAACTAAACTTTCCTATTGAAAGCTGATGTATTAGTTTAGTTAGATTTTTGGTGTTTTCACTTGTATTCCCCCCCCCCCCCTAACGTGGGGGTATGAACTCACCTTGAGTGATTTCCTTAGATGAATGTTGAAGAGAAGAGGTTTCCCAGTCAAGAACACTTGGTAAATGCTTGGAGAGTTGGAGATCTAAGAACAAATATGATGATATTTGTTATGAGAGATCCATAATTTGAATGGAGGTGTGAAGAATGTTCAAATGTAGGATGGAATTACTTACCAAAAGTGAGTGAAAAACTCAATATCATCCTTGGAGTCTCGAGTTTTTAGAGAGAGAAAAATGTGTTTGCTTTTTGGTGAAAGAGTGAATATGGTGGGAGGAGAGATAAGGGTTTTCCATCTTTTGACCAAGATAGATTGCTGGAGAAGAGTGTGAGAGGGTAAATAGTTAACTAGGTAGAGATAAATAGTGACTGAAGGTGGTCATAGAGTGAGTATGGGAGATAGCTTGTGTCCTTACTTTATGGAAAAGTCAACATTGCACATCAATATCTTACCCAATAGATATTACTATTAGACAAAGATTGCCCTCAAAATGTAATTAAATTATGAATATATATAGGGTCTTATATGTCAAAATATGAGTTCAGGTGAAAATCCCATGTTAAAATCATGAAGAACGGGCTTAAAACACGAAGGTGGTCGAAAACCGGATTTGAGAGGCGAACCCGCGAGGGTTCGGTACCTGAGAACCGAGAGAAGGTTCGGTCTGAAAGGTATCGTAGGCGAGTTTCTATGAGAAGGAACCGAAAGTGATGGTAGGAAAAGGTGCACGAGAAGTGAAGGCGAAGCGGGGCAAGCTGAACCGAAAGAGGGTCTGATTCTGAAAGGAGTTCGGTTCTCGGGTGGTTTCCGTTCTCAACAGTTCGGTCCGTAAGGTCATTTCGATCCTTGGGATTTCGGTTCGCTTGGAGTTGTTTCGGTTCGCCTTGAGTTTGGTTTCGGTCTTCAGGGTTTCGGTTCCTTAGGCTTCGGTTCTTAGAAGCCTCGCCCCTTTTAAGGTGATTTTCGAATAGTCTTCCCGTTTTGAGCGGTTTTTAACCAAGTTAAGGGTCGGGATGCCTTGAGTGATTATAAAAAGTAGAGAGAGATTGGGGAAAGAGAGAAAGAGAGAGAAAGAGAGAGATAGAGATAGAGAGAGAGAGAGAGAGAGAGAGACTTTGTTAGTGACTTTTGCGAGTGTTTAGCTTCGTAGTGCAAGGTTTGTAAACCCAATTAAGTCTCGTTATGAGTGTTGTACGTCCCCGGAGGGTATGAAATGATGTCTTATCGAGTAGTTCCATCACTTACCCTGATTAGGGTTTAAATTTTCTGAACACGTGAAGACTTAAAGTGATACTTTGCATTGAGATAAGGTGTTGTACAATAATAAACATAATGTAAACCCTAATATACAAGGGTTAATTGAGTTGACCGGTTTGACTTGTTGACTTTATTTGACTTTGACTTGACCGAAAGTTGACGGTTGTCGCACTGCTGCTGTCCCAACAGCTCGGATAACCTCCTCCCACCAATCTCGTCCCCTGTCCCTCAACAGGCAGGATGTAAATCCCACATTTTCTCTTTTAGGAAAAAAGCTCGTCCGTTGAGCATTCTCCATGTCAAAGATCCAACGATGGCTAGCGATGGGGTCCTTATCCACAAAGAACTCAAGAGATCCACAGGCCTTGAACTCCCGGAATGAGGAAGCTCGAGCTCCAATTTGTCCCACAGCAACCTCGGCTCGAAAAGTCCTGAGTCTCTCATCCATAAAATCCATAATCCCCTCCTTAATGGTACTAAATAACATAGAGGTAGCACCCATGATACCGCGAGTAACCTCATCCGAAATGAACTCGTGTAGACGCTCATAAATTGGTTTTGTGCCTAAACAAGAACTTGATCCACAACCAGAGCCAGAACGTCCTCGAGTGATCATCACCATCTTTTAACTGAAACATAACATAAAACAATCAGCAAAGGAATCAAGGGGACTCCTCTAGACATGCCTTCTTAGAGTTTCTAGGGTTACACTAGGCTTAGGTACACGTCATGTGCTTCTATTAGTATGGGCGCTGACCTCATACACTCAACGTACCCTTCGATACGCCATGCGTACTAGGCTGCTTGCCAACCTCCTAAATAAGTGCTTAATCCCTTAAGCATCTTCGCCCCAACTTCAGATCTAGGTCACTTAAGATGCTCGAAACCATAAGTTTTCCAAATTTATGGTCTAGCATGGCCATTTAGTCCATAACACCAAAAACCTAGTCTTTTAACCCAATAAGACCATCTAGCACTTGCATGGATGGAAACTAGTGACCAAGAACCCAACTTTATGAATCAACTCCCCTTAAAACCTCTGAAAGGACAACTAAAATGCCTTGGAGTACCTTCTACTCACATGACTAAGTTTTTTACCAATATGAAACAACTTGAGCAAAAACTAGATCTAAGAGATTTCTTCATCAAGTTTGAAACTTTTTACCTCCACAAGGTACATAAGGAGGACTAAATGTTGGATCCAAAGCCTTGAGTGAAACACCACCACTTCAATGCTCTTTCCTTCTACTCCAAAAGCTCCAAATGGCACAAAAAATGGCTCAACAAGCTTCACAATGCACAAACACCCTTTAGGGTTTCGAAATGAGGAGGGAGGATAAAGGTAAGAAGGTGTATGAGCCATAAACATGTTTAAATAGAGTCCAAATCCTAAAATTTAGGGTTTGAACCCTGGCTTCGTATGCTCTGTATAACCGCATACTCACATCGTTCTAAGGCGTTCCAGAGCACGCTTAGTGTACGAGGTGTACGCCCTACGTACTCCAACAACTTCGAAATTATGAAACTGCCATCCAGGATTAAATTGCAATTAAAGCATAACTCAAGGGTTAAACGAATACCTGAAAAATAGATGTTACAGTGAGTCTCCTCACTATACTCAAATGTCGAAGGAACCAATGGTGGCCCACTGGATTATTTTATGTAGGAATACAAGGTGTTGGCCCCTGACAATTATATGAAAGACCTGAATATGGCTCCCGACAAATTATATGCAAGACTAGGGTATGGGCCCTAACAGTTATATGTATGATGCTTGTTTTCTTTGTGATAGTTGCATGGAAGGCCAGGAGGTGGCTCTTGACAGTTGTTTGTAAGACCTGGGTTATGGCCCTAGGCTTGGCAAGAAAATACCATGATACGACTCATGGCATGATAATGATTTAAGACTATGGTTGACACATAACATTCACTATTCTATATATGATATGCGGTATTTTAGGAAACTCACCAAACTTTTATGCTTACGGTTTTATATTTATGGTTTCAAGTACTTCCGGTTCCAAAATGAAGAGTTTGACGTGATTGCACAACATCCCCCAGAGTTTTCCACAATGATCATTTGTGATTTTTACTCTGATGTTTAATTGATATATTCACTTAAATTGGTATCATAACAACTCATTTGTATGGTTTATTGTTTTAAAAATAATATTATTCTATGAATTTTTGGGATGTTACACCTGAGCTGTCATATCGCAGAAAGTTTGATTTGTCCAATAGTCCTTCACTAGAAAAATCAAATTCATCAAATTTTTTGGAACATTTATTATCACGACCAAATCTACGAAATAGATTAAACTTTTGATGATATTAGGAATAATAATGACATTATTGAAAGTGAGAGTACAATATGGATTGGTTTGGGGAAGGTTAGTATGACATATCGACATGTGATACTTGCATTAATTTTTGATCCGTCCCCGGCTATCACATAAGAAGAATTTACATTTATGAGTTATAGATTGAATTATACTCCTATTGTTGTGAAGATGAGATGTGTCACCCGAATCCATGTACCAACAATTATTTCTCAGAACATTCAGTGATAATAGAGTGTTGAATATCTATGGTAACAAAGTTGCTTGATAGTTTGATGATTTGGTCTGATTATCGAAGAAATCCATGGTGGTGGTATGCTAGATTGTGATGCGAATTGGACCTAAATTGAATTTTTGGGTTAGAGGATGCCCAAAATTGGCTTGAGGATGTTGTCATGTTGCCCGAAAGAAGAGTGTGAAGTGGGCCAACCGAAGTTGGGTTGGTTTTGATGTAGAGGAGGCTTAACAGTGTTCGTTGTTGGAGTGGGAAGGAGGCTTAACACTTGTTGAGTACTCATTTTTTCTTCAAAATCATTTGTAGAAGTAGTCGGGATATTGTCCCGTAAATCCACATCTTGATGATTAGGTCAATTTGACTCCATTATGCTTTGTCTAATGTTGCTGGTGTTTTTTCATTCAGTTCAACAAACAATACGACAGAAAAATGAAAGGAAAAAAAAAAAAACATATAAGGAATTAGTGTTGCAATGTTCGGTTAAAATAAAAATATAATTACAATTTTATAAGTCGTTAACTCGTTATCAACCCTTGCATCTTGGATAGGGATAAAATAATTAAAAATAGTACATATGTAGAGTTCTAAAGATAACTTAGCATCAGGAGATAAAACTGGATCACGAGCTTCAGTAGATGAGCATATTTTTGGCAAAGTGATATTGAACCAAAGAATAAAAAACTAAAGAAACCCTAGTCCCTAATTTAGAATCGGCCATAATATAGAATTTCTGTTTACATGATACAATGAAAAACAGTAATTAAAAACATATTAAATATTGTGAACATCGAATGTTTCGAATATATGGGGATTTCTATTTTACGGAAAATTTTATATCAATGTAATAATATATTCAAATGTTGGATTTGAATATGTTAGAACACCCCTAACACACCGCTCCTTATTCGCAAACATTGTTAGTGTTAAAATGTTTTTGTAGGCGGGTTTTACACCACAACCCCTCAAATTAATATTTCAAAATTTATGTATCTTAGGGGGTGTGGGATAT
Organism: Lactuca saligna; assembly: GCF_052625555.1. NCBI lineage: Eukaryota > Viridiplantae > Streptophyta > Magnoliopsida > Asterales > Asteraceae > Lactuca > Lactuca saligna. The sequence continues at coordinate 166,811,057 of NC_136418.1, read as the reverse complement.
TTTTGAGAGGGAAAAAATAACAGAGAAAAGATGTTTGGTAAAAGCTCCTTAAAAACTCATTTTGGATTTTTTTATAGAAGGAAACTGACTTTTTGGAAAAATCAGAAAAATCTGGTTTTTTGAAACTTTTCCTAAAAATCCTTTTACCCTCCGAAAAGATACCCCAAACACCCTCTTATTTATAGAATATTGATATTAAACATAAAGTAACCTCAGGTTTTGATTTTGGGGTTTTTAATGAAAGGAAAGGAATGTAAAGAGAAAGAGAAGAATAGAACGAAAGAAATTGAAAATGCAATACAAATAATTAATTGTGTTCTTGAGTTAAAAGAAAATGAAATGAAAAGGAGTGATATGTGTATTTTTTTTTGTCTCTCCTAACCCGTCCAAATGTAGACCTATGAAAATGACACATATTTTGTATCCCTCTCATTCTATTTCACCCCCTTCTATCTCTAAAAAGAAACTCAATAACACATTTTCCCTGTGATCTACTTTCATTTTCATCCATTTCACTCCTTAAATTAACTCGAGGACATGGTGTTAGTGAAACATATAAACACCAGTTAAAAGGCTATACAATATGAAAATGAGTCAACCGGATAAAAAGGAGGATTTCAGAGGAAAATGGTAAGGGATAAAGATGTATAAACAATGGAATCGAGGCAGGGTCGTGGGTGCTTCCATCGTTGTGTTGTCACACCTAAATAAAAATCTAAATGTCATACTTTATAATCCGTTTTTATTAAAATTGACTATTTGCTATATTAGTTAATATCCCCCGTCTCAAACTATTTGTCCACATTTGACTTTAGAAGTACTTATTTTTTTAACTTTGACCTAAACATTTTTGTTTTTGATAGATAATACTTGATGTAAAATATATTAATTGATTGTATTTAAATTTTTTTTTTTATTGTTATAAGTTTTGTCAAGTAATATATAACACAATAAAAATATTTAATATCAAAATTGAAAAAAAAATACTTCAAAACTTAAAAATAGGCAATTAATTTGGACCGAATTAATAATACATATCAAAATTTCAAAATATAAATATATCCAAACATGAATTAAATTATAGTGTAGGTCTTTTGGGTTGAAAAATAGCTAAACCCATTTGTAGGTGGGCCTAGATGTACACTGGGACATGGGTCAAGTTGGTACTCGATCTCATGACTGGTCGGCCTCTTTCTCTAGCTTTTTAGCATATTTACTTTACAAAATTACTAATTAAAGACATTAAACTTGAAAATAAGTTTCCAAATAATTCCAAACCTTATAAACGATCCGTATTTATGAATATTTAATTTATCTTGCTAATAAATTTATAATATTAACATGAAGCAACATATATTGATAATAGTTATGGATAAGTTTTAGAATCGGACCGGTTCAGAACCAGAACTGGTTTTCCTACATTATAAGAACCGACAACCGGACCACTGGTTCTAGCGTTGATTTCGATTTCGGTCCCGATTTTTTCGGTTGTTTTTCAAATTAGAACCTATAAAATGATTCAATATTTAACCAAATTATGATTTTTTACATTCTAAATTGAAGTACAAACACTAAATTACATGATGAAAAAAATCAAGTAATTCAGACTTCATATGAATGAGTTACGTATATTTTAAAAGCGGGATAGATTCCAAAAAATAAAATCAAAATGCTGAAACAGAAAATACGTAACATTGATATGTTGTCATCTGAAATCTATATAGTTAATTCAATATCTAACCAAAATATGTGTTTGCACAGTCTAAAATGAAATACAAATACCAAATTACATGCTGGAAAAAACTTAAGTAATTCTGACATCATATGAATGAGTTACGCATATTTAAAAAATGTGTTAGATTAAAAAAAAAAACAAAACAAAAACAAAAACAAAAAACAAAAAAAATGTTGAAATAGAAAAAACGCAACATCAATATTCGTTCTTTTGAGGGATGTTTCTGATTCAGTATCTAACCAAAATATATGTTTGTACAGTTAAAAATAAATTATAAAACTTCAAAATACATGTTGAAAAAATCAAATAATTTCAATTTCATATGAATGAGTTTAGTTATACGCATTTTAAAAAAGGGAAAAATATCAAACCGGTTTCGGTTTTTAGAATCGGGACCGGTTTTCATAAAAATTAAGAACCAATAATTGGACCTTAATAACAATTTCGGTTCCAGTTTGGTTATGCTCTGGTTTTGATTTTGACGATTCTAAAGCTCATCCCTAATAATAGTAAATTAGCTGATTTTCATGCAATATAATTGGTCAAAAATCCAAAATCTATGGTGAAAATGAAAAGATGATGATATGATTCACATATTTGTGTTTGCGAACATTTAAAACCATGGTAGGGCCTAATGTTACCATAGTGAAGTCATATCATGCAATAGTTTGGCCTTATCTTGTCCACTACAATCAAACTTTATTACCTTCCATAATTCTAGGATGAAAAGAAACTTGCTTTTAAGTTTTAACTATCCGATTATCATTTTCCTTTAAGATAATCATTAATTAAATATTTTAATGGAATCTTCAAGTTCCACAGGATTTGATTATTATTCCACAACATTTTGAACGATAAACATTAAAACCACCATAAACTTATTTTATTATGATTCTTGATGTATGAATTAAAATATGTTTTTTAAAAATCTAAAAGAAAAACAGTGACCAAGTGTTTGGAGAATATGAAGATGGCCTCCACACAAGAAAAGATAGATGCAAAGCATCAAGTAAAGGAGATGTGATGATCTAAGAAAATCTTGATCAAACGTCTAAAAGTGAAACTAAGGGATGAAATCAGAGATAACGCAAAATTGTATGTATAATAAAAAAAACTCACGTATCATAAAATGCTAAAACGTGTACACATAGAAAAAAAAAAAAAAAAAAAAAAAAAAAAAAAAAAAAAAAAAAAAACATGGGTTGATCTTTAGCCAAGTGGCATATTTGTTATAAGCAATTAAGCATTGCCAACGTTAATGTAACATGTGGCAATAGTGGTTGAGTAGTCATTCGGTTATAAACAAGGTTAACATGCATATCATATACTTGAGTAGATATCGATGTTACATCTAACCATACTGACATGAAGCAAAGTGACAAAATAAAGTTCGGTGTGTGTAAGGAGTCATCATCAGTATATTGATTAGCAAAACTTTAAATAACCTCAATCAATTACTAATAATCTAAATAACTCTTTTAATAGCTATTCACTAAAATGATGATAATAGGCACTAGTCAATTTCAATTCATGGGTGTCTAAATTAATTGATGTGATAAAATTAATAGAAGGATAACTTTGGTTATCCGGGTCGGGTTGTTCTAAGACTATAGAGAGTGAGAGGGTTGTCATAAGACTATAGAGAGTGAGAGGTGTTAAGGATGTTACACAACTCATTACCTTGTGCTAAAGAGGGTGTTAAGAAGTTGTTATTGATGCATCGAGAGGAGAGAGGAAGCGAGAGTAGAGAAAAAAAGATAAAATATGATAGTGTGTTGTGATTGATTGATTTGTATATATATATATATATATATATATATATATATATATATTTTTCTCAAAAAATAAACCTATTAAATTGTCACAATTTCACTTCCTATCTTTTTTGTGCTAAACATGTTAAACTTAAATTACATTAAAAAAAATAAATAAATAAATAAATAAAAAAAAAAAAAAAATTTCCTATGTGGTGCTAAAAGTATTATACTTTCTGCCGTCTAATTAACAGAAAAACAGTAGGAGATCCAAAGATGAGCAGTAGGAGGTGGTGGCCGACCGTGTAGAAATTCCAAACACCAAACAAAGTAATAAACATGGATCTCTATTGCTATTTTTAGGGTTTTTGGCTTTTTATTTCTTTTTTGTTTTTTTTTTCTCAACATTCGAAATTTTATTTTATTATAACTTGTAAACGTAAAGGTTCAAGAACTCTATATATATTTTGGTATCTAAAAAGGAGTTTTTTTTTAACCACCTCATAATATAGTTGTATACTGATCTGGTTTAATTCAAAAAAAAAATCTACTTAACAATTATTTGTGGTCTTAATATAATTGATATTGATCTGGTTTAATTCAAAAAAATCTAGTGTATCCATTGAATAAATTTAAGAGTGTCCATCTAAAAGTTTTAATACAATATATATTTTCTTTTTCAAATTAAAGGGTGTCCAAGAACACCGCTATATCATCAGAAAATCACTTGTATCTGAAATCTAAAAAACTAATCGTCTAAATCACAAATGATAATCACACTTGCCAGCATTCTTTTTCTAACGTAAAATAATCATTAATAGTCCGCAGTAACTTCATCATTCGCCAGTGAGAGATACATTTTTAATCATTTTCGAACATAACTAAATCTATACTAATTAAACATGTACAGAGCTAGCTAAGGTATCTCGGCTAGGGGTTTGTTTGTTTTATTAATAATATTTGCCGGTTCAAAAAAAAAAAAAAAACTAAGGTATCTCGGGTACTATATGAAGCTTGGGGTAACAATTAAATCTCACATTAAATTTATGTCGCGACTACTTTTTTTTTTTTTTTTCATTGCATCCACGCATTTGAACAATAAATAAGAAATTCAGTTCACGAGGAACAATTTTCTTTTTCCATGATAAGTTATTGATCATTCTCCATGTATTTAGTCATTTCAACATCCATTAATAAATTAACTTAAAAAGAACTATTCTTAAACCAATATGTCTATATTACGTACAAAAAGAAGCCACGATGAAGATGGTGATCTAGAAGACAACCATCAATTCTTCTATTGTTTTTTTGTTTGTTTAAAGAACAAAAAAATTAACATCCAACATGTAATGATTTGCACGAAGAAAAATGAATTGAAGTGTTTCAAAAAAGTCCTTAATGTTGCCAAAAAAAAATAAAAAAGACCCCGCAAGTAGCATTAATGAAACTACATTATGTGACCTTTCCAGAAAAAGCCAAAATAAAAAACAACTTAGAAAGATCTTATCTTTCTACAACGATGATTTTCCTTCAAAGGGATTATTGTCAAGGAAGATTAAACCTTTGATAAAGAACAACATTTACCTCAGTGGATGTATTATTGTTTGGGAAAGGGAGGTGAAAATGATTAAACAACTTTGATAATTTTATTATTAAGATGCATGTGAAATATATCTATACTAATATTTTCTAAAAGTAAAATAGTTTAAATCTTCGAAATGTTATGAACATATAATTTTCAGAAATAAAATAATTTTGACTATTTTCAAAGTGGCTCTAATAACGTTGTCGAAGATCGTTCGATTCAAAATTTACTATGAAATTAAACACAACGGAAGAATAATAATATATTTGAAATATTTAATATTCGCAAACAATGATTCAATTAAAACTTAATAGGTGTCCTTTGATTAAAATAACAGGTGCTAGACAAAAGAACTTTTGATTAGATCTTATTTGTTTTCCTGATATAAAGCAATTGGGATTAAACAAGATTTGTCATGAATAATGGGCACCAACTATTAGTTAATAAGTTACAGCCTTGCATTTGTAATTTATTAGGGGAAGAATTTAGCCCTTTAAGGCTTGCAATTATTGGGTTTAGTCTTTTTAATTTATAATTATATAAACGGCTCTTCAAAAATTAGTGGATTTTAACGATCGCAAACCTGGGACACGTGATGATGGCCAGCCCACACAACTAGGATTCAACCAAAATACATGAAAATAAATTTATTATTATACTAAAACGCATTTTATAAAAATAATTCAAAGTGGTTAACCGTTTCCCATATCCATCCAGTCCTAACATATTATGTTTTAATATTCGTAATAATTATATCATTTAATTTCGATGGTATATGACTCCTACTACATGTAATATGCAACTCATGATTTGACAAAAAGGCACGATAAATCATTAAAATATAATATAGAACTAGGTTAATCCGTATGGTATATGGTTAATAAATTATAAAAATAAATTATAATTTTTAAAATATTAACTGTAATATTGAAATTCTAAACGGTATATTATGTATCATATACAATTTTATTTTATAAAAAAGAACTTTTATTAAACATATGGAGGGTTTTGAAAAATCCTTACAAATCTCAAAGTGAGTTGAATTAGGGATGTCAACGGGACCAAACGGGAGCGGGAATAGCTGCCCCCGCTCCCGCCCCCGAAATCAATTGTTGCTCCCGCTTCCGCTCCCGCCCCCGAAATCAATTGTTGCTCCCGCTCCCGCCCCCGAAATCAATTAGGGATGTCAAGTGGACCAAACGTCTGCAGTCTGAAAAAAAAAAAAAAAAAAAAAAAAAAAAAAAAGACTGTTTGTTTGTTTAACATCTGCGAACTACTAAACTAAATTGAAATCTAAATAAATTGATTTTTTTTAACTTCAAAGTGATTTTTTAATATTTGTATGACTTTGTTATAAATAATTAACGAATTTAGATCAACTTTTATATATTATTATATAAAAAATAAAAATAAAAATTATATGAATTAACGTATATATTTGATAAAAACAAACAACGTTGGTTACAAAGTTATAACTAAGTATTATAATTAGTGATTAAAGAATTTTGATACATAAATGGATGAAAATAAACTTCGAGTTTTTCAATTAAATCCATTAAAAACGTACCATAAATATTTTCTCGAGAAATTGACAATACTATATTAAATAATGATTTACAAAATTTAGCAAAAAAATATAAGAATATATTATGATTTTTTTCATACTTATATAAACAACTTCAACGACTATTATTGTAACAAAATTTTTATTTATAAATTTATCAAATATATCATGTTTGTATCTTCGAACGTTTTTTTTTAAATTTTGTAATTTTTTTTCACATTGTTTATCATTAATAAAGTTGGATAAAATATAAATAAAAAAAACTTGAAAAAAATAAAAATAAATAAATAATATATATATATATATATATATATATATATATATATATATATATATATATATATATATATATATATATTACGGTGGAAGATGTCTGAAGATGTTAGAAGACTCTAGTTCACATCTGCGCCAAGAAGATGGCGTACATACATTTTTAGGTTTGCAGTCTTCAAAAAAATAAACAGTATGTGAAAGTTAATGTCTGCGCGTGGTCTGCGCGGCGCAGACAGAAAAGGTCACGTAGATCTACAGACAAAAAGCAAACACTACCTAAATTAGGTGTCAAGCATGTTTGTGTTTTACCTTTATATAATTCTTTTTCCTCTTCAAATAAAAATGATGTTTTATACTTTGTAGGTTACTAACTAATTGTGAGATTCATGTATTATATAAATATATTTAAAAAAAATAGTTATATATAAATGTCTAAATATTTGAAAATTTTGAATTTATCAGAAAAATGAAAAAAAAAAGTATTGGATTATTAATATTAAAGTATTTTTTCTATAAATTTAAATAAACAAATTAAACTAATGAGACTTTAATTTAAAGTTTTTAAAATTAGAAGATAACTCAATTAATGAAATTGATATTCACTTATTATTACATTTATTGCAATTATTATATTTAAATATTATATATAATTTAATAAAATAAAAAATAAAAACCATAAAATGACAAGTGAAAAAAACTAATTTAAAATAACAAAAAAAACATATGACAAAATAAACAAACGTATGATATCCGATAAAAAATATCTTTATTTATTAAAATAACATCTCTTAAATTAAGGTTTAACCAATATCAACAACATTACATTATACTTTTTCTCATCAGAAAAATAATGAAACATTTTTTTATTGGATAACTACATGGATCGAGCCCTATGCAGACAATAATTCTGGACACTGTACCGATGACATGTCGTCGGTAAAGGTTATACAGATGACATTTCGTCTGTAAAAAGTGGCAGAAATAACTCTGTCAGTAAAAGTCGAAAATATCGTCGGGACAGGAGTGGTCGATATAGAATAAACAATCCCGACGAAATGTCGTCGTCAAAGGATCGTCGGGATTGAGTTTCGAGGAAATAAGAAAAAGTTTTATTCGGACCCTATACCAACGAGTTGTCGTCGGGAAAATGGTGGGCAATACCGACGAGTTGTCGTCGGGAAAAGGGTGGGCAATATCGACTACTTATCGTTGAGATTGGTAAAACCGTTTTTACAGTTAGAAAGTTATACCGACGACATGTCGCCAGTATAATATTTTTTTTAGATATTTTTCACAGGTTTTGTTCTATATACCCAATATGTTTTTTAAAACAAATCCAAACAAAATATTTGCAGGATAATATCAAACACTTAATAAACATAACATACCATTAAAATTTAAGTTCAAATGCTACTACATAAGAGGTCGGGAGTTTAATCCCTGCAAAACACAAATTGGGTGCTTCTTAAACTTGTGCCACATGTGGGGAACTTTTCCCTGGAAACCCCTGTAGGGGCTGAGTTTGCCCTGTAAAGGAGTTCGAACCCGAGGTGCTCGTTGAAATATGCGAGTAAGCTTCCGTTTAATCATTTATCGTTTAAAAAAAACAAAATTACCAAAAAAAAAAGATTTTACAAACATTGTTCTCATTATCATTCTAGTTCTTATTCTCCTCCTCCTCCTCCTCCTCGAGGTCATTGGTTGTTTCGGGATTATTTGGTGAAGACGTATTAGGATTAAACTGGAATTGTGGCATTGGTTATGGTTGGAAGTTAGAAATGTGGGCATTGGTTGTGGTTGGAAATTAGTAATGATGGACGCAAAATTGTTATTATACATTTGTTGCATTTGTAGCATTTGTTGTTGCATTATTTGCATTTGTTTGATTAATACAGCAACTCGGAGATTATCTGAATATTGGGATGTGGAAGCTTTGGAACGTTTGATATGTTTATTTGGAAATAAATTATTGTTGATACTTGGTTTCCTTCCAACTCCGCAAATATACCCACGTCTCTCACCGAGGGCACAAGCGAGACAATCTTCTTCATTTAACTTTTCGTTCTCCCCGAACTCTTATTGCATCAACATCTTCTCTCGTTGAATGTTTTTGTAAAATAAAGAAAACAATAAAAATACATTAATTAAAACAATAACTAAATTTATACACAAAAATAATAATAATATACCTTAAACTAACTATAATAATAATAATAATAATAATAATAATAATAATAATAATAATAATAATAATAATAATAATAATAATAATAATAATAACTTATTAACTTTTTTTATTACTTACCCAAACTACTTCTGCTTGCGGTGTATACCAACTCCGACTTTCTTTAAATCGCATCTGTCTCCAACCTTCTATATGTTGCGGGTCTTGTCATTTTTTATATATAATAAGCCAAAAATAATTAATATATTTATATAAGTGTTAATAAAAATTTTATATTATACAAATAAATTTAATTACCTCATCATTTCGTCTGTCTACATATGTTCTACTTCCATGAGAACTCGTAAATGGAAGTTTGGACCTACATTCTTTACATTTTTCGCACTGGTTCTTATAACGCACATCCAAAAAAAGATGATCAATCATCTTATCTCAAGCTTCGTCGTTTGTATCTTCCGGTAGACATTGTATTGCACCTTCCACTTTATTATATCCACCAATCCTATCAAAATAAATTTTCACTTGATATTTGTGTTTTTTATAAGTTCTTTGGCAGTCGCAATAAAAATAAAATAAAATAAACGGACCAATCATGTGAGGAGTGAGAACGTTGGATCCCCACCCCCACCCTCTTCCCGCTCCTACCTCCCCGCACCTAAACAACCAAGTAGTCGAGATCATGATGAACATAAACATCGAACACCTCATTAATGTTTGTCACACGTAAGATGTTGTGAAAAAACCTAAAAAAATCATTTATAAGTACCAAATGAGTACAAAAACAACAATGATTTATTTTGTATATATATATATATATATATATATATATATATATATATATATATATATATACACACTAGGTTAGTTTAAGGCCCCTGCTAAGCACGACCCATGTAGGGTAATTTGAGCATTTCCTTAAGATATTTTAAAGAAACAAAAGTACATTGTCATTATGTGTAAGGAATTGTAAGTATGTTCCTACTTTCGGAGAATAATCAAGTATGTTGCTACAATTGGTAAGAAAATAAAAGTTCATGAATACCATTATAAGCAAGGAGAATGAAATTACATTGCTATTATGGGTAATGAAATGAAACTACATTGGTATTGAAGGTAAAAGTAAATTACATCTATTGGTAAAAAGTTAAAGTCCATTATTATTTCCTACAATTCCTATCTTGTAATTATAATACCTTTCACCTTTATTTCAGGATGTTTCAAAAAAATTTCCAAGCTAATTCTAGATATTGAAGCTTATCCAAATAGGGATGGGAGAAAATTTTCAATTTTCATCAACATAAAAAAAATACAGCAAAAATAATGCAAAATCCTTTTATATCCTTCTATTCCGACAAAAAAACCCATCAAAGAAACACAACCTAAGAAAAAAATGCGACTAAAAGTTGGTTTTGACTTTATGAAAAATAAATTGGTTTTGACTTGTTAGTGGAGCTAAAAGAATAAAAACTAAATCGTCTTCGTATAATATTAAATGGTAAAACTTTTATTAAATGAAGTCCTATTTATCGGTTTAGGAGAACCCATATATATGTATATACACAACCTTTTTTGTAAAAAGACGAAACTAACCCTTACTTTGGTGGCATATATTCGAAGGCACCAAAAAGACATGTAGACAAAGATGTATTTCCCACTTCAGACACCTTGTTTAACCAAAACCCACTGCCTAAAAGTAAACATATAGCCAATAAATCAAAACCATCTTCCACTTTACCATCCAATATTTTATCAAAAGATATATAAAAATCTAATTATTCACACCTTCCCCATGTATATACACAGAGAAACAATATGTGTGTGGATATACTCAAGAGTTAAGGCCCCAGAGAAACAATATGTGTGTGGATATACTCAAGAGTTAAGGCCCCTGACTGAGTCAATGGCGATTTGTAAGAAACATACAAACATGAAAAGTGATCATTTTAAAGAAAAAAAAATAACAATGGTGTATAAAGCAGAACCCACAAAAGCATGTCAACAGAACCTTAATAACAAAAGTGAAATCTGATGAACACAATTAAAACCTGTCTTGATTCTTAATATGGAATATCAAAGTTCAACAAAGAACTATAAGTACAAGCAAAAACAAGCAGTTAATTCTTACAAAACTACACAATCTAACCAAAGTCCCACCTGAAATTACAATATGATGTCATGTAAATGTTGTCATAACATCATATGTTTAACCGTATTGGAATCGTATTCCTTCTCCCTACACCCAAAAATCTCATCCCTTTAGATGAATTTAGTGAAAATATTATTATAGATTATAACTCAATATAAAAAAATGAACATAACAGATTTCACCTGAGTGTTCTTGCCAAGAGATCCTGAAATAAACGTAAGTTTCATGAGGTATTGTTTGTCTAGCAGTCAGTACCCGATTATAGGAAATGATTACTCAAGCTCGCCTCATGTTAGATACAAGGTTTTTTTAAGAGCATTGGCTGAAAGAAACTTTAATTCAGTGTGAAAATATGTATTTCTGTTTAGTATAAGAAGTCTCAAAAGAATCAAACCCGAGATTGGTACTTGTAAGGAGATTGGGTGAGGCGCCACTGTTCCAAGAAAAAAATTGAAATTATAGGATAGTGATTAAAAATAAGACTACATAAGCAACAAGAGTGTATCAAACTATAAATACCCAACATTTGCATACTAAGGCCCAATCTGAAAGATATCTCTCTTGAATGCATGTTGATATTTCATTCTTCACACTACACACAACATGGTGATAGGCATTTCCTGAAATTTGTTGATTATCCAAAAGCACATCAGACCTTCAAAGTTTTTATTTCATTAGAACTAGATTATAGTCTGCGTTAAACGCGGGAAATGCATAAAAAAACATATAATCGTTTATAGATATTGTATAATGATTATAAAAAAAATATATGGTTATTGGTATTACTGAAATATGTAGAAAATACATTGAAAACGATAAATATATATAATCATTGAAAGATCTCTTTGTAGACATCATTTTTTGTTTTATTAGTTGAACGATTTTCCTCGTCTTACATAGTTATGATATTTATATATTTATAAACATTTTAATTAGACGTTCATTGCATAATAATGTTACATAATTTAAACATATATTGACAATCAATATACCGTTTTTTTATTGCATTAAATATTAACAACTATTTCATTTATTCAAATAAAGTTATGTAATATAATTTATAAAATGTTAAATGTTATATAGATTTAATTTTAGTATATCATCAATAGAGATTTTTTTCTAAATCATGATTGGTTTATTTTAAATTGATTATAAATATGAATGCTAGCTTTTATGTTTGTTCTTATTTATTTAGTGTTCGTAAAAATTTTACATTAGTTTTGGTGCAATTTTAAATAATTTTAGTATATCATCAATTTAATTTGATATATCTGTCAATTATATGAAATATCAAATAATGACATTTCATTACTATTGTAATAATTTAGTTTATATATTGTATTTTTACTAATCTTAATGGTCTTATTTTTTTCTAATAACTGTAACGCTTTTACTAAATGTACTTTTTACAAATCTCTTAATATCTTATAATTTTAATCTTACTTTATAATTTTTCATAACTATGTTATTTTCAAGATTGACTGCTTTAATAGTATTTTTTTTTTCAGTCTATTCAATTTTATATTTCATTGTACAACATTATCGTTTGTATCTATTCTGAAATTTCACTTTAAAAATGTTTAATGTTTACACCTTGATATTAATTTTTTTAATAAACTCATGTAATGATTATGGAATATATATCTCATTTTAATTAACATTCACCTCCTTTATTATATCAAATTCCTCATTAAACGGATATACTTTTGGAAAATAATAATTAGGATATATTTTATGAAAATAATAATTATAATAGGGCAACATTATCTAAAACGTAAATGTTTGATATACTTTTGGAGAAAAAAAATCAGGATCATTAAAAAAAATTTATATAAAGGAAATAGAAATTTAAATTTGTTGAAATTATGGATGAAATTACTGACGAAAATTTATTTTGGAAGGAGTTGTAATTTGTAAGGTATAATAATATTACAAAATTTGAAATATCTATATTTGTTGTGTAATACGAAGATAAAAAAGTAGGTTGATATGATATATAAAAACATAATAATTTTAATGATATTTTAAAATCATGCCAAAATTAACCGGATTCTTATGACATAAAAATTAAAAAAAAAAATCATAATCATCTCTAATATATAAAAGTAACATTTTCGTAATTAATGTCAGTTCGCAGGATAGTTAATTTTTGTTTTGTTAAAGGTACCTAATAGGCTAATACTTTTTCATGTTTATTTGAAAAGTTTCAGAAAAGTAGTTAACTGATTTCATTTCATTTGTGACAAAGAAAATCGAAATATATGAATACATACATTTGATATAGGAACAAAAAATGATTGAAAAAATATAAAAAGCGAAAGAAGGTACTGACCTTCTAGCGTACAAGAGCGAATGTTGATAGCAGAGAATGATGATGGAAGTTATAAGCAATATTAACGATGTTGTAGGAGAGGGTTTGAAGAAAATAAACGATTGAAAATAAATGTGAGTCGCGGATTCAATGATGAATCGTATATGTATGTGATAATTTGAATATGATTTTTCGGTATTAATGATTTCCTAATAAAAAAAGATTTTATATTACTGGTTAATAATATAAATGGATTTATATTAATGGTTGATATTAAGGCTTTGATTGAAATGATTTGTTTGTAATATATTTTTAAAATTGATCATATTAAAATATTCATAACTGAAAATTCAAGATGTAAAATATGGAAAGTTTTTATTGGAATTAAATACATTCCATTTCAACGAATTTAAGTTATTGATTGATGATTGGAAAACATTTATTAGAATTAAATACATTCCATATGGGGAAGATGATGTCAACAATTTGATCTAAAGGTGGAAAAAATAAGATTGAAATACAATCAATGGTCCATATTATTTAAGATGATATCATAAAGTTTATCTTTTAGTAATATTTAAGATAGCAAAAGGGAAAACCTGATTTATAATCATAAAAGCGATTTCCTGGAATTTGATAGGAAGCAAAAATCTATCTTTTTGGAAATCAGAACTTTCTCAAAGAAGATTTAAGTGAAGATGCAAAGAAGTAAGGTTGTACACATGCCAAAAACATGTTATTTATTTAATACAAACCTCCTCTTATACGACGCACTAAAATAACGAATCTAGTCAATTTGCAGAAGCGGATATGAAGCAGATAATCAACATGCCAATCAGAAACGGACCCTAAAATCTTGAATAAAACAAATAACTTAAAAGTTAAAAATACAGACACAAATAACCACTTCAAAAAATTAGAAAATTCTAAATTATTGATTAAAATAAGATGAACCAATCTTATCTTCAATATCAAAAAATGATAACAACAAAAAAAAAAATTGAAAAATCAACTATTAGGGTTTTGAGAGCGAGACAACAGACCAACCACAACCTGTAGAAAAAACAAATTATTCTGAATAAAACATACATAAAAATAAAAATCTTGAGGAACCCCAAAATAGAAAACATAGTTAATTTTGCTACCATTGAAGAAGCTCTAGATTAATCAATCCCCTTGCTCCAGTTTTGTTTGATTTAGTAATTGATCAGATGTTGTACTTTTATGAAGGTATAGAACATCAAACATCCAAACATCATTTTTAATTTCCTCTAGAATCCATATAAAAATTAAATCAATTAAATTAAAATCAAAACTACAAACATTAATTTCTGTAACCCGTTTTCTTCATCGTGAAAAAGAATAAGATTAGAGGATAAAGAACCCATTTTATCAACTCCAAATTGTGAAATATATTAAAAAAAGTTGAATCTAACATGTGGTAATGCGATAAGTGGTGGCCTGTGTTAGGGTTTCGGGAGTAGGAGGGGAAAGGGATTAGAAAGAAATTATACATGAAGGAGAGTAACAACCAGTCAAATCTCTTGTCGAAACGGAAAATGGAACACCATAGATAGAGAGAAGAGAAGCGGTTGTGTATTGGGTAACATAAACAAAATCGCAGAAAGGGATTTAAACCAATTATCAGCGTTTTGGACCTTTATTGAAGCAGAGAGTTGAATTGCTTGCGTGAAGAATTTCTAACGATTATTTAAAGGCTGTTCATCACCTTTGCGAATAACCCATAACCATTCAGCATTAGAGAAAAATGTGTCATGGTAGAATGTAGAAGAGAAGTAAGAACAATTACATAGTAACGTAAATTTGATGTTTCTCTAATATGAGATAAGAAGGGGAGACGTCGTCTCGAGGGGAATCAGAGATAATTATGTGGGAAGAAAATTCATATAAGAAGAAGGACAATTTCATAGTCCTTTGGGAAACATTAGCAGTGAAGCGGTCATTAGATACGGCACATTGGGACATAGGCATTCTGAATCGACGTTGGTGTCCATAACATCGTTTCAGAAGGCAGTTTGACGTGGCGTCCAATGAAGGATGTAAATTTGATGTTGGCGGCACAATAATAAAAAGGTTTTTATCTATAGTAGTGATATATATATATATATATATATATATATATATATATATATATATATATATATATTAAAGACTAAATATGTATAAAATGAAAAATATATTACTCGATTAAGATATTTTTATCGGTTAATCTGAAATAACCGATGATATAGAATTAATCTTAATATATAGAGTTATAGTTTGTATATATTTATTGTTTGCACTTTGCATATTTATCTCAAACTTCTCAAGTCAATATTGAATATGGCATTGACTGTTAAGTGTATCCTTTTCTTTAATAAAAAGGAACAGTGATTTGGCAAATAAAATATTGGAATTATTGTGGCTTTCACATCATCCATTGATTTTAATATCCAATATCACTTATACATGGAATCTAATGAATGCTTATATACTTCCCTTCACTTATATTATTATATTTCATCCTCCAAATAGTCTAAAGAATATTTTTAATTTTAAATATTTAATATATAAACAAGCTTTTTTTAATATAGGGACCACGGAAATATGTATTCTTTTAAATTTGTCTATAATACATAAATATATATGATTCATGTCGTATTTTAATTAAAAATAAAAATTGCGATATGCCATGTGTGTTTACTAACGTAGTTTAAAAAAAGAGTCTAAAACCTTCTATAACTATAATCCTTATAATTACCACATTATTTTTAAATAAAATTTAAATGCAACTTTTCAAAAATTGTTTTTTGGTCGTTAATTTGTTTGCTGTAGTCAAAGTTTATGACACCTAAGAATACGAGACTCATTGCACACCATTAAAAAATATAGAATTTTGTCTTGGTATATTCATTAGGTATTAGAAAAATAATAGCCCGTGATACCCTTTCAAATAAATAAATAAACGTTCTTATGTGTAAGCCAAAGAATAAATATAAAAATAAACATATGAGACAAAATAGATAATTGTCTACTCGGGTTTTAATTTTTTTTTTTTTATTATTATAACTTGAATGTATATCGATTAGAAACTATTAGTTTCATAAACGAAATTAAACATTACATATAGTTTGTAAAAGAATGTCATTACTATTATTCTTATTATTCTTATTGTTTTAGACTAATTAGATTTGGATAGTATTAGAATTTGTTTAATTATGCTATTATCATCAACTTCATAAATTTTGTCCATTCAAGAAATCGAAAAATCACATTAAGAGTATTTCGATTATCATCGTTATTTACGTTATAATTCCAAAACAAATATATATCAGCAAATATAAAAACGTATAAAATTAAATTATAATTTTATTCTGCTTCATGTTAAGCCTACTAAAAAACCAACCAATAGAATGTTTATGGTATGGATTATGGATAGAATCCAAGTAACCTCGCCGCGTCGCAATGCAAATGGCCCTTCAGGTCGGCCAATGAACACATAACATCAACACCACAGACCCAACTTCACTAGCTGCTTGTTCCTTCATTTGCCACGTGGCATCTCACAACTTGAATCCCCCAACATAACAAATATTACGTCGTTGTTATTCTACCATTCAAATCTATGTGATCACTCACTAGTCAACAAACACGCCACCAATATGGTAAATCAAATGGGATTTGAGAGGGACCGAGGGACACAATTGTAAAAAAGAAATATAAGAGTATAAAAATGGTATTGGCAAAAGATTTTAGTCTCAATTTATTATTATTTTTCTCTAACAATTTGTCTTTTATTCTACGTTTTTTTCCTAACATTTCTGTCCTTAAGGTTGAAATTTGTTGAAAATAGTTCCCCAACAATTTGAATTACTAAAATACTCTTTCTCGTTTATTTAAATACTCTAACAATTGGTAGGTTGTCCATGATTATGGTTTGTGATTGACATGAAAATGAAGGTAAAAGAATTGGTGAGGATCACATTTGATAATTGTCATTTGAATGGTTCAGTAAACTAAAGGTACATTTTTCGCAAAAAAAAATAAAATCAAAACTCTGGGACGGAAAAAAAAACTTGGACTAAGAGTGAAATAAAGATGATTTCTGTAAATCTTTCAAAATATATGTAATAATTTGTAAAATGATCAAAGGTAAGGGGGTAGAAGTGTGATGATGGAAAAGTAGGAGGATTGAATGACGTAATTGGTTACGCTGAAGAAGGCGGGTCCACCATGTGTCTAGAAACAACCAAAAAACCTGTTCTTTCAATCAACCGCCTAATTACGGTTTCGTACACACTCGCCCTTTCACTCTCAATTAACCTTCCTATTCTATATATATCACCACTTTTAAATCGACATACCTTTTTCTAGAAGCAAATAATTCGTAAATTCGGATTTTATTATCCAAAAGGAGTTTATATGATAATCAAAAATTTAAAATACACTTTGATAAACCATGATACCGTAATCTGTGTTATCTATGTGCTAATCAATAATCATTTGTTAAAAGATAGAGTAGTACGAATTTGATTCAAATCCTTTAAACAATGTTATATTATTACTACATATCCAAATCATAGATATTTTTTAATTTGTAGTACATTATTAGATACCAAAGAGAACAATTCTGGTACGTAACATTTTTAAGTTATTTCTAAAGTACTTTCAATGATAACCATTTTAAAAAGATTGTTATTTTGCTATATTAGCATTCCATTACACTGTATTGTTTATAACTTAGTCTAAAAGACTTCCTCTAATGCAATAATTATTCACAAACCCTTTTCAACGAACCTCTAATATTATATTTCAAGCATATGTTTCTTTTTATTTAAAATGAATCATAATTAAATGAATTGATGAGAAAAGCACCGCATATTTTTGTAATTTTGATTTGATAATAATATATAATAATAAAAGGTATAGCTGTTTACTCGCTTAAGGAAGATCAAAATTATTACTTTTGGAAAAAGATACTATTTAAAATGTTTTACAATTGCCTATGAAGTTTAAAGTTTATATTAAATTCATAACAAAATTGAAAATCTAATCCTAAAAAACGCAACTAAATTATGACTTGTTAAATCTAAGTAACAAAACAAAATCAGAAATTTATTCAACTTTTACAAATTTTTTTTTTTGGATTTATCGATAATTTGGGTTTATCGACGATTTAAGATATTTCTTATAATATTTTTTTCAAAAAATAATAAAACTCTTTATATTAGATGGGAAAAAGCTAAATCCACAAATGTTGGGGTGAAAGTACAACATTTAAAGCAACATGTACACATGGTTATTCTGAATTCCACACCAGAAATCTTTTTCAACACCTTGAATTGGAATATTCGCATCCCTTGACGAAAAATACGGAGGCGGTTTCTGTTATAAATGCCCACATGCTCCTCCGTCTCTCCGTAACAACCACCCACCAATCAAACCAACCTAACATGACCGAAGCTCTCAACAACGATTATCAAGTCTGCGAGGAGATCGGCCGAGGTCGCTTCGGGATCGTCTACCGCTGTTACTCCACCGTCTCCGGAGACTCCTTCGCCTGTAAATCCATCGACAAACGCCTCCTCGCTGATCCAACTGACCGTGAGTGCCTCCAGAAAGAACCTAAAATCCTCCATATTCTCGGCGGAAACTCTAACATCGTCCAGATCCACCGTCTCTACGAGGAAGAGAATTACCTTCACATGATTATTGACCTCTGTGACACTCCTGACCTCTTCGATCGTATATCCAAACGTGCCGAAGGGTTTTCCGAGACGGAAGCGGCTTCGATTTTCTCGCCGTTGATGTTGTCGATTAGTTATTGTCATCGGTTGGGTATTGCGCATCGGGATATTAAGCCGGATAATGTTTTGTTCGATTCTAGAGGGAATTTGAAGCTGGCGGATTTTGGATCGGCGGAGTGGTTTGGGATGAATGAGAGGCGGACGATGACTGGAGTGGTAGGGACGCCTTACTATGTTGCGCCGGAGGTTTTATCTGGGAGGGAGTACAATGAGAAGGTCGATGTGTGGAGTGCTGGTGTGATTTTGTACATAATGTTGGCTGGAGTTCCTCCGTTTTACGGTGAAACGCCGGCTGAGACTTTCGAGGCTGTTTTGCGAGGAAATTTACGGTTCCCTACAAGGATTTTCAGGTCTGTTTCGCCGGAAGCCAAGGATCTGCTGAGGAAGATGTTATGCAAAGATGTTTCCAGAAGATTATCTGCAGAGCAAGTCCTGAGTAAGTCGTAAACCTGATATCTCCTATTTGTTTCTTCCATTAATCAACCAAACAACAGTATTACACATAATCCAAGATACCCTAAATCTTGTAAATGTTGTAAATCTTATTTTTACTTTGATTAGAGTTTTTGGGAATGGGTATTTGGGTAAATTTCTAAGATTACTTTGGTAAATCCCTCTACAGGGCACCCGTGGGTTGTAAGTGGTGGCGAACCCCGATCTATGGCGGATCTAACCTGAGAAGAAAAGCCATTTTCCACTCCTGGCCAGAATCAACAAGCGTTTTTTCATCTGTTGATTTTAATCCGTGATTGAGTCAACAGAAAGAAAGAGAGAGAGCGAAAGTTCAATGAATCTTTTAAGTTGAGGAAGTCTGCATTTTCTGTCTTTTTTTCTTTTTGTTTTTGGTCTTTTATCAAGATGTTTTATCAGAGTGAATCACGTAAGTAAAGAGTTTTGTATATATAGTGAAGAGAAAATAGAGAGGCTATGATAAATAAGGCGTTGATGTAAATGTTCATGGCCGATGATGAGAAATCAGAGAGATGATAGATGTAATCCCTTGTTTTCCTTCATCTGGTTTTGTTTGCTCTGGATATGAATAATAGACTTGTAATTCCTATGAATTTGTTGTTGTGAGATTGATATTGAGGTCTGTTTAATTGTTAATGGCGAAATATAAGTTTTTAGATTCCCTACTCTATAAGCAAATTAAAAAATTTTGAATCGGAATCTTGACAATTCAAATGACTGGTTTTTTTTTTTTTTTTGGGTGAGGTGTGCAGTTGAAACTACAATAATGTTCATGATGCTTAAATAATTTATATCTTATCAAACTCAAAAAAATAAAAAACATATTTAATACTCTACTTGATTAACTATTCGACGTGTGATTAATGATTGTATGTTTTATAAGATTTTTGCTATAAATTAAAGCGCCATATAAAATACTATTTTGAAGGCGAAAGAATTAGTTCATCAAGGCTAAACTTAGTAATTCAAAATAACAAATTACTGACGAACTAAAAACAGCAATCAAATTTGAAGTAAACCGATGCCGAGTTGTATGATAATTGAAGGATGGAATGATTATTTCCCATTCCATTTTTAATTGGTCTTTCATGTTTTCTAATAAAATATTCAAAATAAATAAAATAACATACCGAATTTAAAATATTCATTAAAAATATAAAAGTATAACAAAATAAATAATTTGAACCCGATGATTACCGACAGCTTCATTGTTTTTTTTAACATGATTTTTTGATGGCATACTTGATTCTTGAACTTGCACATCAAAAGAAAGCAACATGGCTTGATAAATTGTTGACAAGATGTGAGTGTTAGGCATGTTGAAAACATTAATAAAAGTATGTATGGTTCTTATAGGTAATATTATTCACATTTTCTAACATGTGTCTTAAGAACATACATAATAAGCATTAATTGAAAGGTTGGGTATTAGTTTTGATGATATATTCAAGCAGGTGATCAAGTCTAGGGATAATACCTAATTCTAGCATGATTTTTGGATTGGAACCTGTAAATTAAAGACTGCATTCCCTTCACTTTATGCTCTTGAATCTAAGAAAACGTGTAAGGTAAGTTGTAACATCCGCAATTTCAGGTATTATATTTATTCATTTTATTTTGGGTTTTGTGGAAGAACTTGGCGAGGACGCAATTTCTCATCCGGATTAATGATTGGACTCGACGAGTCGCATTGGTGGACTCATCGAGTCCGCGCTGTTTAATGAAACCCTAATTTCTCGGGTTGGGGGCCTATTTAAAGGACCTTATGGCCGTCATTTGTGCTCACCAGTCCCCAAAGCGAAACCCTAGTGAGCTTGAGCGTTTGGAGTGAGAGAAGGAGCCATTGCTAACCTTGGTGGTGTTGTCTAGCAAGGGAAAGGAAGCTATAGCCAAGAGGAAGCAAGAGGGTTAACTTCGTGAAGATCTGAGGTCCAGAACATCACGTTTGAGGTACCATTTTTGAACCCTTTTCTGTTGAGGTGATGTTCATGTTGATTTAGGGCTTATTGAGCCCTTTTGTGGTTAGATCTAGTGCTCATTTGGTCCCTTAAGCGAGTTAGGTTCTGGATCTGAACCCTTGGAGGTCCAGAGTGTCCCTTTGTCCAAGCTTTTTATGAATCCATGGATGTTTTGGTTTCGGATCGTTGTACTTGAGGTCAAAACACCATTTATGAGTCATTAGGTGTGATATGAGCGCCAAGACATGAACTTTACGTGATAAATAAGCTTGGAAGGACTGGATCTATGAGTTAGTGAAACATATCTGACCTCAGAAGGTCGTTTGGGGTTGTGCATGGAATGCACTCACCGAGTCCATTGGCAGACTCGACGAGTTGGTGCGGGTTGTTGAGGGATTTCGAACCAGGGGTTGAGTAACCGAGTTGGGTAAGTGACTTGGTGAGTCGGAAGGGACTCAAAGGAATCGGGTCCCCATAGAGACTCGGCGAGTTGGGTTGACTGTTGACCATTGACCAGAGTTGACCGGTGTTGACTTGATAGGGTTAGTCAACCTTAGTTGGGAAAGTGTTAATTAGAGATATATTGTGTTATAGGAGGACTATAGCTCGAGAGATCGAGCACTAGTGATTTCAGGGATCTACGAGTTACCGATATACGCGAGGTGAGTCTTCTCACTATACTTTACCTTGAGTAGGCAAATAGAGTTATATGATACAGTGTTTTATATATAATGTTTGTTGCACTACATTCTTCTATGTGATTTATCCTGTGCATGCTTGCAAAGTTAGAACCTGAGGATTCACAGAGTTTTGGGTGCACGGACCCACAGAGTTATAGCCTCGAGTGGCTAATATGTGTTCTATATGGTATTTTGGGGAACTCACTAAGCTTTGTGCTTACAGTGTTTTGTGTTATGTGTTTCAGGTAGTAGTGAGGATCACGGGAAGGTGTCGGCTTGATCAGTACACACATGGGATTTTTATGATATGAGATCTTGGGATATTTTTATATGTTATAAATTGAGTTTCAAACAATGATGTTTTTATGATTTACAAATGAATTATGTTTTTATAAATGCAAAAAAATGTTTTGGAAATCTACAGTGTTACATAAGTATCCGGATACTTGCAGATGAAATCAAGTGGGATTGGATGTGACCATAATTAAATGTGAAATTTATTAATTATAGAAATTATTCTTTATAATTATTGCATTTCACATTTAATTACGGTAATATTTTTCATAATTAATTGATCTTATTAGAAAATTCCAATATTATTTATCATTACAAAGTAGTTGTGAAAAAAAAACATGAAAAAAACAAAGTAAAAGAAAAGATGTGAAAAACATAATTCAGGTTTGTCAAAACTAATTGGTAGTCAGTGACTGTTAGGTTTTAGTAATTGGAAGTGAAAGCTAATTGCTAATAGCAAATAACAGATAATAAGACAAATTGTTAAAAAAAGATGAATATATAAATACACATTTAAGGATCTTTATGAAAATTAATTCTAAAAGCTCAAGAACTTTTTCTTAAAAAGTTTTGTTTAAATTAAAAGTTAAAAGATCGTATGATTAAACAAAACTTTTTGTTTAAATCGATGTTTTTTCAAAAACTAAAATTCAGAAGCTCTCAACCACTCTTTACCGAACATACAGAAAAAACGATGTTATAAAATAACATTTAAAAGAAATGCCAAAACGAAATTATGAAAAAAATATAAAAACATAGTTTTATCATGTCATAAAGATGTTACATACACGGATGAAAAATAATCTTAGACAACCAGCAAAATTAGGTAATATGAGAAACATGTTGTAGTCAATATGTAGAAACAAAATATGTTAAAGATCTTATAGAACCAAAAAAATGAAGTGACTAAACAAATAATACCAATTTCAACTTTAAACCAAAGAAAATATTAATATACAAATGTTTATTTATAAAAATCAAAATTTTCAAGAATGAGATGATTATTAGTGAGAAAAATCATTTCGTGTGGAATAACTTTTGCAAAAAGAATTATAAAAAGATTTGAGTAAGTTTTTTATTATAGTTTTTTTTATATGTAAATTTGGTAATGGCCACCATTTTTGTCTTTATTTTAGATATTTAGTTGATGATAAGCTTTTTTAATTAAATTATATTTTTACAAATAATTACATTTATAAATGGGAAGGGTGTATTTATAAAAGAATTGTCACACCGGTTTAAACTCTAATGGAAATATTTGGTACACTTCATGAAGTCTTCAAATTTCAAGGATGTCTCATGCCTCCTGCCCAAAACTAAAGCAAGCAAGCATGCTGTCCTCAACACAAGCCTTATTATTAATATATTTTCTTTTTTGCCGTTCAAGAAAATATATAATTTTCTTTTTGACTTTTGTAAAATATTATTTTGCTCCTTGAAATCTATGAAATAAGATAGATATTAAATATGAACACAGAGACTAGCAAAAACATAAAGAATTTCCTTGTTGAAGAAGTTTGAATTTGCATGAATATTAATAAGAAGAAACGCATATATAATAATATTCTTTTTTTATACTATGATTCCTTTGGCTTCTTCTAAGGATATTCAATATATTACACATTATTCTATATTATTATTTTACCGTCCCATCTTCATGCACGTATTTCTATTTTAAATGAGTGGTGTGTTATTTTACTAGTATTCTAATTCATATTGATATAGCTTCAAAATTCCAGTTGCTTCAAAGTTCCAATTGTAAGATAATAACCCCTTCTTAATTTGGGGAATTTTCGCACTGTTTTTGGTCATTGGGATTTATGGATATTTTGGGCATATTACCATTCTTTTTCATTTTCTCCTTTTTTTCCTTTTGACTTTGAGAAATTGCTTCTAAATTACCCATAGGCCATAGAGAATAAATCTTGATAGGATCTTTGCTTGTACCTTGGTTTATGCTTTTTAGGAATCACCTTTTCATAATATTTACATATATAAAATACGACTGATTTGTTAAATATCGTGTTTTTAACCATGAGTAAACCAACTTCCGCTTTTACATTTCCATAAACATATATCACTGATGTTAAATGAGCACCAAACAAAATCTAAATACGATACCACCACGTACATTTGAATCATATATAAAGTTCTACTATACTTATAATTCGTCTAAGCCATGATGAAAAATGACATTAATAAGGTTGTATTTCTTATGCATTACTGAATTAACTAGAGTGAAGTGAACTGAACTTGACATATATATTTTTGGCTATTTTGAAGGATAGAAATAAAAAACACATTCATATTTTTTACCCAAACGGTCGATTAAGGTGAGTCCATGTCTCATTTTGTTCCATCTTTTTGGGTAGCAAGACAAATTCTTTTCTAGATTTTTTATCGATCAAATAAGTCCCAATTAATCTAATAAGGGATAACGACTTAAAGGAGTAATGACTTAAAGGAGTAATATATATTTCGATCTATACATATTTGACCACTGATTTTCTTTATCCATCCATATTATCCTTCAATTTGTTTAATTGTACATATTAAATCCTTATGATCGGATATTCCAGACAAGTTGGAAAAAATAACTTAATATGGTAATATATTTTTCACTTTATACATATTTTGTCCTTAATATTTTATTTTACACATTTATTCTTTAATATTTTTTATTGTAAAATAAGTTATTATTGTTTTTGTACACATTCAATACTTATGAATGATTTTTTAGGTTTTTCTCATAGCATCATACATAGGAGAATTATTAATGAAATGTATGGGGTTGTTCATGCTTATCACTGTAACCTCGATTGATTGGTGCTTAGGTTTTGTGTTCTAAACGTTATAACTTCTTCATACGATCTCATATTTTAATGATTAGTATACTACAATTTTCATTTAGATTACTTCCGTTAAAAAAAATATTTTACTTATGATTTTATATAAAAAAAAAAACATTGATACATATATTCATAAACAATGCATGTATATAAAGATCGTAAGTACAAATGTATTACTTTTTAATGAGAGTAATCTAAACTAAAGTTGTATTTGACTCAAATATGAATGTGTGTATATAAAAATCATTAAAATCTGAGATCGTGTGAAAAAATTACACCGTTTAGAACATAAAAACAATGATTTATTTTGCAACAAAAAAATATTAATGACTAAATATGTGGAAAATATTAAGGACTAAAATGTACAAAATAAAAAATATATTATCATATTAAATTATTTTTTCCGACTTAGTTGGAGTATCCTATTATAAAAAATGAATGTGTACGGTTAAACAAATTTAAAGAACAAATATGTACGGGAAAAAAAAACTTAGTGACCGAATATATAAAAATTAAAAAATATATTCACTTACTATTTTAAGTGGTTATCCCATCTAATAAGCATAAAGTGAAATATGACTTTTGTTATATTCTTCTTATCAAATGAGACTAAAGATTCAAAAATTCAGTAGTCTAGTTTGAGACGGAAATACCAAAATTATTATTATTTTGTGGTCCTTTGGATTGAGAGATAAAAGTTGTACCGGTACGGATGAAGTGGTACTTTGGTGCTAATGAATAGACAAGCACCATCATGCGCATTAGCCTTAAAGCAAAAAGGTAAACTATTGTGGAATCACACATCATTTTTAACATAAAGTAACACTTTATTCGTATATCTAATCTAATTTTACATTTAATATCACAAATAAATTTAATTATTTATCAATATGCACTACATATTTATCGGCACATGTTATTTTACCTAGTTGTTAGGTACAAGGTTGTTCATAACGACCAAGATTTAGGCAAGATTTTGGTGCCTCTATGATTTGTGTTCTTTTAAACACGGCAAAGATAGTTTGGCATATAATGTGTCCTGAGGTTTTCTTATGACTTTTAGGGAATAGTTTGATAATAAACACATGTTGCATCAATAAGTCTTGCTCTTTTAACTGATGACTTTCAGATATAAGACACATGTTAGACTACTTAACTACAATTTACCCCTCTTACTTCAATTATTTTCGGTTTCAACCCTTCATCCACAATCAGATTATCATACTTGTTTAACCAACCATTAAACTGTATTTTATTCCAGAAATCTCCATAAATAAACACTGACAACGCATATATATATATATATATATATATATATATATATATATATATATATATATATATAGAGAGAGAGAGAGAGAGAGAGAGAGAGAGAGAGAAACACACAACATGCAATCTCATAAATGCTACCATTTTAATTTCAATAAAATTTTATGTTAGTCAGATCTTCTTTGAAAGATGAATGCAGAAAAATCAAGAAAAATACATTGCCATGTAGACTATTTATTCGACATGTCACAAGGGTTTCTTTATTAGTTACTATTAAAGCTTGGGCTGCTACCTTAAACATTTTTAATATATTCATTTGCCACTTCAAAAAAAAAAAAAATGCACACAATCAGGTTATATAATTAGTATAATCAATTAATAACCATACAAGTTCAGTAAGCGTATAACCAAGGTGTTACTTTCATTTTTAAATACATTAATTCCATACTCCTACCTATTTGATATGTTATAATATTGTTATTTAATTAATTATGTAAAAATCATTTTTATTTTAAAAATAAAGAAAAGAACATGTAAATGGCGATTCTTCTAGAACGAATGTGGACAGCATGTAACATAAAAACCGCTGTATACTAATAAGACATAGTTGGAGAACGAATACGATTAGTCAAATAGCGTATCATTTTCAAACTTTGAATCCAATGCCTCCAATACACTTCACATGGGAACCCACATGTTCTTTCAAACCCAAGTTGTTCACCTTCTTTTATTTTATTACAAAATAAAAAATATAATATAGATATGAGAAATTAAAATATATAATACTATATATTTCATATGTAAATAAATAAGATACATAAATAAATAATACAATTAGCTTTTGTAATGTTTAAAGTTTAAATCATTCAAACTTCTTTTAGTACCATAAAAAAAAGTCAAAACTCAATCAACAATAGCTCAATTAGTGTTGTTATATAAACCACAGTTAAATTAGTATATGAAAAATAATTTGTAAATGCTTTTTATGATAGGTTTCACTTTTCACAAAAAAATATAGATAATAATGGTTATATATGAATATTTTCAACAAATTCGTTACCTAGATGTGTACAAATAAAAAATAGTTACCCAAATATCAATAAAACGAAAAGTAATAGTAAATTACATGAATGGTCCCTGTGGTTTGGGAGAATTTGTGTACGCAGAGTGACAAAATCGTAATTAAATAAGTGGTATTTATGAAAAAAAAACTCGAAGAACAGTTTCGCGGTGTTGCTAACGAGGTCCGCAGAGGCACTTCCATAGAACTGTTCATTGAGTTTTTTTTTTTTTTTTTTTTTTTTTGCGTAGCTACAATGTATTCCACGAAACCTTTAGATCTCATATCTGCGGAATCCATGTCTATATCCGAAAATCGGATTTTTTTGTTTCTGATTTTTAGAATTCAACCCCAAAAAATGTCAATATCCCGCACTTTTCCGAAAACAATATAAACCTTGTTGTCGATTACACTAGGTAACCTTAGGCTATCCGGATTGGGTTCATACCCACGCATGAGTTTCCTATGTGGCACACTTGTGTCACACCAACCAACCGGTGAACACCGCCCCATAGATCGGTGGTTTGGTTGTGAAGTGAGCTTTAGTGGTTGTGAAGATGGAAGAAGACGAACATTCTTATTGGTTCTTTAATTCTCCACTTATATTTCCTCTCTCTCTCCTCCTTTTTCCTCTTAACTACCAACCCACCGGTGGACATTATTTCCACAATCTGGTGGATTGGTTGTGGAATGGTAAAATACTTATGTGGTGCTGAGGTGGCTGGTGGTTTGACTGTGATCACTCCCCACTGCCTTATGTACAAACATGTAGTCATCTTTGTATCTTTGTATGGTGCGATTTCCAAAATATCATATTTTTTCACTTATAAGAAAAAATGGTTTTTATAATGATTGGAGGGTTACGTGTGTGTGTGATAACTGATGAGGGAGTACTTTGCAATTAACGAAAACAATGGGGTGCATAGGATAAATAAGGAATATGGTTGAAGAAGCGCAATTGCTTATCTAATCAGTCATGTACCAGATACTGACACTTTTGTCACGTGTTTTGCTCTCTCTCTCTCTCTCTCTCTCTCTCTCTCTCTCTCTCTCTCTCTCTCTCTCTCTCTCTCTCTCTCTCTCTCTCTCTCTCTCTCTCTCCAGTATTTGTGGCATAAAAAATGCATGGACCCGGCTTTCGCGGCTTTGCTTAACCTTAAAAGTTTTAAACACGATGCAAAAAAAATAAAACCATATAATACTTTATTAATAATTATTTTTCACAAAAGTAGGAACATTAATATAATAATAATTAATAATAATGATGATTAACGAAAACAACAACAAATAGTACAAGAAAACGTAAAGAAAAACATTTAAAATTAAATAAACAAAATAATCATGGGTAACTCCGCAAATCGTGTATGCTTTACAAGAAGATCATTTTTCTTGTTTTTTTCTTAAATTCGTTCATGTTGAAAACTAACTTCTTTTTATGACCTTGCTTAGTTTAATATTTTATTTGGGGTGACACATCTAACTGATAAAAGTAGTTTGTAAACTAGTTTTTAAAATGCTACCGAGATTAGTTTTTAGATTCTTTTTATTATAAATTTTCCAAATATACCCATTAATTAATTATAAAAATATATTCTTTTAAATGTCATTTTATATTTTTCATCTAAATTTTTATAAAGTTTTACCAAATGATAATTTTTATCAGCTAGTTTTTCAGCTATCAATTAGTTTTTTATTTAACGGTTGGTTTTTCAGCTAACACGTCAAACATAACTTAAGTTTTAATACGTACATGGTGGGTTTAGTAACAAAAAAAGAATGGTATTGCATTCTAAAACAAGAATTATGTTAATATGGAAAAAACAAAATAAAGAAATGTTACTTCTAATATTATAGTTAGATAAACTAATATTTTTATGAATATAAAATTATTTCACAATAAGAAAAATAAAACAATTACCAAAAATATCATTTGGTTTTTAAAAGACCATATTGAATAGAATGATTTGTAAAAGCCCAACTAAAGTATAAAGGATCGCATAAGCCCAACTTCTAAATATAATGACTAGATAACCGAACCTATATAAAAGTATAAAACAGTCGACGAAAAATATTTTATATATGTCGACTTGTCGTTATAAAACAAATTTATCAAATTTATCTTCTTTGGCGTTGCTATTAACGTTATAGCATTTGTAAGTAGTTCTTATTATTATTATTATTATTATTATTATTATTATTATTATTATTATTATTATTATTATTTGAAAACGTAGATTTTAGGATTCTTTACAAGTTATTCAACAATTTAGTAAACTTCATCAATTAGATTTTTAAATGTTTTGTATACCGACTCTTATTTAATAATATTTACTAATATTTTAATTTTAATTGACATATTAAATGTTTATTATTTTGGATCTTATTAATCTATTTTATTAAATATATAAAATAAACATAAATATATTTATAAAAAATATCATTAATGTAAAACAATATTCATTTGAAAAATAATAATATTTTCTTAAAAATAACAAATCAGATGAATGAAATATAAGCATTGTAGCTAAATGAATATAAACTAGGTGTATTTTTGCACCTTTCAAATACAATTATATAATAATGTTAAGTGAAAATGAAGACAAAAATTTTGGTAGATGGGTTACAAATATAATCGAAATGGATAAAAAAATGTTTTTGTCACAAAGTCGTTTAATATTTGAAGTTGTAGACAAAAATATACTCAAATCAAACGAGAGACATTGCATCCGAATGTAGATAAAATTTAAACGGTGACAATGATAAATTCTTATTTATTTCAATCATATGCATTGAACTATATGATAGAAAATTAAAATATATTTATATTATAACAATATAATGATAAATAGAATAAACAAAATGATTAAAAAAAAAGTTACAAAGGAGTAAGTTTATATTATAACAATAGAATGACAAAATAGAAGCATACAATATATAAAAACATTCTAAATAAGCGCTATGTTGTGGAATTTTCGTTGGTGTGGGGATAATTCTTAGACATCAACATAATATTTTTTAGATTTTAGTTTAATATTGTTTTATCTTTTTTTTTTTATATATAAAAAAAGATAATATGTTCTTACTAGGTTATAACCCGTAGAAACCACGGTCGGTATATATTTAAAATTTCCATATAAATAAAAAATAAAAAATGTAAAAAAACCAAGATATTGTAGATTCTAAGTAATTATGAATTAATTGGTTCCCACCAAAATCCTTAATCCATGCATGGGGTAAAATGATCATTCTACCCATCACCCAGTATGATCCGGAACTAAGGCCATAACCCAAACAAAAGTCTAACACTATAATGTCCATAATCCAGTCAATGGCCCAATTTAGGCCCAAACCTCTACGTGAGTCTTGCCATGAGGCCCAATCATTCTTCCCACTCCAATACACTTCATATTATGATGACCCAATAATAATCCAAACACTTAAACCCAAAATGCTAAAAAAAAAATCACTCGTGGCCCGGTCCATGGCCCAATTTTTCAAATTATCCCAAGACCATAGTGGGTCTCCACAAATAAAATATCAACTCAAAACCTGATGATCCAACACGCCCAAAACAAAAAGCCCAAAAGATGGCCCAAACCGAAGCCCAAAAACAAAATCCCATTCAGCTGAGTACGCGGGGCGTACTCAGCTTGTACGTTAAGTGTACTGACTTAAGGGCTTGTGCGCTGCGCGTACAGGCTTGTACGTCCAACGTACTTCTCCTGATGACCCACTCTCAACCCTAGCTCTTAATCCATTAAGCCAAGACGTCGGAAACCTCAAAATGGCTTAATATACCTTAAGACCTCAAAATGACTTAAGGGCTTGTACGCTGCGCAAATGCAAGCCTTTGCATGTCTTAGAGGCCGTTTGATAGTTGCTGACTGACAAAGTGCTGATTGAGAAAAGTCTGTCTGGGTAAGAAATTCTGACTCAGTAAGAAAATCATGTTGTTTGATTGTATATCTGATTGAATGTGCTAAGTGATAAAAAAATGACCATTTTACCCTGCTGTTATATATAGTGATGGATTAATTTGCTGAATAATTAACATACATAGTCATACAAAATGTAAATTACAAACAAATAAAAATGTCATACAAAATGTAAATTAAACATAAATCATTTAATATCCAAATAAAAACATAATGAAATTTAACCTCTTTACCGTGTTCGTTTATCAATTTTTCGCGTATTGTCTTCCATGAACTTGCCTTAAGTCCAGAACCCTCACGACCATTAGTGATTAGTTCATGGATACATGCATCAAGAAAAGTTTTGTCCTCATTCTCGTTCCACACCAGCATCCTAAAACATTAATGTTTAAAATAATTTATCATAAATTTTATCATGATCAAAAACAATTTTAAATATAAAACAATTATTTTGTGCCAATAAAAGCATAAAATCTATGGAATTGTGATATGTCTATTATCTATTATAATAGTTTTATAATACATATGATTCGTAATGAGATTGGAAATGCTATGAAGCTAGACAATCATGTTGATGCTATAAAACAACAAACTCCAAATTACAAATGAATTGAAATAGACATGGTAATTATGATCTTTGTACACCTTCTTAAGCTCAAGTATTTCAAAAACAAGATCTTTTTTCTTTTAATTTACCAAAAAACACAAAAACAAGGCAAATAATATGTATATATTGGTCAATAAAAGCTCCATCAACCAGCAATGCCACTACCTTGTAGTGGCAGTAATAAACAACGCCCAGCCGCAGAAAGAAAAAAAGAGAGGATGTAATAGTCCAGCAAATAACACTTCAAAATTCAAAAAAAAAAAAACATCCATGTATATATACTGTTGATTACCTACTAAAATAAGTGGTTTGCAACTCTATTTGGAATCTGTAGGTATAAACCAATAAAAATTTGCAAACCACTATGAAGTATATTATGAAATCAATTTATGGATGAACTAGCTCTACTTGGAATCTTTTAGATATATTTATTGGTTTACTCCATAATGGTGTATATGGAATCATCAATATATATACATGGAATCCTCTATTTACATTCCAAGATGAACAACAAATAATATTATGAAATCAATTAATTTGCAAACAAATTTGGATCCACTTAAATCAATGAAATTGATTAAAAATAATGGTGTATATGGAATATATCTACTGAATCGATGCATTATATGAAGGGATATGCACAATCAATTGCATAAAATATAAGATTTTTGTTTCAATTTCACAGTCGATCGCTCCCAAACCCAAAATCAGCTTTCCCAAACCCCAAATCGGATATACACAATCAATTCCAAGATGAACCAGCAAATAATATTACATGTTTTTGATGAATTGTAGCGGTTGAATGACAAGAAATCGAAAAACTAATCGGAGATGGCGACCTCTTGTTGGCCGGCGAGATGGTGGCTACACGGTGGCGAGATGGCAGCGACCGAGGTGATGGCAGCGATTTGCAAGATGGAAGCGAGCTGGAGGAGCAGCGTCACTGCAAGATGGAAACGAGTTGGAGCTGTCGGTGCTTTTTTTTAGGTTGCGAGAATGGAACAATGGAAGAAAGAATTCAAGGGCAGGATTGTCTTTATTCCCAGTCAGCATATGTTACAAAGCTGATTGGGTAAGACTATTGAGCCAGATATCTTTCCGAGAAAGCACCCCATCAAACATCTAAGGTCTGACCGAGTCAGCCCGATTTGCTGACTCAAACCCAGTCAGATGGGTATCAAACGAACCCTTAATGAATCCCAAACACCAAGGATGAATTCCAAAAGGTCAAAATCACTCCCAAATTTTCTTAGAACTTCTTAATACCTAAAGACCTCAATCTAAACTTCCAGATCTGATTTCAAGGGACTTCTTAAGTCATAAAGCTTCCAACTTTATGACTTAGCATAACTCAATGGGGCCTAAATCTAAAACCTAAGTTCCAAACTTCATCAAATGACTACCAAATCATGCATGGAAGGTTTATACCTCTCAAGATCTAAACTTTATGACTCCATAACCTCAGTAAGGACCAAATAAGAGGCTCAAAGGTTTTGGAGTAACTTCTACTCACAAGAACCACCTCAAATGGACCAAAACCATAACAAAGTACCACTTAGCTAGATCCACATGAAAAAGTAGTTGTAACGCCCCATTTATGGTATGAGATTTAAATAAAAGTAATTTTCATTTCTTAGGGGGTACTCGATGAGTCTGTAGCCCGACTCGTCGAGTAGAGACGGTATTTGCACGCGGTTTAAGTTGGTTACTTGATGAGTCCATATTCTGGGACTCGGCGAGTCTGTCTGTTTGGATAAAACCTAATATCAAGGATTTGGACCCTATTTAAACTTCATTATCTCCCCAAGCCAGCCCCCTTCACTCCCTATAGACCTATTCCCAAAACCCTAGCCTCCTTGAAGTGTGTGTGAGTAATTTTGCCTTGTGAAGGAACTTTTGGTGCATTCTGGAGCAAGAAGAAGAAGGAGAATGTTGAAGAGCTCAAGGAAGAAGAAGTAGATCCAGAATTCACTCCTCTTTGGCCATCCCTTCTGGTAATAAAGTTTCCATCTTCCTTATTGTGCTAATATATCTAGTTTGTCCCCAAATTGTTGGTTTTAGGCTCAAAAATCCTATATCCTTTGTGATAAAGCCTTATGACCGAGTCATATCTCAGATCTAGCCTCTATTGAGCTCCAGAAGCTCAAGGAGATCACCTTTTTGGCAGCCATGGTTTTGTTTTGGCTTATTAACCCCATAATAGTATAGTTTGAGTGTTATTGCTTCATTGCATCTTGGTTACACGTAAAGTGATAGTCCCATGAGCTTAGATCTACGGGTTGGATGCACTGAAGTAAATTAGAATCGACTGTATGGAATCTGCATGCTTGGGACTCAGCGAGTTGTTCTTCAGACTCGACGAGTCGAGTCACGAGTCCCCGATTTTCCTTGATTTGAGAGTTTAGGGTGAATCAGTGAGTGGGAATAGACTCAGTGAGTTAGAGTTCAGATCTAGTGATGGAGGGACTCGACGAGTCTACGCCCTAACTCAGCGAGTTTGGGCAACTGAAAGTTGACTTTGACCAGGGTTAAAATAGTCATTTTTCCCTAAGGTCAGTTATCAGTGCATGATCTAGTGTTTTTGGGATTTATAGCCGGAGAATTCCGGAGCAGCAGTCAGCCAGTTTCAAACTTAGCATCTCAGCAGCCAGCGTTACGAGGTGAGTCCTTTTCCAGTAAGAACGGGTCTACGGCCACAATGCCGACCCGTTTAGATAGCAGTAGTATGTATGCTTGATGTCTTTGTGATTCAAGCATGTGTTGTTATGTGTAGTATGTCGGGCAAGCCGATATAATATGTGATTATGCTAAATGTTCTTGATATGTTATATCCAGTTCATTCCGGACTTCGGTCCGATGCCAGGCGGGGCCCAAGTTACTCCATACTTCGGTCCGATGCAGGGCGGGGCCCGATGCAGTGGGCGGGGCCTAGGTTATTCTGGACTTCGATCTGATGTCGGTCGGGGCCCGCTGTAGTGGGCGGGGCCCAATAGTTGTTGTATGTGTTTATTATGTTGATGTATAGTATGTGGTAGTCTGGGGAGCTCACTAAGCTTTGCGTTTATAGTTTCAATTTTGGTTTCACGTACTTCCGCTAGCAAGGGGAAGATCTCGGGTTGATGGCATGACACACACCACAGTTGTAGTTTTATCCTGGGAGTTTTATTCAAATATTTTGATATGATATTGACTTCAGTTTTGAATTGATACATTTACTATGACATTTTGAGACAAATGATTCATGGTTTTATTATATAACATTTGATAGTATGGCTTTTAGTAATGTTAAAACAAAAATTTTGGGGTTGTAAATTCTGGATGCTACAAGTTGGTATCAGAGCTTTGGTTTGAGGGATTTGGGCACGCTTTCGGGTGTGTCTGAACTCAAACTGAGGAAATGGTAAAATATTTTCAAAAGAGAAACATTTTCGAAAAGAATTCTTAAAAAAAGAACTTAAAAAGAAAAAGAGTTTTCTTAAAAAGACAAAAGGGTGTGGTGCATGCAATCAGTCGAGCTCAAGTAAGTACTCTCAAATTACCCATACAAGTTTATGTTATGATTAACAGTTTCAGTTTTAGTAAAACAACATGCTAGAATAGGATTAAGGATCTAGGAATGATGCCTTATGTGCCTGATATATGTGTTTCAGCTTTATGAGAATTGCATGATAGTATAAAGTAGATGGTAGTAGGATAGCATGTTTAGGTTATGCCTGATTGTATGAGCTTAGCATTGTATGCTAGTCAGTTTCTCGTTATAAGAATAAATTTGCTTGAGTAGTTCCAGTGTCTGAATGCTGCTTGCTTTGTGCTTTGTGGGACGTTGAGTGATGGGAGTTAGCCATTAGGTGAATACGTCACATCACATGTGATCAGGGTTGAGTAATCTCAGAGTGTTGGATTGGACCCTATTGCACAACCCTCGTTTGAGTCTAACCGTTGTGGGGACGAGTCTTTTACTCGAAGGATTATCTGATCCTCATCACATGTGATGGTATTCAGGTGATGGCTAATTGGCATTACAAGGAGGCCTTCAACAGATGAGGACTCGTTTGGGTCGGAGATTTCCCTAGGGTAAGCCTAGGATGAAAGTAGCATAGATCAGTAGCAGTAGTAGTGACTTGGTGGAGTCGAGGCAGTTCTTGAGGAAAGTACGGATAGATGTGGAAGGTAGTATGGGCCCGTACTACTTAAAGCAGAGGATCCGTACATGAATCAAGGAAGGCCGAGGCGAGACTAGGAAACCTGTAGTAGTAGCGATCCCTCGAGATATATTAGTGTTTCTGATGTTTGATATGATGTGTTTTCAGAATGGTGGTTTTACACCCAAGACCAGCAGGTGGCAGTTCAGGTGCCGGTGAGGGATCAGGATCAGGCTCGGTGGGTGAGCATTTGGGTGAGCAGACGAGGGAATTTTTCTCTTCAGAGATTACTCATATCATACTTGAGCAGACTCCTGTGATCTTTGGTTCGATCAAGGAGGGTATTTTGGAGCTGATGGATGAGAGGTTGAACACATTCTGTGCTGAGCTGGCGACCATGATGGGGTCGCGCACACTCAATTTCAGGGAGTTCAGAGCTTGTGGAGCTCCTAACTATCATGGGGCACGAGATCCCATTGCGAGTACTAGATGGTTGGCAGATGTCGCAAATGCATTCCGCACCAGCAGATGTCCCAAGGGGGACAAGGTCAGACTAGCATCCTGTCTTCTGAAGGACAGGGCACGCGATTGATAGGAGGAGATTGGGCATGTCATCTGGGATGACGCAACACTTGATGCGATGACTTAGGATGATTTTACTACCAGGTTCAGATTTGAGTTTGCAACGGTTATTGAGGTGCAACAGTTAGCCAAGGAGTTTCAGGATCTTACTCAGACTTGAGAGACAGTGGCAGAGATTACCGCCAAGTTCAGGGAGAGGGCTTTTCTCGTTCCTCAATACGCAACTGATGAGGAAATGAAGAAGGCCCGATATCATGAGATGTTGCAGAGTGATATCCGCCAGTTTGTGAGTCGGTCCAGTTGTAAAATGCTAGATGATATGATTACGAGGGCTCATGAGAGGGAGATAGATCTGGAAATGGAGAAGAAGAGAAAGCCAGCGGTGGCTTATGGTACTGGGAGTTTGGGCAAAAGGACCAAGGTATCGGATCATAGGTACAGGGGACCACAGAGCCACGGTTGGTGTGGCAAGTGTGGGAGATTGCACGATGGGGCGTGCAAATCAGGGAGTCCCGGTTGCTTCTAGTGCGGCCGGACCGAGCATATCAGCAGAGATTGTACAACTACTACTACCACCACAACATCTGATCTGAGTTGCTTCCATTACAATCAGAGGGGACATAAAAAGTCCTAGTGTCCGAGTTTGACAATAGCAGGGAAGGTGGTAGCACCTGCCCCTGCAACATTGAGGATTACAGACGGCCGTCAGGGTCGAAGTGAGGTGCCAGTGGCGAAGAGTAGAGTTTTTGAGATGGCAGCAGAGGAGGCACGAGTGACTCCTGATGTGGTGATGGCTATGTATCTTCCTTTCATCTCTTTATTTATTATGAATTGTTTCTTATGGTTATGTGTTTTATATAGGGTCGTTCTTAGTGAACGACATTTCAGCTACAGTCTTATTTGATTTGTGGGCTACCCGATCATTTGTTTCGCTTGCGCTTAGCAAGAGGTTTAGCAGAGCTCCAGGGAAGCTGGATTGTCCACTTGAGGTTGAGATAGCTGATGACAGGATCGTCAGCGCCGCGAGAGTGCATAAGGGGTGTTCGCTTCTGTTATTCGATGAACAGTTTTCGGTAGAACTAGTTCCTATTCCGCTGCGAGGGAACAAGGTTATAGTATGTATGGATTGGTTGAGCCCCAATGGGACAGTGATTGATTGTGAACTACAGTTAGTGAGGGTTCAGACTCCCAGTGAGGGAGAGTTAGTGATTCGGGGAGAGAGGCTACAACGCGGACCGATTATTTGTTCAGTAGCAAGGCGCTACTTTCAGCATGGTTGCGTAGGTTTCGTCACCTATGTTTTAGATGCCCAAGAGAAGGGCAAGGCGACAGTCGACGATGTACCGGTAGTGCGAGTCTACCCGGACGTATTCCCAGAGGATTTTCCTGGGATACCTCCGAAGAGACAGGTTGAGTACAGGACTGATCTGGTCCCTGGTGCGGCTCCGATAGCCAAGGCACCATATCGGTTGGCTCCTCCAGAGATGCAAGAGTTGTCTACGCAGCTGTAGGAGCTGCTAAACAAGGGATTTATCAGGACGATCAGTTCACCTTGGGGAGTCCCGATCCTGTTTGTGAAGAAGAAGGATGGGTCACACCATATGTGTATAGAATATCGGGAGTTGAATAAGGTGACGGTGAAGAATCGTTACCCACTTCCAAGGATAGACACCCTGTTTGATCAGCTTCAGGGAGCGTCTTGGTTCTCAAAGATTGATTTGCGCTCCGGGTATCATCACATGTGGGTCAGAGGTGAAGATGTGCAGAAGATTGCTTTTAGGACCCGCTATGGTCATTATGAGTTTGTGGTGATGCCGTTTGGGCTCACTAATTCCGCAATTGCGTTCATGGATCTCATGAACCGCATAAGCAGATTGATGTTGGATATGTATGTGGTAGTGTTTATCGATGACATCTTGGTCTATTCTAAGACTTGGGAGCAGCATGAGGAGCACCTGAGGGAGGTGCTGGAGACTTTGATGAGGGAGAGACTTTTTCGCGAAGTTCTCTAAGTGTGATTTCTGGTTGCGCGAAGTGTAGTTCCTTGGGCACCTCGTCAACCAGAAGGGTATACTAGTAGATCCGGCCAAGATAGAGGTCGTGATGCAGTGGGAGGTCCTGAGGTATCCATCTGAGATTCGGAGCTTCCTAGGTTTGGCAGGGTACTACAGGAGATTCATTCAGGATTTCTCCAAGATAGTAGTTCCGCTCACCCGACTAACTAGGAAGTCGGTAATGTTTTGCTGGGGGCCTGAGCAGCAGGCGACATTTGAGACCCTCAGACAGCGATTGTGTGAGACATTGATTCTTACCCTTCTAGAGGGAGTGGATTACTTTGTAGTCTATTGTGATGCTTCAATCACAGGGATAGGGGCAGTGTTGATGCAGCGAGGGCATGTGATAGCTTATGCCTCTAGACAGTTGAAGCCTCACGAGGCTAACTATACGACACATGATTTAGAGCTGGGGGCAGTGGTTTTTGCCCTTAAGATTTGAAGACATTACATCTATGGGGTCCGTTGGACCATTTACACTGATCACAAAAGTTTGAGGTACCTCATGGATTAGCCGAATTTGAACATGAGGCAGTGTAGATGGTTAGACGTAGTAAATGATTATGATTGTGAGATCCTTTATCATCCAGGTAAGGCCAATGTAGTGGCCGACGCCTTGAGCCGCAAGGCGGTCGCAAGCCCTATCAGAGATATTTGTTTGAGGATGACAAGGATTACTCCCTTGTTGGAACAGATTAGAGAAGCGCAGGTTGAGGGATGAAGGAGGAGAGGCAGAAGTGTGAGAGGATTGTGGGCCGAGTAACTTTCTTTGACTACGACAGTCGATGATTGTTGACCCTTCATGGGAGAGTATGGGTACCGTACTGGGGTAGAGTATGACAGGTGTTGATGGACAAGGCTCATAAGTCTCGTTTCTCCATCCACCCAGGGGCGACGAAGATGTATAATGATCTTCGACCCGATTATTAGTGGCTCTGCATGAAGCGGGATGTATCTTGGTACGCGGAAAGATGCCTGACCTGCAGGAATGTCAAGGCGGAACACCAGAGGCCTCACGGAAAAATGCAGCCATTAGACATTCCGGTGTGGAAATAGGAGGATATCACTATGGATTTCATCACTAAGCTTCCCAGGACCACATGTGGAGTTGATTCGATTTGGGTCGTGGTAGATCGGCTAACCAAGGGTGTGCATTTCATACCAATCCAGAAGAGTATATCGGTTAAGAAGCTAGCCGGTATTTATGTGCGCGAGATAGTAGCATGTCATGGAGTGCCTGTATCATTAGTATCAGATCGAGACATCCGGTTCACTTCTAGGTTTTGGAAGCGGTTTCATGAAGAGATGGGGAATCGTCTTCCTTTTAGCACCGCTTTCCACCCCCAGATGGATGGGCAGAGTGAGATGATGATTTAGACTCTCGAGGACATGCTTCGGGCATGTGTCGTAGATTTCGGTGGTTGTTCGGATACGTATCTTCCATCAGCGTAATTTTCGTATAACAATAGTTACCACGCTAGAATTGACCGCCCTACTTTTGAGATGCTCTACGGGAGGAAGTGTAGGACCCCGATTTGTTGGGGTGAGGTCGGTCAGCGAGTCATTGGGAGCACTGAGGTGGTGCTCAAGACCACAGAGTTGATCCACCAGGTCTGTAGCAGAATGCGTAGAGTCGCCAAAAGAGTTACGGCGATAGGAGGCGTTCGGACTTGGAATTTCAGGTGGGTGACATGGTTCTCTTGAAGGTATCATCCTGGAAGGGTGTTATCATGTTCCGGAAGCGGGGCAAGCTAGGCCCTAGGTTTCGGGTGGGTCGGGTTGCTTACCGATTGGATCTCCCAGCAGAGCTTAGCCAGATCCACAACAGTTTCCGTGTTTCTCAGTTAACGAAGTGTTCGGTGGACGAGTCAGCTGTTGTATCCTTGGAG
The DNA here is from genome assembly GCF_052625555.1 of Lactuca saligna. NCBI lineage: Eukaryota > Viridiplantae > Streptophyta > Magnoliopsida > Asterales > Asteraceae > Lactuca > Lactuca saligna. Next base: position 166,769,907 of record NC_136418.1, on the reverse strand, counting down.
GATATTCAGGTTGATAGCAGCCTGAATTATATTGAGAGACCAGTTGCGATCTTAGATCGGAAGACGAAGACCTTGAGGAACAAGGTGGTTCAGTTAGTGAAGGTGCAGTGGCAGCACCAAAAGGGTCCAGAGTGGACGTGGGAGACGGAGGAGGAGATGAGGGAACATTATCCATAGTTATTTTCAGATTCAGCAACAGCATACTTCGAGGACAAAGTCTAAGATAAGTGGGGGAGAGTTGTAACGCCCCATTTCTAGTATGAGATTTAAATAAAAGTAATTTTCATTTCTTAATGGGTACTCGACGAGTCTGTAGCCCGACTCGTCGAGTAGAGACGGTATTTGCATGCTATTTAAGTTGGCTACTCGACGAGTCTATATTCTGGGACTCGGCGAGTCTTCCTATCTGGATGAAACCATAATTTCAAGGGTTTGCACCATATTTAAACTTCATTATCGCCCCAAGCCAGCCCCCTTCACTCCCCAGATGCCTATTCTCGATACCCTAGCCTCCTTGAAGTGTGTGTGAGTAATTTTGCCTTGTGAAGGAACTTTTGGTGCATTCTGGAGCAAGAAGAAGAAGAAGGAGAAGGTTGAAGAACTCAATGAAGAAGAAGTAGATCCAGAATACACTCCTCTTTGTTCATCCCTTCTGGTAGTAAAGTTTCCATCTTGTTTATTGTGCTAATAGATCTAGTTTTTTCCCAAGTTGTTGGTTATAAGCTTAAAAACCCCAAATCCTTTGTGATAATGCCTTATGACCGAGTCATATCTAAGATCTAGCCTCTCTTGAGCTTTAGAAGCTCAAGGAGATCACCTTTTTGGCAACCATGGTTTTGTTTTGGCTTATTAACCCCATAATAGTAAAGTTTGAGTGTTATTGCTTCATTGCATATTGGTTACACGTAAAGTTAGCAACGTTACGTGTTCAGATAGTCCCAGGAGCTTAGATCTATGGGTTGGATACACTGAGGTGGATTAGAATCAACTGTATGGAATTTGCATGATTGGGACTCGACGAGTTGTTCTTCAGACTCGACGAGTCGAGTTGTGAGTCCCGGTTTTTCCCCAATTTGAGATTTTAGGGTGAATTAGTGAGTGGGAATGGACTCGGTGAGTTAGAGTTCAGATCTAGTGATGGAGGGACTCGGCGAGTCTACGCCCTGACTCGGCGAGTCTGGGCAACTGAAAGTTGACTTTGACCAGGGGTAAAATCGTTATTTTTCCCTGAGGTCAATTATCAGTGCCTGATCTAGTGTTTTTGGGATTTGTAGCCGGAGAATTCCAGAGCAGCGGTTAGCCAGTTTCAGACTTAGCATCTCAGCAGCCAGCGTTACGAGTTGAGTCCTTTTCCAGTAGGAACGGGTCTACGACCATAATGCCGGCTCGTTTAGATAGCAGTAGTATGTATGCTTGATGTCTTCGTGATTTAAGCATGTTTTGTTATGTGTAGTATGTCGGGCAAGCCGATACAGTATGTGATTATGCTAAATGTTCTTGATATGTTATATCCAGTTCATTTCGGACTTCGGTCCGATGCCGGGTGGGGCCCGATGCAGTGGGTGGGGCCTAAGTTACTCCAGACTTCGATTCGATGTCGGGCGGGGCCTGATGTAGTGGGCGGGGCCCAGGTTATTCCGGACTTCGGTCTGATGCCTGGCAGGGCCTGATGCAGTGGGTGGAGCCCAGTAGTTGTTGTATGTGTTTATTATGTTGATGTATGGTATGTGGTTGTCTAGGGGAGCTTACTAAGCTTTGTGCTTACAATTTCAGTTTTGGTTTCAGGTACTTCCACCAGCAAGGGGAAGAGCTCGGGTTGATGGCATGGCACACACCACAATTGCAGTTTTATCCTGGGAGTTTTATTCAGATATTTTGATATGATATTGACTTCAGTTTTGAATTGATACATTCACTATGACATTTTGAGACAAATGATTCATGGTTTTATTATATAACCTTTGATATTATGGTTTTTAGTAATATTAAAACAAAAAATTTTGGGTTGTAAATGCTGGATGATACAGTAGTCAAGGTTGAGACTTTATACCCCCAGAAGATAGATCTAAGTGCACAAAGCTTGGATCCAAAAGCTCCAAGTCAAACAATGACTCTTCAAGAAGTTCCTTCTTCCTCTTCTAGCACCAAAACACACCCAAAATCACTTTGCAGCTCTACAATCACTCAAATGGGGCTAATGGTCGATTTCTAGGGTTTGAAGGGATGGAGGCTGAAGGTCTTAAGGTTAGGTTATGAGATAAGGAGCTTAAATAGGGTTCAAGACCCTAAAATAGGCATCTGATCTGACTGGCGTACGCCCAACGTAATTTTGGTATGCCCAGCATACTCCAAAGAACATTTGCAACCATCTTGGTCGAGATGCCTAGCGTACTACCTTCTTCACTAGTACGCCCTATGTACTCTTTGTGTACGCCCCACGTACTCGGCTAAGCCTGAAAACCATGAACTTTCGAAGGCCATAACTTCTTCGTTATAAGCCCGATTCCAACAATCCTTATATCCATGGAAAGGTGGCGAGAAGCTCTACGCATCCATCAACTTATCCTCACCTCAAAACCTTCTGAACAAAAATCCAAAATTCATAAAGAGCTCAAACTACCGCTTTACCGATATACCCCTTGGCTCCAATACACGAATCAAACACCCGAATCACTTATAATCCATTACCCGCACCCAAATGGGCCTAGATCCTACCTTTTCAAATGCCCTAATTCTTATGATGACCAATCTTAGGGCCACATACTTAGACTAGAAGTCAATTCAGAACAGGGCATTACATGTTGAACACACAACAGAGTACACTTGTAGTTGATAATACAACGGTGTAAGTTCATATGGCCTCAATAAAAACTGGTAGAAATCGACTCACCTCGCATAGAGGAAGAAGACTCATCTAACATAGAGGGAGAAGAGAATGCAGTTGTTGTAGAACGGGATCAACAATGGAGGAAAGAGGAGGGTATGTCCTAATTGCCTCAATTTACTCTAAAACTATGATTAAAGAGGACAAAACACAAAAAGGAATCATCTAATTCTTCAAAAGAAAATTCATTCCCATAATTTAATAACAACTATCAAGAATTCTTTTAGGAACATGATCGAAGTAAAACTTATAAGAATACCATGGTCGTTATCACCATCAGTTCTTAAGGTTTCCCACAACAGAAAAAAATCCAATCGGGAAGAGAGCGTTAATGATTACTGTATAAATTTTATGGTCCATTTATTACCTGGTACTGTTGTGGGAAGTTGTTCCCTTAAACTGTGTTCATGGATGCGACGGAGGGACGTCCACTGGCACGTCAACTATGTTGTGGTACGTATGTGGAAAACGAAATAAAGAATAAGAGAAGAAAAAGTTTTTATAAAGTAGACGTGTGTACGAGAATTATCAAAAAGAGAGGTGACTTTGCAGTGGAATTGACAAGCATAAGCCATGTATTGATGAGATAAATATGGGATAAACATGTGTTCTGTCTTGAGGAGAAAGATTAACGACTCGACGTAGATAGCTTAAAGATTGGAGGAGAAGGAAGAATTGCTATTGGTTTAGAATGGAGGTGTGCTGACGTCTTCCAACTTATCACAAAAACGAGGTATGACCCCACATGCAATGAAGCAGGAGGTGGCGGTAAGAGAAAGTAAAGTCCATTATAAAAAAATGTTTTAACGACATGGCTTCAATGGCTGGTGAAGCAGGCAGTCAAGATGTTGAAGCAAGCACACAAACACTTGGAAGACCAAAACTACGACATATTTTATTGGGGTTGGGGGGGGGGGGGGGGGGAGGGGAGAAATCTTCTAACTTAATTGAGACATAAGAGGAGGCGGTTGAGGAAGCTTATATGCTGCTTCTTGGTTTAGAAGATTGGGGAAGAGGAAACGGATGCTATTGGTTTAGAAGGAAGGTAGGAGAGGTGGTTTCAAAACTGAAAGCTTAACATATAAGTAATGACATATATACCAAGGAACAAATCTTTTGTTCAATTTTTAGAACTTACTTTTTTTATCAAAAAAATAAAAATAAAAACAATAATAACTAAAAATACATAAACTTATAATTTTTTTTATCATTTTTCTAATGATATCAAATTTTATAAAAAAAATTCTTCAAATTCACAATATGAATCTAAATTCACACGGTGAATCTGAAAAATACATTTAACATTCACAATGTTAAGTTATGAATATAGATCCTTTTACTTTTTATTTATTTATTTATCTTTGATAAAGATCAAACTTTAGAACTAGAAAAAAATATTTGGTTCCTTGGAGAACCAATATCGTTTTAGGTTCTATGCAAAATAAAGAACCCTAAAAATCATAAAAATGTATAAAAAAAAAAATACTTAGAGATCACAAACATGCAATTTTGACCAAACCATAAGAACGATTTCAATAATTTACTCAAAAAACTATTTTCTAAATCCCGCAAACCTTTTAACATTAAAAAAAATCAGCCCTGCTTTTTCTTAACAATTTCCTTCCACCTCCACCTTTGCCACTTCAATCACACACCACCCACCACCCCCTCCACGCATTCGGCCACCTCTGTCGCACATCTTCTTCTATAGATATGATTTATAGACTCCACACTTTATCTCTTCAAAAACAAAACAGATATTTCACGATGGCACTAGCATAACATTAATGTGGATTATTTTATTCAACTTTTTCTTTTTCTATTTTAATTTTAATATTTTTTATTTGAATGATACTTAGTTAATTATAAAGAAAACAAAATCAGTAAGAAATTAAAACAAAAATCACTTGAAAGGCCTCATGCCTTAAGAAGCAATGGATAAGTAAGCAATGAAGAACACCAAGGCCCATCAACTTGAAAGAATCATGAGATCAATAACTCCCTCTTTTCTTTACGCACCTAATTTGATCTAAAAAATCGCTTACAAATCAACTTCATGGTGTCAATCATATTCACAAAACCCCAAAAACATTAAATTTCTAAGAGTGAATCAGAAACAAGCATCATCTACTGTTCATGGGTAAAAATGAGCGGATTAGCCGCTGGTGGAGCTCCCAAAAAGATTCATCATAGATTTGGACCTTTTCTTTTCAGCGGGTTTTAGTATTCGAAAAGAACACTCTAGAGTCTCATCAACACTGATAAAAGCCCCAGCATTATCAAATTCCCCACAATAATTTGGTGCAGAAAACACCGTTACAAGTTGTCTGTATGCAAAGAACTCATACCCATCTTCTACAACCTGCAACATCAAACAGACTTTAACATCTTTCATCTTTCATATCATCGTTTCAAAATTCGGTGAAAAATTGGAAACCTGGTGAGCGCGACAAACAAGATCAAGATCATGTTTCAGTAGAAACTCTGTCACAACATCAGCACCAAAAGTGTATGAAATCCCTCGATCATTCATGGCCCATCCTTTGACTTCTTTATGTGGATCTGACCATAGAAGATCACAAAGTAGACCTGAATCAGGTACGTCAGCAGGACGAGTCAACTCTCTGATTTGATCGAAGTTATTGAGCTCGGGTGATAGACCTCCATGCATACACAGAATCTTTTCATTAATGAGAGCAGCGACAGGTAAGCAATTGAAGCAATCTGCAAAGATCTTCCATAATTTCACATTGAATCTTCTTTTACATTCATCATAGAAGCCGTATATACGGTTTATCGAAGCACATTCATGGTTTCCACGCAAAAGGAAGATGTTATTTGGGTATTTAATTTTGTAGGCGAGAAGAAGGCATATTGTTTCGAGGCTTTGTTTTCCTCTGTCAACATAATCACCAAGAAATAAGTAGTCGACTTCAGGTGGTAATCCATCGTGCTCAAAAAGACGAAGAAGATCGGCGTATTGACCATGAATATCACCTGATAAGCATCCGTGAATTATTCGTCAAAAAGGTTTCATCTTTTTTAATTGATAAATCGAGTTTTCCGCTTTTATAATCCACAACTTTCCCCAATTTTGTGTTTTCTAAATGGATCTTCTACACAAGGCATATTAATGGGGAAAGTAAACAAGTAATCAAGATTCGAAAGAAAAACATGAAAAACAATCAATAGATAAGGATTAATACCACAGATTTTAATGGGTGCTTGAAGTTCCAACAGATTAGGTTGTTGCAAGAATATCTCTCTAGAAACGACGCATAGTTGCTTGATTTCGGATTCAGTGAGCTGAAACTGCTTTGTAGGTTTCCCTCTAACTTCAAGCAGCCTATGGATTATATCGTCAACGTCAGGTTGCTCCATTGTAGCTCATATGTTAATTCGCCCCTTTATGTATGTGTGAAAAAAAAATCATTTATAGAAACTGTCAAACTGATAGATTCCACGATGAAGTAGAAGATATATACCTCAAAAGTAGACTGCGGGGGAAAATTAAGAAAGTCAAAAATCAAGAATAACGATGGGCGAATATTTCCGGCGAGCAAGAGAGTTCCTGGTTGCCGTAAATAGAGTGTAGGATTGTAGGCGACGACTTATTTTGAATGAAACGTCAAATATTCTTAATATTTTATTTGAATTATTACAATAAGAAAAAAATCAAGTATATATTTCTTTTTTTAGAAATTTAGCTAGCTTTTTCTTTATATAAAATTATAAATAGTATGAGAGTTTTATTATTTATCAGGTATTCTATCTATATTGTGTTATTAAACTTTTTTTAAATGAGTTGGATGAATTTAGATGAAAATTATTAAAAAGGTAGTTTTATAACAAGTTTTTACGTCTATAAAGCTTTGTCACTTTTTTTTTTCTTCTTCTTCTAAAGATCACATGTTTCTTTTGTGTATTAATCGATAAATATAACATACATATTTATCATATTTTAGTGCTGAAAGTAGCAAAAACTATTTCATATACACATATATATGTAGGGCGGTTCACTATTCGGATAAAACCGAATTATCCAATTGGACAATTTGGATTGGACTATTTGGTTCGGATATTCGGATTTTTGGATTGGTTTTCAACAAAACCGAATTATTATTTTGGATTTCAGATTGGTTTTGTTTTATAAAATAAGAACCGAATAGTCCAAAAAAATCGAATAAAGATATATTATTTATTTATTTATAATATATATATCTATAGTTATTTATTAATTTTGTAATTTATTTTTTCACATAGGTTCAAAACGTTTCACTCGATAAAAAAAACATTAATATGCATTTTCTCTCAAAAGTTTTGTATCTATAAATATTTAACTATAATATATCTTTTTATTAGTTGTTTATAAATTTCAAATCACAACTAATTATTTGTTTTCGCTTCTTGTGTAAAGTTGGATAATATTATAATTATATGTCGTTTTAAAAATTTTCGGTTTTGAAAGCCAAATTATAAAAACCGATCCAACCGAATTGTAATTGGATCGGATCGGATCGGATTTGAATTTAGTTTGGATAATTCAGATCCATGTTTTGAAAACCGAAATCAATTTGGATTTACTTGATTGGATCGGATCAAACCGATCCATCCAAACGAACACCCCTACATATATGTATATGAAATATTAAACAGTTTAGGTTATAAAAATAAAAAAAATATCTTTTGAATAATGTTATAAGACAAGGAGTCGACTGTCGACATACAACTTGTTACATCTTTATATTAGTTATCTGTTATCGTACACAACTCATTTTCAAGATGCTTTGACGTGCAACAAGACAAAAATCCCATGGTAAAACCATCTACTGGTATCTCTTTCTCTCTCCACATTCATATCTCAATTATTGTTTAACCTTTGCTTACTGTTAAGATGTCGACGATTTTTATTATGTGTTAGTTCACCCTTTTATCTTTAACAAAGCACGTACATTTTGTTTTGAAAGTTTATGGTAAGAATATTTGTGAAAACTATGAAAAGGTAACAAATTTCAATAGATCAATGGCGTGATACCAGTCCTTTGAGTTCTTGACGTACCTTTTGCATATACCCTTGTTAACAAAAAATGATAGGTGAGAAACAATAAATTTTTTTTTTTTTTTTTGACATACCTTTTGCATATACCCTTGTTAACAAAAAATGATAGGTGAGAAACAATAAATTTATTTTTTTTAATATAAGATAGGAGGTGAAAATAAAATTAAAAGAATGTATGTAGAAAATCCCTTCACTAATTACTTGTTAAAGTAATCAGCTCGTTAAACGCATGTAAACTGCTGTTTGATCCCAAAATCAAGCAAATAAAATTGGTTTTCCCACCTCTAGCTTAATTTTGTAATAAGCAATGCTATTTGATGGATGTTCTTCTAAGTTTATTCATATTCCTTCAACATTCCAAACATGAAGAAATCGGCTTTGGTTAGATTTTCATATTGGAGGTTCATGTTGTTGCTAATTTGGTATATGAATGTTGTCTTATGTATAGAAGATGTTAGTGGTTTTGGTGTTTAGTGAATAACACATCAAATTCATGTCTTACTATCATCAAAGCAGCGCAAGTTTGATAAGATTGTTTTTAATGGGCGGTTTATATAAATTCTAAAATTAATGTCATTGTGAGGTTGCAAAATTCATTGTTAAGTATCAATGCTTTTGTAATTTTTTTTTCTATCTCATTGTTAGTTTCTAATATAACATGGCCATTCAAAAAAAAAAGATATATAAATCGAGCATGGCTGTAATTAATTTAACATGCATACACCAAAATGGAGTATGGTTAGGATCAAAATTCAATGTTAAGTATAAATGCTTTAAGCACTTTTTTTTTTTTTTGAATTAATGCTAAGTTCATTTTAACTGTACTAAACTTTTATCAATGATGAATAGTAAGATATTAAGAAATTAATTTGATTTGTTATTCATTTAACATCAAATACATTAATTCTTTTTTATACATAAATTGTAAATATTCAACATAAAGATTAAAGTATTTTTAACTAACTTTGTTAAAATAAAAATCTGATAGAGAACGCTTAAACGAGTCCAATATAAATATGATATTTAAAATTTTAATACACATTTGAATATGCTAGTTATTCTATAAATCAACTATAATAAATGAAATCCATTTTGACATGTCAATCTCTTATTAGTTTTGATACTTGTTATTTTATAATATTTTTGAAATAAATAATATGTACATATCAATTTCCAAATTTTTTTTTATTTTTAAAATTAAAAAGCCACAAAATACTTATATACTTATATATGTAAAATATTAAATGTAATAATATGATAGTAGAATGCAATTAATACGTATCTTCATTTCTAATTTCAAAATTTTATTTAAAAATACTTATTGTTTACGCTTTGATATATAATATTTTTTAATCAATCCGTGTATTATACGAGTTTTACATATAGTTTCACAATATAAAACACTTCTAACAATAAAAAATACTCCCTCCGTCCCAAAATTATAGTCCATCTTTCCTTTTTGGTTTGTCCCAAAATAATAGTCCACTTCTAAAAATAAATGACATTTTTACCAAAATACCCCTCATTATTACTTAACTAACTAAGCATTTAATGGAACATTAAATGCAAAGTAAGGACAAAACTGTCATTTTATTAAATAAAGTTAGTGGTAATTAATGTTTTACTTAATCTGTGTGTTTTTTGTCTGTGGACAATAATATTGGGACGGAGAGAGTAATTAATTACGTGTTTTATTTTTGTATATTACAGAAATAATGTAATAACAATAAGATGATATTTTATTATATTGTTGAACATTTATTATTTGATGTAATATTTTAGTATATGGTTAGAGTTAAAAAACGAGTTTAATGGTTAGAGTTAAAAAACGAGCTTAATACTTAATATAACTATTTTCATGGTTTTGTTAATTAGTGTTCTTATTTGATGCAAAAAATCACCATATTAGCTAAAGCTCATAACTTGAAAAACATTTGCGTTTATTATTCAAAGTTAATTAATGTCTTTTTGTAAAACAAAAACTTTAGCAAAGACAATGTTTTCTATTTCCTCTTCTTCCTCCTCAAACACCCCAACATTCTTACCATCATCATCTGACTTCATCTCTTCCCTTTTCTTCTTTCTAATCACATAATAACTCCTAAAATCCACAAAACCTACAATCCGATACTTATAAGAACCGCCATTGAATCCCTGGTGCATTTGGTTTTTGTCATATGCTAAAGACGTGGTCTCGTAGTGTCAAGAGGACTCATTCAGCATTCTGAAGAGAGCCATGACTTGGGAATCGTTTTCATTGAAAGTTAGACAATAGATATTGGGGTTTAATGAAGTATCCAAAAGAAAATGATATTTTCTTGGAATACATCTTGTTTGTGGTGTGGGTTAATTAGCTAATGCTTATGGCTTGGTAACAGTAGTTGGTCTGAATCTGAGTGGAGGAAGGCTTATATATACGTCGATAAAGGTGCTTATTTTACGAAGAAAAGAAGAAGTTTGAAAATGAGTTAGTGGGATTTTTAAAGTAGTCAATGCACGTGTGAATTTGTTATCAAAAAGTAGATTCATCGCTTTTTTTTTTGAACGGCAGTAGATTCATCCATACAAACACCATTGTCCAGTTCTAGAATTTTATATATCTTTGAAATTAAGAATGCATATAATTGCTAGAAACATGGGTAGTAAAAATATCATAGGAACATATATTTATACATCAGTGGACTTATAGCTCAGTAATAACAAATTTTGGTGCAAAGGTGCTCATTAATCATAGGTGGAACCGGTGAAGGTTAAGTCCCGTTTAGACAAATAATAATAATAATAATAACAAATAAATAACACTTTTTTTTTAACCAACAAATCTAATCTACTCCTAAGCTAACAACACCTATTCCACAACCAACAACACCTATTCCACTTATATCCACGATGAGACTTGAACTCCCAACCTCAGAGAGGAAGGACACCACTTAATACCGCTGGCCTACAAATCATTTGGTAACAAATAAATAACTAGTTTAAAAGATGTGTGTTGTTCTAAAAACATACGTTTATACATTTCAAAATCAATAATTTTGACATTGTAAGTACAGGATTACACAAAATCAAATTTGATATAATTTTCACATAACTATATATAATAGCGGACATATATATATATATATATATATATATATATATATATATATATATATATATATATATATATATATATATATATATATATATATATATATATATATATATATATATATATATATATATATATATTAAAAGTAACTTTTATGTCAATAGACTAAAATATAGATATTTTTTTTAATGCATTATAAATTTTAACCTTAACTCTTGTTTATTTTAAAATTAAATTATAATCTATTTTTAATAAACAACCTTTAATATTTGTTTGATTTTTAATATATGATAATAAATAAATACAATTTTTTAAATTATACTTCTATTTAATAAAATATAAAATCCGATTAAAATATAAAAATATATATGAACTGTATTGTCACATTTTGATAATAGAACTAAATTAAAATTTGATACAGAATATATCCACATACTTAAGTGTTTGGTTGAAAAATCTTCATGTGGGTTGATGTGTATCAACGTGTTATATTGTAATATGTATTCTATATAGATTAAGAATATTTATTGATCAATTATTGCAAAAATTAAGCTATTTTGTCATGTTGAAAAGATTATTTTACGTCTTCTCCATCGATCTGTGGATGAATTATATGCATTGTTTTAAAAAAAAAGTACTTAGTATGTGGATGTGTATTTCGTATCAAATTTTGATTTAGTTTCATCATAAAAAAAGACAGATACATTTTAAACAATATATTTTTATATTTTAATGGGTTTTTATATTTTATTAAATATAAGTATAATTAAAAAATTGTATTGGTGGTTGCCGAGACCAACAAATAAATAATCCTAGAAATTGCACACTAGATAGTCTATAATAACAAAGGGATCGAATCTACAGAAATTTATTCAATTTGTAATTCTATAAAATCTCTTTGCAAAAATACTCGAAAAACGACAATACAATTAAAAATGAGGATTTTTAGTATTTTGATTGTTTTAAGAAAACTAAATTATACTAAAACTTAGAAATTACAATTCAACAAGAAAAAAAAAGTTTTATTTAAATCCATAAGAGAAAGATTCTTGAATTTGACTTTCATCACGTGGATACGTAGCTAGTTATCATTAGATATTATGGTGCAAAACTTATGGCTTAATTTAATTTGGCTATAATGATTTAAAAGCTTAAGTCATGTATACTTTTATTAGTTAGTAAAATAACTAGAGAAACTCACGGAATATTTCTTTAGTTAAAATCATAATTCCCATGAATCATGTAATTAATGAAAGTTAACTAACATTAAGATTTAAAAGCCATCAAATCCAAGAGTAGTTAAAATGATTTCACTATCATGTTGGAGAAATTATTTTCATGAATGTATGAAAGGAAAAGAAGCACAATAACCATTTGTTTCTTGTTAATTTGAAGATATATTACTTAATCAAGAAATTAGTCAACTAATCTCTAAACATATATCTAAACTCATGAATAAAAACATATGTATAGAAAATATGTTGAATGGAAAATACTTTCATAAACATCACTACAAGTTCGTAATGATCTTCAAACAATTAAATAACCATAAATCATGTCAAAATCAACCATGATAAACTTAGCATAACATGGCCGAGATTAAGGAAAAGTAAAAATAGTTTAGCGGTACCCAACACTAAACACGAAATCTTGAAATTGCCCCATGTAGGTGCTATGTGGCTGCATGAGCTACAATGTAAATTCTCACGCGGCCTTTTGAAGTGTGTTGATCGAGAATGGCTACAACTTGTCTCCCTTCCTCTTTGGTATTCTTTGTCTTGTATGTAACACCCCGTTTATTTAATAAATAAATAAATAAAATTAATGGATGAATAATAGCCCTAAAACCCATGATATTTATCGGGGTGTTGGTTTCAGTGAGTCGGATGACGATTTTAGAAGTCGGGGGCTAAAAGTGTAAGTTGCATATTGGTTTTGTAAATATTTATGAAGGCATGAACTACTAGGTAAATTATTGGGACTTAATTTGAAGAGATTTTGGAGGCTTAGGGGCTGAATGGTAACATATGTACTTCAGTTCAAAAGAATTTGTAGAGGAGGGGATGTTTGGTAACTATTGGACTTAAATTGGAAAGGTTTTGGATTGCTGGGGGCCGAATGGTAATTTATAGAGTGAATTTGAAAGAAATTTGTGGGACAGGGATTAATTTTGTACAATTAGAATAAAATTTAGATGGAGTCGAGGTTTAAAACCCGTCACCACCTTTCCCTCACTCCTTGTTGCTTACATTAACCCTAACCTTAATATGAACTGCAACCACCAATCACACTCTCTATCCTTCAGTCGCCACCTCCTAGCCGCCATTGGAGACGGAAACCGTCGGAGCCAACCCCTCTCTACGTCAGAAAGTAAGCACGACATCCGGAGAAATGGTTGTTGTGAATCGTCGAAACCCACCCACCATTGCCACCACACCTCTACCCGTTCCTCTCGTGTTTCTGTTGCGGTTGCTGTCATTCAAGGCCGCCATATCCTTTCTCCATCGTGACCGGTCGAGTTAGCTGGTGTTGGGTTTATCATTGCTGTCTCCGCCATGCGGCTGTTCCATTGTGAACCCGCTGTTGCCTCCATCTCGTGCAACAACCGCGTACCGCCACAAGAATTTTGATGGGTGTGTTTTTCGTGTTCAGCTCAAGATTTGGCATGTGTTGGTGTTGCTGAACAAGTGAGGGTGTGCTTTTTGGCCGTAAACCATGGAAAGAAACCACCATGGTAGCTAACCATGGTGGCTGGCACCATCTACCACCACAGGCTACCACATGGGTGGCTGTGTGTGTGTGTGTTTATTTTGGGATTAAAGCTTTGTAAAATGTAATCCAAAAGTAGAATATTGGAAAGAAACTCATAACCACCACTGTGAGGTGGTGGCTGCTGCCTCCAGCCACCGTGTCGAGTGGCGGTGTGCTTGTTGTGTTTGACTCATTTGGGATGCTTGGACAGAATGGGCTTAATGAAACCCTAGTGGGCCCAATGAAGCCCTAATTGACCTAAAAGCCCAAACATGTGACTAATGGGCCTAGTGAAACCCTAATGGGCCTAGGGAAACCCTAAGAGGCCTAATGAACCCTAATGGATAGATGGACTTAACTTTTAGGCCTATTGGGCTATGATTGGGTTGAAAACTCTAACTAGGGTTTAGAAAACCCTAATTTTGGAATCATGAGCTTGGACTTATCAGGACCCGCATTTTGGGCCATTAGAATTGGACTATGTATTATGTAACGCCCGGGTTTCAGGGTTAAGCATTTTTGTCAATGTAATAGTCTAGGTCAACTATTGTAACTCTTTTTGAAGTAATAAATATGAAATATTTGAGTATTATGTGAATTATGTATGTTTGTGTGTTTATTATTTAATTATAAATGTATAATTAATAAAGAATAAAAATGAGCGTCAAAATTAAAGTGTGAGATAATCCCTATATCTCTACATAAAGTTGTATAATATGTCTCAAGGTTTCCGTACATATAAAGAATGCCAAAATCCGAGTTATAACGAAGAAGTTATGACCCGCCGAAGTTTTACGGCAAAACCGGCACGACACCGGGAGACGTAAATAGTGAATTTACGATAGAAGACTTTTTTAACCTTAGTAATCTAAACAAAAGTCGTAGAATATGTTAAACTAAGAACATCGATAAAAAGAACTCCCAAATCTGACTTCGTATGAAGAATTTATGATTTTTCTAAGATTCGGCTTAGCAGTGCACGGCCCGAAACTCGAATTTTAGTTCGAGCGGTTTTTGGCTTACGCGACCTAAATGAGAGTTGAAGATCTCATTAATAGGAACTCAACGGTAAAAAGACAGACGAAAACGGAGTCCGTATGAAGGAGTTATGAACTCTTCGCGGTCATTTAACAGTCTAAACGCCTCCTGCTGTTAAATTTGAGATCGGTCGAGAATTAGCCGACGAAGTCTAAACGAAAGTTGTAGATCTTGATTTTACCTACGCGTGGATATAAACAAAGTCGAAAACGGAGCTCGTATGCGAAAGTTATGATTTTTCTAAGTTTGAGGGCTGATACGCGATAGGGGGTGACGTGGCACCACCAGAATTGGACACGTGGCACCACCAGAAGGCCACCACATGGACCAACTCGGCGAGTAGGTCCCCCCTACTCGGCGAGTCCATCAGATTTCTCCCCAATAAATAGAGGTGCCGGGTTCCCTCATTTCCTCACCCCTCACCCCTCTTCTTTCTCTCTCTAAACTCTCTCTCTAAGCTCCCTAACCCCCCTAAAAGCCTAGGTAAACCCCCTAGCACCCGAAGGAAGCCCCGAGGCTCCCGGAGTCCCAAGAAAAGAGCCTTTCCGCTCGGGAACGCTGCTCCAGCGAAGCCCGGTTTTCGAGAAAAACCCGTTGTAAGTGAGCTGTACCTATCCTATCTTTAGTTTAGCTTATGTTTTAATATAGGAATGTTATTAGGTCCTTAAAATAATTATTTGGGCTATTATTATGAGTTATATTGAGTGTTATTAACGCTTATATAATAATAATAATAGTCAGATAATTAATTTGTCGCGGTTATCATTAGACTAAACCCTATTGGTATCGATACTAGGTTTTATCGAAGGAATATCATTTTGAAAGTATTGAAGCGCTGTCCGAGTGCTGAGTCACCACCTAATCAGGTGAGTGCATAGTTACTTTCAATTTACACATAGATATGAAGTATTTTATATAAATTACATGCTATGTGTGCATATTATCTGAATACTTGCTATCTATGCTAGATGAACGTTGTTATACATGTTTTCAATGATTTAAACTGTATATGTATTTTAGATCAATGAAAATGTTGGGGTAAAACATGGGTAGATGTAATAGGTGATGTGTGATAAAATGATGAGAGGCCTCGATGTTGTTGTTGTTGATCCAGTCATCTAGCGGAGTATAGATGACGGCCACAGACTCTTCTAGACAGTCCAGTGGAACACTAGCAGGCTCGCAACCTGTAGGTGTTGTGAACGATGTGTTCACCGGTGTACTCCATTCCCCACATGGTTGCCTATTAGGACATTTATTGCTGAGGAATCCCCTTAGCAGTAGTGTCCGTCCTGATGATGATCCTTAGGCTAGGTCCCTTATGATAGGTGTTTAGGGACGTAAAGTGAGGATAACGGGAACGGGTAATCGGGTTATTGTTGGTTGATGAAATTAATAAACTTATTTATTGTGGGTTGAAAACCCTATGTGCTCACCAGGCTCCCAAGCCTGACCCACTCAATTTTATGTATTACAGGTAGTGGCGCATGAGCATAGGTGTGATGTTTTGGACGAGGGATTACGGATATAGGCCTGTAGATATGAAATAATGTAGTAAGGCTTATATTGTACTGTTTATACTTTTGATCTGTACGAACATGACATCCCGAGTCTTTTAATGAAATACATTTCTATGGAAATGCTTTTGATAAATCTTTATCATATTATTGTTTGGGACAAATTCCGCAACCCTTTTATTAAAGATAACTCTGATTTTGAAATAAAGTATAAACAAAACCGGTCTTTTCTGGCCGTGATTTTGGGGATGTCACAGTTGGTATCAGAGCATTAGTTTAAGCGAACTAGGAATTTGTAGGATTTCTAGACTTAAACTTAGAATGCTAAGCGATGATTGTGAGGTGTGAGCACTAGCTTATTTTAGGAATTGTGCCTAAAAGGATTTTATGTGCTAAATGCTTTATGCATGATATGCTGTTAGTTTGTTCGGATCTATGGTCTGTTGCCGACCGGATCTGGAAACCTTATGTGTTTAGGATTCTAAACGTACGACTACGATATTAGAACTAGCATGTAAACGTTTCGGAGAGATAAGGATGAGTTGAACGTCTATCCTAAATAAAGATCTAAATTCACCTTATTCGGTGTATAGATCAAGATGGCAAGGAGCCAACTACTCCTTTGTGTCGCATAAATTTAGTGCGAAATTAGCATTACCTGTAGAAAAACTTGATAACGCTCTGATTGTAGAAGTTGCCAGTGGCAAATTCGTACCTGTTAGTAATCGTATTAGGAACATCGTCATTGACCTAAACAGAAACGAATTCCATGAGGAACTATTACCCATAGAGTTAAACGGTTTCGACATCGTTTTGGGTATGGATTGGCTTAGCGCCAACGATGCCGAGATATTATGCCGAAAGAAGATAGTTAGGATAAACCCACCCGGGAAGGAATCATTTATGGTGTACGGGGACAAACGCAGAGTGAATTCTGGAATCATCTCCCTGATGAAAGCCAGGAAATGTTTGTCCAAGGGATGTGCATCGTACTTGGCATTCGTAATCGATGCTAAGAAGGAAAAGAAAGAGGTGCAGAATATACCGGTTGTGTGCGATTATCCGGAAGTCTTTCCCGAAGATCTTCCCGGATTACCACCTGATAGGCAAGTGGAGTTTCGTATAGACTTATTACCAGGAACAAAACTGATAGCAAAGGCACCTTACCGATTAGCACCGACGGAGATGAAGGAGCTCATGACGCAACTTCAGGAGCTGTTGGACAATGGTTTCATTCGACCTAGTTCATCACCCTGGGGAGCTCCGGTGTTATTCGTGAAGAAGAAGGATGGAAGCATGAGGATGTGCATAGACTACCGAGAGCTGAATAAGGTGAAGAACAAGTATCCATTTCCGAGGATTGATGATCTATTCGATCAGCTGCAAGGTTCGAGCTACTTCTCAAAGATCGATCTTAGGTCAGGATATCATCAGCTGAAGGTGAGAGAGAAGGATATTGAAAAGACTGCATTCAGAACAAGATATGGACACTACGAGTTCTTGGTTATGTCATTCGGATTAACCAATGCCCCCATAACATTCATGGATTTGATGAATAGGGTTTGTAAACCATTCCTCGATAAATCTGTGATAGTGTTCATCGACGACATTCTCATTTACTCGAAAAGCCAGGAGGAGCATGGCAAGCATCTACGAGAAGTGTTGGAGGTGTTAAAGAAGGAGAAGCTTTTTGCAAAGTTCTCCAAATGCGACTTTTGGATACGGGAAGTCCAGTTCTTGGGTCATGTTGTTAACCAAGAAGGAATAATGGTTGACCCCGCCAAGATCGAGGCTGTAATGAAGTGGGAACGTCCGAAGAGTCCCACGGAGATTCGAAGCTTTCTAGGATTAGCCGGATATTACCGACGATTTATCCAAGGCTTTTTTTCGATAGCTGCTCCATTAACAGCTTTGACCCATAAAGGAGCTACGTATACATGGAGTGAGAAACACGATGAGGCGTTCGAGAAGATAAAGAAGAAGTTATGTGAAGCACCGATACTTTCTCTACCCGATGGAGTCAAAGATTTCGCGGTTTATAGTGATGCATCTGGAGTCGGGTTGGGTTTTGTTCTGACCCAAAGAGAAAAGGTGATAGCATACGCATCTCGACAATTGAAAGAGCACGAAAAGAACTACCCCACTCACGATCTGGAGTTGGAAGCGGTAGTATTTGCCTTAAAGATATGGAGGCATTACCTCTACGGCACGAAGTGCAAACTCTTCACTGATCATAAGAGTCTTTAGTATCTCTTTAATTAGAAGGAGTTGAACATGAGGCAACGACGCTGGCTAAAACTTCTCAAGGACTACGACTGTGAGATACTTTACCACCCAGGTAAAGCAAATATTGTTGCTGATGCTCTCAGTCGGAAAGTCAATCTTGAAAGGAAAAGGCCAAGAGCGTTAAGAATTGAAGTCGTCTCGACGATTGTGGAAAGTATCAGGAAATCTCAAGAAGAAGCCTTAGAGAAGAATGACCGAAAGGAAGAACATTTGGGAAAAACGTTAGTGTTCGGTACGAACAGTCGAGGACTGAAGGTATTCCAAGATCGAATTTGGGTACCTAAGATGGAAGGAATAAGAGATCTTCTGATGGAAGAAGCACATAAGACCATGTACTCAATTCATCCCGGTAGCACTAAAATGTATAGGGACCTAAAACCCTACTACTGGTGGCCGACGATGAAGCTCGATGTTGCGAGGTACGTGGCCGAGTGCGTAACATGTGCGAGGGTGAAGGCACAACATCAAAAACCATATGGGAGTTTAGAACCCTTACTGATATGTGCATAATTACTTAATTATTTAGCATATATTCTTAGTTATTTTTGATTAATTATGTGAATAATGTGGACAAAAGGTACTTAAAATGTTGTGAATTTTGTTTTCAGTCCAAAAGATATGCTTGGAAGCAAAAAGGAGAAAAGGGAAGCAATTGAAGATCAAAGAGTGAAAGAATGATATACTCGGCGAGTACACGAGGAAGTTCCAGAAGATAAATACGACTGCTGATTCAAGACGGATAAGTATGGATCTACTCGGCGAGTTGATTCTGCTACTCGCCGAGTACACCCTGTTTTGGGATATCTATAAAATACGAATCCTTATCTCATGGGATCATACTCCTGGCGATTTTTGAAGGTTTAGCTGCGACTAAGAGATTCAGAAGACGCTAAGGAACCCTAGGCTTCAATATTTGGAAGAATTCAAGCAATTAGGTTAATTCTACCACTTAGACTTAGGAATTGAATATGTTTGCTTTAGTAAACTTTGTTTTTATGTTTGTTTCTACTGCAATTATGAGCTAAATTCGTTTTTGTTTCTGTTTGGGGAATACCAAAGAACTCCTATGGTTTGATTATTGATTTTTGCTTAATTGTCTATTGGTGATTTATTAAATTAAGTTTGTTAAAGAACCTTATGTATTAATCACTACTATTTTCTGTTAATTGGAAGGCAATTAGGTTGCATGAACATCGCTTAATTGTTAACCTCAAATGTCTATGTGAATGCTAAACCATATGCTTAGAAGTAATGATTATGAAACTAAGATTAACAAGAAAATAGGAAGATTAATGTGTGAGCTTGTTTGAGAAACCATCAACAAGGGGTTAATTGAATTAATAACTTAATTGACCATTACAAATCTTATTTAATCCAAATAATTAATCTAGGGAATTAATTAGTTTAAACACTTGATCAACGCTTAAATTAGTTAATTGTCTAAGGGTTAGGAGTAATGAATATGAACCTAACTATTATAATTGGTAACCAATAGCAATTAATCTACCTTAAACTTAAATAACCATAGGAGTAATTTGGTTGAACCTAAATAGAAACATCTTTATCAAATTTGGTGAATAGTTGTTGCTTTAGTTAATTAGTTAATTTAGTTTGTCTAAGTTTCTAGTCTTGCAAAACTAGAGAAAAACTCTTTACTTTTATTATTTGTTTTAGTTAAAATTAGCTATTAGTTTAATTTTCCGTTCCCTGAGTTCGATACCTTACTTATCAATCTA
This sequence comes from Lactuca saligna, assembly GCF_052625555.1. NCBI lineage: Eukaryota > Viridiplantae > Streptophyta > Magnoliopsida > Asterales > Asteraceae > Lactuca > Lactuca saligna. Next base: position 166,749,545 of record NC_136418.1, on the reverse strand, counting down.
TACCACTTAAAGACAGGTTCACTGCCTTTGTGTGCTCAATTTATTAATAAAAAGTAGGGACAAAACTAGTTGCTTTTACACACATCACTTACTTGTACCCATGGGTAAATGGGAAGACATCACCATGGATTTTGTGACTAAACTGCCCAGAACGAAGAATGGTCACGACATGATTTGGGTAGTCGTGGATCGTTTCTCCAAGAGTGCACACTTCATAGCAGCCAATGAGAAGTGGTCTATGGATAAGCTCGCAAATGCTTACATGAAGGAAATTGTAAGACTTCACGGTGTCCCTCTTACGATTGTGTCAGATCGTGATAGTCGTTTCACATCAAGGTTTTGGAGGAGTCTACAAGAGGAGTTGGGTACAAAGTTGTGTTTGAGTACTGCTTACCATCCGAAAACTGATGGTCAGAGTGAAAGAACGATTCAGACGCTGGAAGATATGCTGAGAGCATGTACCGTCGAATTCCAAGGGAATTGGGACGAGCACTTACCTCTAGTAGAATTTTCCTACAACAATAGTTTTCACTCGAGCATCAAGATGACACCTTATCAAACCTTGTATGGACAGAAGTGTCGTACGCCTTCTTGTTGGCTCGAAGCCAGAGAGAAGCAGTTTATGGGCCCCGAGATAGTCCATGAGACTGCTGAGAAATTAAAGGTGATTAGGGAAAGAATGTTAGCAGCTCAGGATCGTCAGAAGAGCTATGCTGACAAGAAAAGACGACCGATAACCTTCGAAGTTGGGGATTCCATTTTACTTAAAGTCTCACCGTGGAAGGGACTTATACGATTTGGGAAACGAGGAAAGTTGAGTCCAAGGTTTATTGGACCGTTCAAAGTTCTTCAGAATATTGGGAACCAAGCTTACAAGCTGGAATTGCCCGAAGAAGTCAATGGTATTCATAACACCTTCCATGTGTGTTATTTGAGGAAATTCATGGGAGATGTTCCCGACATAATTCCAATCTCAGAGTTAAGGATGGATGAGAATAAAAGGCTGATCGAAGAGCCCGAGGCAATTGTTGACCGTAAGACTAAGAAGTTACGATGCAAGATGGTCGACTTAGTGCTAGTCCGATGGAAACATTCGAATGGGCCGAATCTCACTTGGGAAACAGATGATGACATGATGAGTCGCTATCCACATCTCTTTGCTGATGCATGATTCTGGGACGGAATCATCCTAAGGGGGAGAGAATTGTAACGCCTGGGTTTCAGGGCTAAGCATTTTTGTCAATGTAATAGTCTAGGTCAACTATTGTAACTCTTTTTGAAGTAATAAATATGAAATATTTGAGTATTATGTGAACTATGTATGTTTGTATGTTTATTATTTAATTATAAATGTATAATTAATAAAGAATAAAATAAGCGTCAAAATTAAAGTGTGAGATAATATCTATATATCTATATAAAGTTGTAGAATATGTCTCAAGGTTTCCGTACATATAAAGAATGCCGAAGTCCGAGTTATAACGAACAAGTTATGACCCGCCGAAGTTTTACGGCAAAACCGGCACGGCACCAGGAGACGTAAATAGTGAATTTATGATAGAAGACTTTTTTAACGTTAGTAATCTAAACAAAAGTCATAGAATATGTTAAACTAAGAACATCGATAAAAAGAACTCCCAAATCTGACTTCGTATGAAGAAGTTATGATTTTTTTTAAGATTCGGCTTAGCAGTGCACGGCCCGAAACTCAAATTTTAGTTCGAGCGGTTTTTGGCTTACGCAACCTAAATGAGATTTGAAGATCTCATTAATAGGAACTCAACGGTAAAAAGACAGACGATAATGGAGTCCGTATGGAGGAGTTATGAACTCTTCGCGGTCATTTAACAGTCTAAACGCCTCCTACTGTTCAATTTGAGATCGGTCGAGAATTAGCCGACGGAGTCTAAACAAAAGTTGTAGATCTTGATTTTACCTACGCGTGGATATAAAGAACGTCAAAAACGGAGCTCGTATGCGAAAGTTATTTTTCTAAGTTTGAGGGCTGATACGCGATAGGGGGTGACGCAGAATTGGACACGTGGCACCACCAGAAGGCCACCACATGACCCAACTCGGCGAGTAGGTCCCCCCTACTCGGCGAGTCCATCAGATTTCTCCCCTATAAATAGAGGTGTCGGGTTCCCTCATTTCCTCACTCCTCATCCCTCTTCTTTCTCTCTCTAAACTCTCTCTCTAAGCTCCCTAACCCCCCTAAAAGCCTAGGTAAACCCCCTAGCACCCGAAGGAAGCCCCGAGGCTCCAGGAGTCCCGAGAAAAGAGCCTTTCGGCTCGGGAACGCTGCTCCAGCGAAGCCCGGTTTTCGAGAAAAACCCGCTGTAAGTGAGCTGTACCTATCCTATCTTTAGTTTAGCTTATGTTTTAATATAGGAATGTTATTAGGTCCTTAAAATAATTATTTGGGCTATTATTATGAGTTATATTGAGTGTTATTAACGCTTATATAATAATAATAATAGTCAGATAATTAATTTGTCGCGGTTATCATTAGACTAAACCCTAGTGGTATCGATACTAGGTTTTATCGAAGGAATATCATTTTGAGAGTATCGAAGCGCTGTCCGAGTGCTGAGTCACCACCTAATCAGGTGAGTGCATAGTTACTTTCAATTTACACATAGATATGAAGTATTTTATATAAATTACATGATATGTGTGCATATTATCTGAATACTTGCTATCTATGCTAGATGAACGTTGTTATACATGTTTTCAATGATTTAAACTGTATATGTATTTTATATCTATGAAAATGTTGGGGTAAAACATGAGTAGATGTAATAGGTGATGTGTGATAAAATGATGAGAGGCCTCGATGTTGTTGTTGTTGATCCAGTCATCTAGCGGAGTATAGATGACGACCACAGACTCTTCTAGACAGTCCAGTGGAACACTAGCAGGCTCGCAACCTGTAGGTGTTGTGAACGATGTGTTCACCGGTGTACTCCATTCCCCACATGGTTGCCTATTAGGACATTTATTGCTGAGGAATCCCCTTAGCAGTAGTGTCCGTCCCGATGATGATCCTTAGGCTAGGTCCCTTATGATAGGTGTTTAGGGACGTAAAGTGAGGATAATGGGAACGGGTAATCGGGTTATTGTTGATTGATGAAATTAATAAACTTATTTATTGTGGGTTGAAAACCCTATGTGCTCACCAGGCTCGCAAGCCTGACCCACTCAGTTTTATGTATTACAGGTAGTGGCGCATGAGCATAGGTGTGATGTTTTGGACGAGAGATTACGGATATAAGCCTGTAGATATGAAATAATGTAGTAAGGCTTATATTGTACTGTTTATACTTTTGATCTGTACGAACATGACATCCTGAGTCTTTTAATGAAATACATTTCTATGGAAATGCTTTTGATAAATCTTTATCATATTATTGTTTGGGACAAATTCCGCAACCCTTTTATTAAAAGATAACTCTGATTTTGAAATAAAGTATAAACAAAATCGGTCTTTTCTGGCCGTGATTTTGGGGATGTCACATATTAAGCCTAATCATACCATATGATTTATCTATTAGAGTGGTGGACTTAATGTATTAAGTCCATAATGGGTTAAGTGAGAAACACTTAACCCTAATTTTCATTTTATGTGAAACCCTAATTTCACTTGGGCCTTGAGTTGGGCCTTTCCATTGGGCTTTGGTAATTAGGGTATTAATGGGCCATCCAAGAATTATCATATGGACTGGAATATATTGATGGGCTTTAGGGTAAGGCCTATAAGAGGGTTTGGGCTCAGTTTAGAAAATTAGGCCATAGATGAGCCATAGTTTGGGCCTTTATGATTATGAGATATTGGGTCATTAAAAATGCCAAATGTTTGTACTAGACTAAATAGTTGGGCCTTCGAATAAGACCGTGTAAAGGTTTGGGCCCAATTTGGAAAATTAGGCCATATGTTGGGCTTTGATTCCTAGTTTGACTTTTGGGCCTTTGGATTGGGCCTTGGGCTTGAATCAAGCCAAGGTGGGGTAATGTAGCCTGTTACTCCAAGAGCTTATGGTTATGTGTTGGGACCAGTTATTAATTGGGTGATGTTTTGATAAACAGTTCGAGAATCTTTCATCTAACAGCTAGAGTTTTGTCTACGGGACTTCAGCAGTGTGAGGTGAGTTACCTTCCAGTAGAAGTGGGTCGAAGGAACCAAGGCCGACCTACTAGTAAGAGTTATAGTAGCGATAATTATCTTTGTGATAATTATCTAGTATGTTGCTATCTGTTATGATTATGTGCTAGTATGTTACGATGTTATGCAATATGTGATAGGAGGGGTAGGTTAGACCCCAATACCGATCGAAAGGATCGAAGGGGTAGTTAGTACCCAGTTATGTTAGACAATTTATGAAATATGTGCTATGATATTATGTGGTAGTGGTAGGGTTGAAATAGTCCCCGGATACTAGTCGAAAGGACCGAAGGGGTAGACCAACACCCTGATATGCTAGGCAAGGTTACCAGTCAAAAGGATCGAAGGGGAGGCCAACACCCTGATATGCTAGGCAAGATACCGGTTGATAGGATTGAAGGGGAGGCCAACACCCTAATATGCTAGGCAAGGTACCGGTCGACAGGACCGAAGGGGTAGTTAGTACCCAGTTATGTTATGTATTATGCGTTATGTATGGTATGTGGTATGATGTGGAAAATCATTAAGCTTCATGCTTACGGTTTGCAATTTTGGTTTCAGGTACTTCGTTTTCAAATGAAAGGAGTCGGCGATCGCAGCGCATCACACTATGTTTTCCGCACATGAGATCTTTGGGATTACACTTTGATATGGTTTTATGATAATATGATTTGATTCATGACACTTTGGTTTTGACATGAGATATTATTATGAATGTTTTTATGCTGTTGGTTTATATAATAACTTAATTAAAATGAAATTTTGGTCTTGAATTTTGGGATGTTACATTCTAGCTTTGACTATTGTTGACTGATTATAAAACCCCATTTTCCACATCACTTAGCCCATAACAAATAAATATAAGCCCAAAGACTTCATTTATCAAATATCATCTAAAGAACAATCAATTTCTTAGCTCATATATGTAAATATAATCCATAATACATAGTCCATATATCTTCATCTTCTAATCCACGAAGGCCAAATTTCTTCCATATAATCTTCATAGTAAGCTCCAACGACACTAGTCTTCAATCCAACTCTCTTTTATAGGCTCTAACAATCCCGATCATCCTTGTGTTCCGTTCGTCTTCCGAATCTCCCCCGATTTGCTCAAGTTTTGTAAATATCTGCAATCCAGCACAAAAAATAGAAAGTTTTTGATATATAAAAAAAGTAAAATATGCAAGATAATTAACTAAAATTGAAGTTAAATATGCTAAATAAACTATAAAAACTATAAAAAGAGGTAAATGAAATGAACCTATCATGTATTTATTTATTATCATATATTTAAAATCAAACAAATTGTAATGGTTGTTTTAGCAAAAACAGATTATAAAAAGTGAAAATGACACAAATGCACTACGAACTTTCTAAGGTCGGCTCATTTAATCCCTAAACTATTTTTGTGGCTTTATGAGGGAATGAAGTTGATGTTTACTTGCTTTTTTTGTCATTACTACCTAATGTAGCAGGTATCCTAAGCTACATAAACATTTTGAGCTAATGTGGCTTACTTCATATCTAATTGAAAGTTAAAGAAGTAATTTTGACTAAATGTTTGAATAATTGACCAAATAGAAATTATCCCGCCATCAATAACAATCCATTGGATCAAAGCACTACCAAGTTTGTTTGTTATTGATACTCTTGATTTAACGATGGCTCTTTATCGAGAATTATTAGAATTGAAGTTGGTGGGTTTCAAAATAAATCAGAATGATGAGATTAGATTCAATCTCAATGATGTGAAGTAACTGTAATGTTCGTATGCTCCGACTGATACCCAATACCACCTGATGCTTAGTAAATGATGTTCATGAAGATTAAAGTATTCAATGGTCAAATCAAAAAGTCAAAATTGACGTTTCAGGCAATGAAAGGATTAAGAAATATATAACACCATCTAAAACTCAATACATTCATTCTTCTATCTAATATTAGTCGTTTAAATCTAAAAAAATCATCTAAAATTTTGAGTTACTCACCAGCACCAAGGTAAACAACATACGATGAGAAAAGGACATCAGAAGGAAAAAACGCAATCATCAAGTTATAATAAAAAACCTCTTGATCCTTAAAATTTAAATTTCTATCCTCACGATCGTTATTTGTTGTGGATTCAATTCTATTGTGTTTGTAGAAAGGGTGGTGTAGAAGATCACTGGGGAAACTCATTTTAAAGCTGATTGCAGATGACCATTTCTTTGCACCAACACCATTAGGGACCCTAATCCTGCCCAAAGCTCTCTCCAGACCATTTTTTTCTACTTTGTTGTTGATTTCTTACTTCCATCACTCCATGTCTTCCATCTCCTTCACCAGAATATCCTCTCCAACCATTCAATCATTGATTGTGTTCACTACCTAAAACGAAGACGAACTGGGGGAAAATTTAAACAAAACAATACGAATTGAGCACCAATTCAAAGTGAATTTCGACCAATTAACAAACCTTTTCAGGTTTAAGAAAAAACGATGGTTCCCAAAATCAGAAAGGAACCGGAATCATCTAGAACTTTCACGAGATCTACACCCTGATCTTTGTTAGAACATTCATCAACACGCATATGAATAAACACATTGTATGTTACATGATTCTACCCATCTGATGTACTCAGTAGTTAATGATGATGAGAAATGGTGGAAAAGGAAGATAGAAGTCAGTCAACGGAAAGAGAATAGGGTCAAAGGAATTATAGTTTATTTGTCATATTAATTTAGTGACATGGCAAGGGGTAACGAGGTTACCCCTTCATAATATCCAAAAGGGCCTAATAGACCTAGAAAAAATGCCTTTACATCCTCATAAAGCTATGAAAATAGTTTAGGAACTAAACTGACCAACATTAGAAAGTTCATAGGGCATTTGTGTCATTTTCCCTTATAAAATATGACTTTTAAAATAACTTCTCATTAACTCTTTAAAAATAAGATTTCAATAAGTTAGAATTTATAACAAAACTTCTTATAATAGGGCTAGAGGGAGTGATGTTATCGAAACCGCACTCCTTTAACTGTCGCATAGGCATCACATCACTTTTACCATAAAAATGTGGTTCCTTGCCACCCAAGAAGTAGTGTCACACTTTTGTTTTGTTTTGTTTTTGTTTTTATATTATAATTTAATTTAAATAAAACTTTATTTTTAATAAAAAAAATAAGTTTTCATTACTTCAAAATAAAATAAAAACATTGCATTGCATTACATAATTTTTTTAAAAAAAACATGACATAAAAAAAAATCCTACAAACTTAAAAAAAAACACACATCAAACGATTAAAATAACTTAAAAAAATACAAATACAATAACTAAAACATAATATATAAAGTGGAATTCGAGAACAAATGAATGTAAATGGTTTATTTATAGGTAAAAAAAAAATTCTTAACTTTTTGATCGTTCAATGGTCCATTTCACTATTCACCAATCAGAGAATGCGATAAAAAAAAGGAGAGGTGCGGCCAAACCGCCGCATAGGGGGGGGGGGGCGGTGTTCCCCTGCCTATGAGGCAAAAGGTAAGGTCTCTACTGCACCACTCCTCACAATTTACGTTAAGACAAACACTTTTTAAAAAACAAATTATTGATTTATTGACTTTTCCCATTACAAGTTAATTAAACATTCTTTAAAGCTTATTTTCTCATAACCATAAGTCAACAAGTCCTTTTGTTTAAAAAATCATTTTGAGGTTCAAAATGAAATCTCAAACACCATCTTAATCGTAAAATGGATAAGAATTAGTTTATAAATTATTATGCATTGAAAAAAGTAGCTATTTTGACGTATTGACAAAAAAACCACTACTGATTTTTTTATTTTATTTTATTTTATTTATTATTATTTTTTTTACAATTCAACCATTGAAACCTGCTATTGTATGCGGTTACTTGATAATTTGAGCCAAATTTCAAATAATAGTCGGTACCAATAGGGATGAGTATGGGATGAAACTGTGTCATTCCCAATTTCTCAAATACCGAATTTTATCAAAAGTCAATCCTGAGTAATTTATCGAATTAACGTTACCGGTACTGGTTTTTGATACCGGTATAGGTCCCAACGATACTGAATCCATAATTTCATGATTTTGGAGTACCGAGTATCTTACATATTTTTAAATTCTATACGATTTGGTACCGGTTTCGGTACGATACTGGTATGAGATCGAGATTTTGTACAAAATGTTTATCTTTAGGTTCCAATGGTTAAATAATAATAATAATAATAATAATAATAATAATAATAAATCAGAAATAATTAATTTATCAATACAACCAAAATATAAATTCTTTTATATGCATCATTGCTATCAACCCATCATAAACGGAAGTATTTTTTAAAAGAGATTGTTAAAATAGCAAGAAAGAAGTGAAACAAACAATTATAAAGAGAAAATAATTAATTTATATAAATTCTTTTATATACATCATTGCTATCAACCCATCATAAACGGAAGTATTTTTTAAAAGAGAAATTGTTAAAATAGCAAGAATGAAGTGAAACAAACAATTATAAAGAGAAAATAATTAATTTTGGATTTTTCAAAAATAGTGTTTTAGTTATAATACAAGTTAGGAGGTGCGGGAGTGCACACTTGTATTTACTAAACATTGTTAGTACAAGGATTAATCTGTCATTCTTTAGAGATGCAAATTCAAGGATTAATCTGTCATTTCTAAAAGATGTAAATTGTTCTCATTTATCTGTTGAGTAGATAAATCCGGGAAATACAACGACTTCGTTGGAACACAGAAAGCTGAAAAAACGTTTTCTTTTTCATTTTCTCTCGAAATTGATTCTGTGTTTTGTGCCTAAAATCAGAATCGTTTCTTCAGAAATTATTCTAATTTGGATTTCGTGATACCCAAGGCAATTAGGGTCGAAATATCAAACAAAGAAAGTGTATCACACAATTTCTGTTTGTGATCCAGATTTCCTATAACCCAATTCGAAATTCCCCAACATACATTTGGTCATTTTTTTAAGACAATTTATTATTAACTTCACATCAACTATTCAGAAAAAATGTCGTATTAAGGACAATTCTCATTCACGCAGGAATGGGCCAAATGTGCAAGGTCCTCTCTATTAGCCGTGTGTCCGGTCCTCATTGACTATGACATTTCTTCCAAGTATTTCTCTTTTTTATCATATTTTATTTTCTTCGTTCGAATATTGAAAAAAACAAAGTTTTTTTTAAAGATAATTCTCTATAAAATGAGCATGCTACCGAAAATTATAATTACCGTTTTTACTATTTTTTGAAAGTTTTCTAAAAAAGAAATAATTTATACATAATAATTTTTTTTCTATAGATAGCAATTGATATTTTAAAATGTTATTCTCTATAACTCTATAATTTATAAAATATTATATTTAAAAACTCTTTTAAGATAAGGGGATGATTAAATAATTAATATTGTATTAGAATAAGATAAAAGAAAAAGGTAGTTGAAAGAAAAGGTAGTTGGAAGACCGTTGTTATCCAACTATAACAGTGTACATGTTGTAAATAAAACAAAAGAACCCACGTAACAATTGACTCATCCATTACTTTTAACTTTTAACTTTACAAAAAAGTGAAGGACAAAACGTTATAACCAAAAAGGCCGACACCCTCGTACACACACACACAGGTACTGAACTTCAGTTATTCAACCGTATCTTCTGTTCGATCATTTTCACCAAGAACCAGAGCTCTCCGACAATCTCAAAATCTCCTCCAAGTAATCAGCACCCAAGTCCTCTAATACCACCATATTCCTACTATCATCTACCAACTTCGTCTCTTTCCTCTTATTCTCTCTAATCACAGCTTTTCTCTTCATGGCGTGACTCCTTTTCAATGCCAAAACAGGCGAACTCCCTTCCTCAAATCTGTAATCCATTGCTCGAAGGGACTCATAAACCGTTTCTATCGGAAAGTTAAGAATTGCCATTGAACCCCTGGCAACAAATGCAGCTTGATCATAAGCCAAAGCAGCTTCCTCAGCAGTATCAAACGTTCCCAACCAAACCCTTGCGCCATTCCTTGTGGAATCCCTTATTTCTGCTGCGTACTTTCCCCAACGCCGTGGACGTACTCCTCTGTAGCTAATCTTGTCAACTGGAGAAGACGCTGTCTGGTTTGACAAGTCGTCACTGTAAGAGGACTCGTTCAGCATTCCATAGAGAATCATCTCTTCTGAATCGTTTTCGTTGAAGGGAAGGAACTGGTCTGAGGTGTAACTGAAGAACGAAGAATCCATGAAATATAATTTGCTTGTTCTGGGATTGAATCTTTAACTGTTGTGGCTAAAACTTATTTGACTGAGTTGATATCATGCAGTGATAAGTTGATTATATAGGCAGACAAAAAGTTATTGTTTTATAGAATATATAATATAGAAGGACATGTTGAGGGTGGGAATTAGTGGGATTTTCAAAGGACGTGCGGGTCAAAAAAGTGGAAATGGTGGCTATTATACTATCAGTACCAATCCACCTCACTCCTTTCAAAGAGTACTCATTCTTACTACCAAGTGATTTCACAAGCATATATTTACCAAGTTTTATTCTTACTAGTAAGGGGTCAATATTTTCACTCAATATACTAGCAATGAACTAGTAAAAAAATTAAAAAAAAAATAAAATTGAAGTATTTATTTTTAATTTTAAGAAATATTAAATTTTTAGAAAAATATTAAACATAATATGATCCAAAATATGATTATTCAAAATATTTATGATTTAAAAAAGACTATTGATTCAACTTGTTTATGATCATTAATTTGTTATGATCTAAAAAATATTTAAACTTAGATATTTTACAATCTTTAATTATATTTTTTATAATTCAAAATTAAATGATTCAAAATACATAATAATCTATAATTTTCTTTTGAGCAAAAGTTATATTTAATTGAATATGTTATTGATCTAATATCGCATGATTAAAAAATGATTTGATTTAAAATAATTTAATTCAAAATTTTCTGAATGAAAAATAATATGATTTAAAAAAGTATGAACGGGATATATTATGATTCTTAACATTCTTCTTAATTAAAATGTTATAATTGTTAAATATTAAAAACTTAAACCGATATTTAGTTTAAAAATTCAAAAAATCAAAAATTAAAACAAAAACAAAGAAAAATACCACTACCTTTAAGTATGTAGTAAAGATATTAAAAAAATAAAAAGCAGAAGAAAAAAAAAACCAAAAACAGAAAAAGAAATAACTTTTAAAAAAATGAAAAAAAAATTTAAAAGAACAAAAAAAAATTAAAAACGTTAAAACCGAGTCCATGGACATTCACCACACAAGATTAAATCCTCGAGTCCGTATTAATTATCACGGACGTACTTGCGCTTGAAATGCACCAAGAACTCTACCCAAGTTAGTTTTTGTGGCTCAATAGGGCTTAGGGTCTTCCCCAGAGTGTTCCACCAACGAACAATGCCACCTCTAAATTGTCACATTGTAAATATGGTTTGTAACTTGCTTTTGCAACCACATGTCATGAAGGCAAATTCCATCTTTGAGATTTAATCTATTACTCCAATAGGATCTTCTTTTTCAGTGAAAGTTGACGGCTTGCAAGTACTTGCATCCATTTTTCTCAACTACATCATCATGATTATTCCTCCTATCCACAAGCGGTTTAGTTTGACCAACAAATCTCCTATAATTTCCTTCCTCTAACTGACCGTCATTTAATTCCGATTGTTCAACAGGCATTGAAGGTTCACTCCTGTTGTTCAGTAACAATTGTCTCATTTTCTCCCTTTGTTCAGCCATCATGGCTTGCACTCCAGCCATTATGATTGGTTCTGGTGCAACTTCTACTATAGGCACTTGCTCCATTACTTGGGGTTGAGGTTGTTAATTTCTGTTTGCATTTCCGGCTCTACTTCGAGTTTTTGTCATTTTGATCTATACACCAAATTAGACGAATTTAGATCTTCATTCACGATAGATATTTAAATTCTCCTTATCACTCCGAAACATTACATGCTAGTTCTAATATCGTAGTCGTACGCTTAGAATCCTGAACACATAAGGTTTTCAGATCCGGTCGGCAACAGACCATAGATCCGAACAATTAATGGCATATATGGCAAACATATAACATTTAGCATATAAAAGCATTTTAGGCATCTTTCCTAAAATATACCAGTCCTCGTGTCTAAAATATGGTAAACACTCGTCTCACGATCATCTCTTAGCATTCTAAGTTTAAGTCTAGAAATCCTATAAATTCCTAGTTCGCTTAAACTAATACTCTGATACTAACTGTGACATCCCCAAATTTCTCGGCCAGAAAAGACCGATTTAGTTTATGATTTTAAAATAAAATCAGAGTAATCTCTCCAATAAAAATATGCGGAATTTGTCCCAAAACAAAATATGATAAAAATTTATCAAAGCTTTTCTTAAAGAAATGTATTTTTCATTTAATTACAAAACTTGGGATGTCCACATCGATATAGACCAAAAGTATAAACAGTATATTATAGACCTTACAATAGATATTTACATCTAATGACCTATAATCCAAAAATCCCTCTTCATCATCCAACTATGCTCTGGGTCCACTACCTGTAATAGAAAAGCCTGAGTGGGTCAAGCTTTGGAGCCTGGTGAGCATATAGGGTTTTCAACACACATCAACCATTTCATCTACTCATGTTATACCCAACATACTTGTAGATAAAAAATAAATATACAGTTTAAATCATTCTAAACATGTATAAAAACTTCATTCAACATCCATTTCAAATAAAAAACAATATTTATAAACATAACACATATTTTATAGAAAATACTTCATATCTATGTGTAAGATGAAAGTGAGCACACACTCATTTGATTTAACGATAATCAGGCATCACTTTCTCTCTTAAAATAATCGTTTCCGATAAAACTGGGATGTTTTCTCAAAAACCGGGCTTCATGTGGACAGAGTTTCGACTCGAAAACTCTTTTTCTTGGGATCTTTGGGTGCTTCGGGACTTGCTAATGATGCTAGGATGGTATTTTAGGGTTAGGGGTATTTATTATAACATAGAAGAAAGTATAAGGTGGGAGGATGTACAAAATTGTAAACAAATTTTGGATGGCTTCGATCACTATTTATAGTGGTTGAACACTTGATTTACGTTGGGCTTAACTCTATGATACACTGGGCATACTACTTCTTCAACCAGTATGCTGGGTGTACAAAGAGATTATCTCTGAAGCGTCAAGGCTACGAACACGTGTCCACCATGCAATGGAGTAGGCTACGTAGCCAATCTCGGACCGTGAACACAATTAGTACGCTGGGCGTACATATTTATACGCTAAACGTACCTCTTAGTATGTTGGGCGTTCTCCCAACTTCAAAGTTTGTGCCTGAAATTTCACAAATTCATGTATTTCGCATACATGCTTCGTTTTTTATGTTCTTTATATCCACACGTAGGTGAAATTATACTCTACAACTTTCGTTTAGACTCCGTCGGCTAATTATGACTTTATTTTTAAAGTTATATTTTAATAGGCCGGGACAGAAAAAGTCCGTTGAAATTCATAACTTCTTCATCCAATTTCTGTTTTCATTTTTCTTTTTACCGTTAAACTACAATCGACAAGATTTTCGATTCACGTTTAGGTTGTATTGGCTAAAAATTGTTCGATTTAAAATTCAAGTTTCGGGCTGCATAGTGCTATACCAAATCTTAGAAAATTCATAACTTCCTCATATGAAGTCAGGTTTGGACATTATTTTTATGTATGCTCCCAGTTTAACGTATAGTACAACTTTCATTTAGATCGTTAAGGCTAAAAACACTTTATCGTAAAATCATGTTTTATGTCACACAGTGTCGTGCCAGTTCTGTCGCGAAACTTTGATAGGTCATAACTTCTTGAGTAAATTACACGACTGGTCCCTATGGTTTGGGGTAATATACACGTTTGATCCCTAATTTATTTTTTTAGCTCGGAAAATCCATATTGTTTGTCTTTGTTACAGGCTTGGTCACTACTGTGTGTTTTTGTTATTTGTTTGGTCTCTGTCATACCTAAAATGACTATTATTTAAATATGAAAAAAAATTGTGGAGTAAATAAGATAAGGTGACGAGGATGGGTTTGAAGGTGTATTTATTTAAAAAAAATAAAAAAATTAAGGGTAAAATAGTCTTTTAGGTAAGAGAGGGACCAAACGCGTAACAAAAACAAATAATAGGGACCTTCCGAGTTAAAAAAATAAGTTAGGGACCAAACACGTAAATTACCCAAAACTATGGGGACCATTCGTGTAATTTACTCTAACTTCTTCATTATAACTCAGATTTCAGTATTCTTTATATCTCCGGAATCATTGTTTCAACCACTACAACTTCCTTCATAGATATCGGGTTTATCTAATATTTATTTTCGACGCTTATTTTTATTCTTAATTTGTTAAATCATAATAATTAAGTATAAACACATAATACTCAAATAATACATCTTTATTATTTCAAAACAAGTTACAAAGGTTGACCTAGTCTATTACGTCATCATTAATGCCTAGCCTAGAAACAAAGGCGTTGCAATATATTACCTGCATCATAGAACCTTTTTGCTATTTTCTGGCACGCTTTATCCCGTAGTTCTTTCTGACACACCTCATTTAGCATTTGTTGTTTCCCTTTTTTCTACCTTTAAGTGCATCCTCGGGTTTTGGAGTGAAAAACATATTAATTGGCCCTTTCTGTTTTGGTTTCTTTCTGGGGGGTAGTTTGCTACTACCTTCACCCCCTTTTACTGTTATTTCAATACAATATTCTTCATCAACTCCTTCATAGTCATCATCAAAGCCCTGCATCCTTGATACCATTTGAATGTTGTCCCTTGCTTCTTGTTTCATTTTTCATATAATCTAACACTTTTTCTAAAAATGATTAGGACATTGCAGGCACTTAGTAACATTCGCAAAACCTCCAACAAGGTGTTTGAAATGACTTGCACCACCCCTAGTTACATTCAAACAAAAGGTGCACGTAAAATTGTTTCTAATGTTAGGGTCTTGCACACTCTACCTTCTTACAAGATCTATTTTCATGTCGGATGAAGCATTGACTGCATTGTTAGTATCCATGAATGAGAGTAGAAAGAAAAACAAAAAAGAGAAGGTTAAGTGTCGATTAAGGAAGAGTACGAAAAAGGAAGAGTGAAACCATGGAAGATTAATAAATAAAGAAAGAGAGGAGAACAAGATTGTCGTGTGATCATGTGATCAATGTGTTGTGCCTCTTAGTATTCTGGCTTGTATATCTCTAGGGTAGAAGTAGGGCCAACCAGAATTAATTAACAATTTGATGGGCTTTTTTGATTTTTTAAAGAATACTGGTCTGACCATGATGCGCCAATGCATGATACATTGGATGCGCACACATTTCTTAGCAACATCTAGGTTGCATCTCCTCACAGGTTTGTTGCCCATAACACATCTCAACGCAACCACATCAAGCACACTTTTTTAAACCAACGATGAGATGCAGACACATTGTATTGAGGAAAACCAGAGGAGAACAAGTGTACGAATGAAGTCAATATCCAACTGCTTTAGCCATAGCCAACTTATTTTAGCCGAAGCCAATGAACAGTAATCGGCTCAGCTGGTTATTGTTTATAAGCCAACTCCCTTATATATATATACACACACACACACACACTAGTACAGAAAACATTTATTGATGTGGTTAAAATAATTAATTGATGCGAGTATTGAACCGCACCAAAAAATAAGCAAAACCGCACAAAAAAATAGCCAAAATTGCACAAAAAATAGCCAAAACTGCCTAAAAAAATAGCCAAAACCTCCTAAAAAAATAGCTAGCTAAAACCGCCTAAAAAAATAGCTAGCTGAAACTCCCTGGCTAACTGTTGCACCTCAATAACCGGTGCAAAATCAACTTTGAACTTGGTAGTAAAATCAACTCAAGTCATCACATCAAGTGCTGCGTCATCCCCGATGACATGCCCAATCTCCTCCCACCAATTGCGTGCCTTGTCCTTCAGAAGACAGGATGCTAGTCTGACCTTGTCCCCCTCGGGACATCTGCTGGTGCGGAATACATTGGCAACATCTGCCAACCATCTAGCACTCGCAATGGGATCTCGCGCTCCATGATAGTCAGGAGCTCCACAAGCTCTGAACTCCTTGAAAGTGAGTGTGCACGACCCCATCATGGCCGCCACCTCAGCATGGAATGTGCTCAACCTCTCATCCATCAGCTCCAAAATACCCTCCTTGATCGAACCAAAGATCATATGAGTCTACTCAAGTATGATATGAGTAATCTCTGAAGATAAAAACTCCCTCGTCTGCTCATCCAAATGCTCGGCCCCCGAGCCTGATCCTGATCCCTCACCGACACCTGAATTGCCGCCTGCTGGTCTTGGGCGTAAAACCACCATTCTGAAAACACATCATATCAAACGTCAGAAATACTGATATATATCGAGGGATCACTACTACTACAAGTTTCCTGGTCTCATCTCAGCCTTCCTTGATTCAAGTACAGTTCTTCTGCTTTCAGTGGTACGGGCCCATACTACCTTCCACATCTATCCGTACTTTCCTCAAGAACTGCCTCGACTCCACCAAGTTACTACTGCTGCTACTGATCTCTGTTACTCTCATCCTGGGCTTAGCCTAGGGAAATCTCTGACTCAACCTAGTCCTCCGTTGTTGAAGGCCTCCTTGTAATGTCAATTAACCATCACCTGAATACCATCACATGTAACGAGGCTCGGATAATCCTTCGAGTAAAAGACTCATCCCCACAACGGTTAGACTCAGACGAGAGCTGCGCAATAGGGTCAAATCCAACTCTCTGAGATTATTCAACCCTGATCACATGTGATGTGACATATTCACCTAATGACTAACTCTTATCACCCAGAGTCCCACAAAGCACAAAGCAATCAACATTCGGTCACAGGTGTTAGAAAATAGGGGATGAATAGATTACTTGGATTCTCTGAAAGTCTTGATTCACTATCAAATTGAAGTATTTCGATAGTACAGATTGAATACTCGATTGGATGAAATTTAGATAATGAAATCTGAGAATGTATATGAAAAATGTTCTTCAAGATGTACCAGAAAAATGACCAAAAAACGGATATATCATTCCTGTCTGAAAACTGTCAATAGACAGTTACAAACTGTCATAAAACTACCAAACCTGTCATTAAACGGATCTCAAGGAAAAAAGGGTCAACTTTCTAAATTGGGATTTTTAATGCATTTTTTTTAATATAGCCAGGGGCTCTGCCCCTTGGACCCTACCAGGGGCTGCCGTCCCTGGGACTCCGCTCCCAGGGGCGCTGCCCCCAAACCCCTGTTCGTTTAGGGGCTTCGCCCCTAAATAACAATGTACATTGAATCTTGAAAAACTTGAACAAGTGTGCACTTCTACACCATCCTAACTTGTTCAATATTCAACAAGATCACTTTTGGTCAACAAATTTAATCCTATTACACTTAAATAGTATTTGATGATATAAAATCACCAACAAGCCTCCCCCATTTAAATGTAATCCTGATTAACCTTAAAACAAAACATAAACAACAACAAACTAATGCATAAATGAAATGTCATGACGATTGAATTTCATATTAGTATATTACTCAATCCAAATATTCGAATATCAGGGTGTCACTAAGGATTGAACCCTTTCTATTCAAAGTGAATACATGAAGATAATACACACACCAGTTTACATTCTCATAATTTCTAACTTGACACTATATTTTACTAGCTTGTGTTCCACCCTTCAATAAGCATATCAAAGCTAAGTCCCAACTTCTTGAAGCAATTAAACTTCATGCTTATATAGATAGTTCTTTTATTCTTGCACCTGCAAATGCAATTCTTTAAAGAACTATTAAGAAATAAATTTTCAACCTCCTTAACTTGCAGTACTGAACACATACCTTGGTATGATTATAAAAATGTGTTCCAATTTTCAAATATCAAGCTTTCCACATTGAATTCAACATCTAATATTGCATTAAATGGGAATTGGGTATCTTAATATAAAAGATTTTAAGTGGACTTTAAACCCATCCCTATAGCCGCCTTGTGCACAAGATCTCTTGCTAACCCTTTGGTTAGATGATCAGCTAAATTCAACTGAGTTGTTACAAATTCCACAAATATCACACCATTGATGATGAGATCACAAATCATGCTGTGTCTAATACCTAAATGTCTAGACTTTCCATTGTACACTTGACTATAAGCCTTAGCGAAGGTTGCGACACTATCACATCTGATAGAAATAGTAGATATTGGTTTGGGCCATAATGGAATTTCATAAATCAAATCCTTAACTACTCAGCTTCTTTACCATCAGCAGACAGTGCAACAAACTCAGACTCCATGGTTGAGTTAGTAATTCAAGTTTGTTTCTTAGATGCCCAAGAAATGGCACCTCCTCCAAGAAGAAACACCCAACCACTTTTAGAGGAGTGATCCTCTAAGTTGTTAATCCAGCTGGCATCTGAACCTTCCAAAACAGAAGGATATCCACTATAAGTTAAACCATAATTCATGGTCCCTTTCAAGTACTTGAATACTCTACTCACAGCCTGTTAATGATGCGAACTAGGATTACTAGTATATCTACTAAGCCTTCCCACAACATATGTTATATCAGGCCTAGTACTAACCTTGGCATAAATTAGACAACCAATAGCCCTAGAATATTCAAATTGAGACACTAGAGATCCTTTATTTGGTAAAAGCTTGAGACTAGGATCTATAGGAGTGCTAACAGGAGAACAATTCTCAAAGTTAAATTTTTCAATATCTTCTCAATGTAATGAGATTGAGAAATTGAAATCCCATTGTTTCCTTGCTTAATTCATATACCAAGAATTACCTCAGGTAATGAGAAGATTTTGGAAATCCCATTACTTCGGTTGAATGCACTTGAGAAGTTTTAAGAAATTGTACTAGCATACAATGCCAAGCTCATACTATCAGGCATAACCTAAACAGGTTATCCCACTATTGTCTACTTTATACTAACATGCAATTCTCATAAAGCTGGAACACATATATCAGACACATAAGGCATTATTCCTAGATCCTTAGTCCTACTCTAGCATGCTGTTCTACTGAAACTGAAACTGTTAATCATAACATAAACTTGTATGGGTAATTTGGGAGTACTTACTTGAGCTCGGCTGATCGCATCCACCACACCCTTTTCTCTTTTTAAGAAAACTCTTTTTCTTTCTAAGTTTTTTTTTTTCAAAAATTCTTTTAAAAAATGTTTCTCTTTTGAAAATCTTTTACCATTTCCTCAGTTTGAGTTCAGACACACTCGAAAGCGTGCCCAAATCCCTCAAACCAAGCTCTGATACCAACTTGTAACATCCAGAATTTACAACCCCAAAATTTTTGTTTTAATATTACTAAAAACCATAATATCAAATGTTATATAATAAAACCATGAATCATATGTCTCAAAATGCCATAGTAAATGTATCAATTCAAAACTGAAGTCAATATCATATCAAAATATCCGAATAAAACTCCCATGATAAAACTGCAACTGTGGTGTATGTGCCATGCCATCAACCCGAGCTCTTCCCCTTGCTAGCGGAAGTAACTGAAACCAAAACTGAAACTGTAAGTGCAAAGCTTAGTGAGCTCCCCCAGACTACCACATACCATACATCAACATAAAAAGAACACATACAACAATTACTGGGCCCCGCTCACTGCATCGGGCCCTTCCCGGCATCAGAACAAAGTTCGGAATAACTTGGACCCCGCCCACTGCATCGAGCCCCGTCCGACATTGGACCGAAGTCCGAAGTAACAAGGGCCCCGCCGACTGCATCGGGCCCCGCCCGACATCGGACCGAAGTCCGGAATGAAATGGATATAACATATCAAGAACATTTAGCATAATCACATACTGTATCGGCTTGCCCGACATACTATACATAACAACACATGCTTGAATCACGAAGACATCAATCATACATACTATTGCTATCTAAACGGGCTGGCATTGTGGCCGTAGACCCATTCCTACTGGAAGAGGACTCACCTCGTAAATCTGGCTGCTGAGATGCTAATTCTAAAACTGGCTGACTGGTGCTCCGGAATTCTCCGGCTACAAATCCCAAAAACACTAGATCAGGTACTGATTACTTCCCTCAGGGTAAAATGACTATTTTACCCCTGGTCAAAGTCAACTTTTAGTTGACCGGACTCACCGAGTCAGGGTATAGACTCGTCGAGTCCCTCCAACTATAGATCTGAACTCTAACTCACCGAGTCCATTCCCACTCACTGATTCACCCTAAGCTCTCAAATCGGGGAAAAACCGGGGACTCACGACTCGACTCGTCGAGTCTGAAGAACAACTCGCCGAGTCCCAAGCATGCAGATTCCATACAATCGATTCTAATCCACTTCAGTGCATCCAACCCACAGATCTAAGCTCATGGGACTATCTAAACACGTAAAGTTGCTAACTTGACGTGTAACCAACATGTAATAAAGCAATAACACTCAAACTTTACTATTATGGGGTTAATAAGCCAAAACAAAGCCATGGATTGCCAAAAAGGTGATCTGCTTGAGCTTATGGAGCTCAAGAGAGGCTAGATCTGAGATATGACTCGATCATAAGGCTTTATCACAAAGGATTTGGGGTTTTTCAGCTGAAAACCAACAATTTGGTGACAAACTAGATCTATTAGCACAATAAGCAAGATGGAAACTTTATTACTAGAAGGAATGACCAAAGAGGAGTGTATCCTGGATCTAATTCCTCTTCCTTGAGCTCTTCAACCTTCTCCTTCTTCTTCTTCTTCTTGCTCCAAAAATGTACCAAAAGTTCCTTCACAAGGCAAAATCACTCACATACACTTCAAGGAGGCTAGGGTTTTGGGAATAGGTCTCTTGGGAGTGAAGGGGGCTGGCTTGGGGAGATAATGAAGTTTAAATAGGGTGCAAACCCTTGAAATTAGGGTTTCATCCAGACAGGCAGACTCGTCGAGTCCCAGAATGTGGACTCGTCGAGTAGCCAACTTAAACTGCGTGCAAATCCCGTCTCTACTCGACGAGTCGGGCTACTAAATCGTCGAGTACCCATTAAGAAATGAAAATTACATTTATTTAAATCTCATACCAGAAAATAGGTAGTTACAACTCTCCCCCACTTATCTTAGACTCCGTCCTCGAAGTATGTTGCTGCTGAATCTGAAAATAACTCTGAGTAATGTTCCCTCCTCTCCTCCTCGGTCTCCCTCGTCCACTCTGAATCCTTTTGGTGCTGCCACTGCACCCTCACTGACTGAACCACCATGTTCCTCAAGGTCTTCATCTTCTGATCTAAGATCGCAACTGGTCTCTCGATATAATTCAGGATGCTATCAAACTGAATATCCTCCAAGGGTACAACTGCTGACTCGTCCACCAAACACTTCCTCAACTGAGAAACATGGAAAGTGTCATGGATCTGGTTAAGCTCTGTTGGGAGATCCAATCGGTAAGCAACCCGACCGACCCGGGCCAAAACCTTAAAGGGACCAATAAACCTGGGGCCCAACTTTCCCCGCTTCCGGAACCTGATAACACCCTTCCAGGGCGATACCTTCAGGAGAACCATGTCGACCACCTGAAATTCCAAATCCGAACGCCTCCTATCAGCGTAACTCTTTTGCCGACTCTGCGTAGTCTGTAGTCTGCTACGGACCTGCTGGATCAACTTTGTGGTCTTGAGCACCACCTCGGTGCTCCCGATGACTCGCTGACCGACCTTTCTCCAATAAATCGAGGTCCTACACTTCCTCCCATACAACATCTCGAAAGGATGGCGGTCAATACTAGCGTGGTAACTGTTGTTATACGAAAATTTTGCTAATGAAAGATACGTATCCAACAGCCACCGAAATCTAGGACACATGCCCGAAGCATTTCCTTGAGGGTCTGAATTGTCTTCTCGCTTTGCCCGTCCGTCTGAGGGTGGAAAGCGATGCTAAAATGAAGACGAGTCCCCATCTTGTCATGAAACTGCTTCCAGAAACTGGAAGTGAACCAGACGTCTCGATTTGATACTATTGATACAGGCACTCCGTGCCATGCTACTATCTCGCGCACATAAATATCGCCTAGCTTCTCAGCCGATATACTCTCCTAGATCGGTATGAAATGTGTACTCTTGGTGAGCCGATCCACCACGAACCAAATCGAATCAACTCCACGTACGGTCCTGGGAAGCTTAGTGATGAAATCCATAGTGATATCCTCCCATTTCCACACAGGAATTTCTAAAGGTTGTATCTTGTCGTGGGGTCTCTGGTGCTCCGCCTTGAACTTCTTGTAGGTCATGCATCTTTCCACATACTAGGCTACGTCCCGCTTCATGCAGGGCCACCAATAGTCGGGGCGAAGATCTCTATACATCTTGCTGTACTCCACCCCAATACGGTACCCATACTCTCCCATGAAGGGTCAACAATCCTCTACTGTCATAGTCAAAGGAAGCTACTCGGCCCACAATCCTCTCACACTTCTGCCTCTGGTGGGATGTCAAGTCCACCAAGCAAATTACACCATTTGTTTGCAAATAAAACGTAATATAATGGTAAAAAGGGGTATCGATCCACGGGGAAATGGTTGTATTCAATTACCAATGCAATCTAAAAGAACTATTGTAAGTAAACTAACTAACTACAATTAAACTAAAGAGGAGGGGGGTGTTTGATTCCTTGAAGACTAAAAAAACTTGAATAATTAAAAATCTTGCAATTAAGCAAGTTGATGAGATGCTCAAAGGTTGGGAATAATTGGTTAACTATGGCAATTCAACACAATGAACATTTATGTGTTTATCATTAGGATCTAATACAAAGCTTATCCTTCATCCCAAATTGGTTATAGCAATCATGAAGCATGATATGCCAAGATTCCTCATAGGTAGTATGGAGGTTGGGGAAGCCCACAACACACCTTCTTAATTAAGATCAAGGGTCAATTGAAGCAAATAATCCCAAGAAATCAATTATCCTTAAGAATGAAGGAATCCCCAATTCCTAGAGGATGTCAAATGCTTACACATCCATAAAGGAGCTATGATTCATAAGCTAGAGATGATTTCTACCATCATAAAGCCTTTTTTCTAGATAAATTCAATGATCCAATGCAAAATCAATGAAACAAATCAACCATTGCTCAATCAAATACTAAGCTCACGATCAAAGCATCAAATAAGCATAAGAATTGTAAAGTAGAATCATAAACATGGAATAAATTGATAATCAACATAAATCCTTCAAAACCTACAAACATTCATTGGTTTTCAACCAAAGTCAACCAAATAAGAGTATTAGCCACTCATAGCAACAAAGTAACAAGAACAATAATCAAATTGCATAAAGAAACTACCTAAGATTTGGAAAGATGAAAGGAAATGGTTTCTAGCTCCCAAAATCGCCTCTTGCAGGTCTCTAATGGTGAAAAATCGTCAAATGAGCCTCTAGATCTGATCCCCCAGATTTATGGTGAGCCAAATGACCAAAATGCCCAAACTGGGCAGTTGCGCGGGTACCCGCGCAAATGTTGCTGTAATGCTTTTGGTCCTTCATTCCTCCACTCCACCTTTCCACTACCAAAGATTCCTTTGGTCCCCCCTTGTCCATGTAATTTGAATCCACCAATCATCATTTAGCTATTAAATGGATGCTCCAAACCCAAAATTAGAAATTTATGATCCATATTTATAAGCCCAAATAATCCAAGCCATCAACTTTAAAAGCCCAATTCTTCTTCTTTGATTCCGCCAAGCCCAATAATGCCTCGGGAGCCCACTAAGCCGTCTTCACTCTAATCCACAATCACAAAAAGCTCCAAAACCCTGCAAAATTCCTCATGCAACATAACAAGTCCCCGATACGATCCATGATAAAGAAATTAATTAAAATACAATGCAATACTAATAAAAAGAGCTAAAAATCTAAAATAAACTAATAAAAATAAGGAAATAAAATAAGCTATCAACCTCTCCTCCTTTAGGCCCTCAACATGTGCTTCTCTAATCTGCTCCAACAAGTGAGTAATCACTGTTATCCTCAAACAAATATCTCTGATCGGGGCTGCGACCGCCTTGCGGCTCAGGGCGTCGTCCACTACATTGACCTTACCTGGATGATAAAGGATCTCACAATCATAATCATTTACCACATCTAACCATCTGTGCTGCCTCATGTTCAAATTCGGATGATCCATGAGGTATAGATTACATAACGTTAACAGCAAATACATTGTATTTTAAATGAACATAATTATTCAGATTAGAAAATAATCGCATAAGTATAAATTTAAATTAATCAATCATAACAATTGTTAAAAGTAATATTAAATAGATAATTATATTTAATTTTATTAATGAGGAAGGTGAGATGATATCAATTAATAATATTACTCAAAATATTATGTCAAAGTTAATATCAATAACATAATTTTTTAAACATATATTTTTCAACACTTTACCAACATATTTTTAACCTGCGCTAGCTGCGCAACACGCGAAAATTCGTCTAGTCATACTATATTATGAATGAATCATTTTTCTTTCACCAAATTCATTTAAAACTCACATGACTTTTCACTGTCTTTCTAATAATAATGATTATAAGTTGGTTAACAAGGTTAAATAAATATCAAAATTAAAGTGTAATCATATATAAACTAAATTTCAATATTAAAATAACATTTTTACTTCTACTTATAAAGTTATGTTTTTTTTAACTTTTAACATATTATACTTAATTTATTAATTTTAATATATTGTTGGATGTAAACCATTATCATTTTAAAGATACAATTTTGAAACAATTGGTATAAAATACTTAAATTATTAATTTAATTATAACATTACATGGTCAACTTAAATATAAATATAAATTTAACTTAAACAATTCAAAAAGTATTTTGTAAATAGTTAAAAGTGATAAATTGTAGTGTCTTTCTAATAATGATTATAAGTTGGTTAATAATGTTAAATAAATATCAAACCTAAAGTGTAATCATAAATAAACTAAATTTCAATTTTAAAAAATATCTTTACTTCTACTTATAAAGTTATGTCTTTAACTTTTAAGATATTATACTTAATTTATTAGATTTAAAATATTGTTATATGTATACCATTATCAGTTTAAAGCTATAACTTTTGAACAGTTTGTACAAAATACATAAATTGTTAATTTAATTATAACATTAAAGTGAAACTTAAATGTAAATTTCAGTTCCGTTCAAAAAACCAAAGAATATTTTGTAAATAGTTATAAGTGATAAATTATAGTGATAAATACAAAATCTAAATCGTAATCTCAATTTAACTAAAATATTTCTTAAAGATATTTTTATAATCGTTAAAAGTTTTCAAATAAGTAGCTTAAAATAAATTACAATAACAATAGTTAAAAATAACTATATATAATTGATTATAATGTTACATTTAAAATCAAAAACAATGTTTGATGTTTTAAATAATTATAATGATAAAAATTAAAACATTAACCAAATAAATTAAAAAAATTAATTAACAATAACAACAACTATAAATAATATTAAACCATATATTATATTTAATTTTATTCATGTGTAACTCACGGGTAAAAGTCATTTAAACAATTGAAATTATTTAATATAATAAATGTATATATTACCATATAATTCATAATAATCAATATATTATATCAAATTTTACAACAATGTTATATATATATATATATATATATATATATATATATATATATATATGTGTGTGTGTGTGTGTGTGTGTGTGTGTATAATGACTTCAACTATATAGGTGTTTCTGTGCAACGTGCGAACATTCGCCTAATATCTTATAATAAAAGCATTTTTACTCGAACCATATTTATTTGAAACGTCCTATTTGAATGAATACCACTCAACAGTCTCTTAATAATGATTAACCATTCAAAGGTTTTATAACCTATATAAATGTTTAATAAACAATTAATTGATAGTCTACTGTAAAAAACCCAATCTCTTTGAGTAGACATACAAAATAAAATCACATACAAAATTCACAAAGAAAACAAGTTTAAAGGTTTTTGTGTTAATTTGAAGGTTTTGGACCATTTTTCGAGCCATGTTATTATGTTATAGATTTTAATTTATAAATTTGTTATATACTAAATTTTTAAATATTTTTATTGGTTTAAATATTCTTTTAAGACGATCATTGTATGGTGTCGTTAAAATGTAAATTAGATTAAATTTATATTATCGATCATATGTTATAGAAGGTGCTATAGATAATATTTAATTAAATATTGTATATATGTTTGTATGTTTGTGCTTCTTCAAAGTAATAATTAACTAAAAATCATGGATATATCATATTATCCATATTATCTATGTAAGTGTCTTTTAAATTGCAAATTGTCTATCTTATATTATATGTTTAAGATTTTAATTATAATAATAAATGTTTTTTTTTAAAGTTTTCTTTCCAAAATATGATTTTAACTTTTTAATATATTATAGTTAACTTATTAGTTTAAATATGTTATTGTATGTGAGCAATTATCAATTTAAAGCAAGGTTCTAAATAACGTAAGGCGTGACTTGGCGGCAATGTCAAGCCTCAAGCTTTTCCGAGCCTTGGCGAGTCACATCGTTTGTAAGGCATGACTTAAGGCAGCAATTTTGTATATAATTCATATTTTTATACGTGTTTTTTGCTATTATTCATTTTTATACACATATATGGGTCAAGGCGGCGTTTTGGCAAAGTTTGGCGGCATATGCAAGCCTTGGAGTCATGGTGTGCCATGACGAACTTTTTAGAACCTTGTTTTAAAGTAACAACTTTTGTATGATTTATGATTTTATGTACAATAGTTAAATTATTAAATTTAATATAATATCAAACGGATAACCTAAATCAAAATATGAGTTAAACTTCAAAAAAATCAAGAGACTATTTTATTAGTTAAAAATTATAAATTATAGTGATAAATTTAAATTGTAATCCTAAATTAACAAAAAGAATTCATTAAACTACTTTAATAATCATTAAGAATTTTCAAATAAGTATCTTAAAAATAACTTACAATAAGAATATTTAAAAGTAATATTATATAAAAAATTATAATGTTATCTTTAAAAACAAAAATAAATTTTTTGTTGTTTTTAATAATTACAATCAAAGAAATTAACAATATTAAATAAATTTAAAAAAAGATAAATTTATGAAACCAAATTAAAATAATTAAAAGTTTCCAATTACATTATTTTTAATAACTTACAACAGCAATACTTAAAAACAACATTATGTACAAAAATTATATTGTTACTTTTGAAAGTAAAAATAATGTTTGATGCTTTAAATAATTACAATGATATAAATTAAAATCTTAAGCAAATAAACTTTTTGAAATTAATTAATCATAGCAATAACTGTAAATATTATTAAACCATATACTATATTTAATTTTATTTATAATTAACTACATAGAGGCCATTGAGACAATTGAGATTATAAAATTTTAAAAGATGCCTATATTATCAAATAATTAAAAAAACAATATTTATACCAACTTATTATAAGATTTATTATATAAGCATTAACAACATCATCAATTATATATTAAAAAAAACATATATTCGTAAAAATTTCAAATATATTGATGTATTATGTGCAATGCACGAGTATTCGCCTAGTATACTTATAAATGAAACATTTTTCCTTTCAGTATATTCATTTGAAACCCCCTTGCATTTTTTTTTTCATTCACCACATTTATTTGAAACTCCATGACTTTTCAATTTCTTTCTAATAAGATTATAAGTTGATTATAAGGGTTAAATAAATATTAAACCTAAAGTATAGTCATATATAAACTAGATTTCAATATTAACATAATATCTTTACTTTACTTATAAAGTTATATACATACATATATATATATATATATATATATATATATATATATATATATATATATATATATATATATAACTTTTAACATATTATAATTAATTTATTAGTTTTAATATATTGTTGGATGTAAATCATTATCATTTTAAAGATATAATTTTGGTACAATTTGTATAAAATACTTCAATTATTAATTTAAATATAATATTATAGGGTCAACTTAAATATAAATTTTATTTTAACTTAAACAACCCAAAAAATATTTTGTAAATAGTTAAAATTGATAGATTTTAGTGTCTTTCTAATAATGATTATAAGTTGATTAATAATGTTAAATAAATATCAAACCTAAAGTCTAATCATAAATAAACTAAATTTCAATTTCAAAATATCTTTATTTCTACATATAAAGTTATGTCTTTAACTTTTAACGTATTATACTTAATTTATTAGATTTAAAATGTTGTTGTATGTAAACCATTATTAGTTTAAAGCTACAACTTTTGAACAGTTTGGATAAAATACTTAAATTGTTAATTTAAATATAACATTATAGTATCAACTTAAATATAAATTTCAGTTCCACTTAAAACCAAAGAATATTTTGTAAATAGTTATAAGTGATAAATTATAGTGATAAATACAAAATCTAAATCGTAATCTCAATTTAACTAAAATATTTCTTAAAGATATTTTTATAATCGTTAAAAGTTTTCAAATAAGTAGCTTAAAATAACTTACAATAACAATAGTTAAAAATAACTATATATAATTGATTATAATGTTACATTTAAAATCAAAAACAATGTTTGATGTTTTAAATAATTATAATGATAGAAATCAAAATATTAAGCAAATAAATTTTAAAAACTAATTAAAAATAACAACTATAAATAATATTAAACCATATATAATATTTAATTTTATTCTTGTGTAACTCGCAGGTAGAAGTTATTTTAACGAATAAGGTTATGCAATTATAATAGATGTATATACTATCATATAATTCAAAATTATCAATATATTATATCAATTTAGTATACGAATTATTATATCGAATTTAACAACAACTTTATTGTTATATTAAAAAAACATATATTTGTAAATATTTCAACTATCTAGATGTTGCTGCGCAACATTCGGGAATTCACTTAGTATACTTATAAAATATGCATTTTTACTTGCACCATATGCATTTGAAACCTCCATTACTTTTCAATTTCTTTATGGGAATTATTATAAATTGATTTGTAATGTTAAATTGATATAAAAACTAAATTCTAATCATACGTTAACTAAACTATAATATTAAATATTATATTTTACTTCTTTTTATAAAATTATGACTTTAAATTTTTAACATATTCTAGTTAACTTATTCGTTTAAATATGTTGTTGTATGACTTTATAATTTATGATTTTATGCAAAACAATTAAATTAGTAATTTCAATATAATGTGAAGTGGTTAATTTAAATCAACATTTCAATTTAAATTGAAAAAAATCAAGATTTTATAAATAGTTAAAAGTTATAAATTATAGTGTTAAACTTAAATTGTAATCCAAAATAAAAAAATATAAAACTATTTTTTATAATCATTAAAAAATTCAAATAAATAGCCTAAAATAACTTACATCAATAATAGTTAAAAGTAATATTATATAAAAGTTATAATGTTATCTTTAAAAACAAAAGCAATGTTTGTTATTTTAAATAATTACAAAGAAACTAACAATATTTATCAAATAAATTTAAAAAAAAATAAATTTCTGAAACCAAATTAAAAGTTTTCGAATATATTATTTTTAATAACTTATGACAACAATAGTTAAAAGTAATATTATATACAAAAAATATATTTTTACCTTTAAAAACAAAAACAATATTTGATGTTTTAAATAATTACAATGATATAAATTAAAATTTTAATCAAATAAACTTTTTAAAAATTAATTAATCATAACAATAAGTATAAATATTATTATATCATATATTATATTTAATTTTATTTATTAGTAGCCTGCAGGTAGAGGTTATTGAAACAATTGAGAACAGATGAGTATTTGCCTGATAAGATATAAAATTTTAATTTGTACACAACGAAGTATTAAGAAACGTGGCGGATGTTACGGCTGCCATTGCGTTTGAGATTTAACTTTTGAGCATGTGAACACAAAGGATACATCATTTCAGTCAATAATACTTTTTCGGATTGCTATAATAATATTTTAATCATCAGTTATTCAAGGTGGAAAACTAGAAAAGTAAAACGTCGTCATTGTAGTATGGGGTAGTGGGAAATGAGCAAGTGAGCAAATTAGATGTTTTTTAGTTGGTTAATTTCATTTGATTTAAATTACTATAAACCTATAATAACAAAAATTGCAATATAATACTGTTTATTATAGTATTATATTTACGAATAAATGCCGACATAATATTTGCCTAAATGCAAAGCAAATTAAGAAAAGAAACACAAAGATTCAATAATACAAAAAATAATTTTGTAACAATTTTTATTAGTTTCAATTTAAACTTTTTTTTTAAATAAAAAAAATCACTGTTCTAATTAAATATTGTAATATAATATTATATACTATATAATATTTTTAATACTCTATAATAATATTATTAAGATTTTTTTATATATTTTAAAATTATTTAGAAATTAAAAAGTATATATTATTAAATATTCTAAGAATTTCGTATTTAAACATTTTACAAATAAATACATATATTGCATATTAATTAATACTATTCTATTAAAAAAATCAACTAGAACGTTTTCATCATAAGAACTCGCTATGCTAGCATCCAGTTAAAATGAACTGGCGAACGTTTTCATTATAAGAACTCGCCAGAGCAAAATATTGTTGTAGTTAATTATAAAACCATGTTTTCTTTATAAACATGATGTCGGTTATGTAAGCGTCACTTTCCGTTCCCTATGATCGTATATCTGATTGCACCTCTCGAGATCTTGCTGGTCTCTGTTTCGTGTTCATCCTCAAAGGTACAAATACAATTTACTGTCACCGTCTCATTTTCTATATTTCTTTTTGTTCTTCGACTCTGTTTGATTGATGACTAGAAAACTGATTTACAAATTACAAAACCATTTTTCTTTTTATAAATTTATCCCTCCATATGTTTAGTAGCGTACCTGATTTTTTTTCTCTTTTTCTTTAAGGTAACTAGTAAACATGCCCTTGTATCGCAACGGGTTTCTTTTTATGGTAATGTAATGAGAAGAAGGCAGACACTTGGCCGTTGGCTCTATAAGTTAATTTATAATTTTATTTATTCTATTTTTTTATATGTAATTTTAGTTAGTTAAATCTAATGAAGTAATGATTATATTATAGTTTTTATAATTTACTTTTGATGAATCCGTTTTAATAAATAGAATTGTTTACTTGATAAACCATATTTTTCCAGTTTCCGTAGACGTTTTATTAGTGAACTAAAAATCTACAACGTCAACAACAAATATTATTGTAGAAAACATTATAAAAGGTAACTTGTTTCTCACAGTTTAAATCATACATTTTATTATTTTTGCATCGTACAATGTATATTTCTTTTTATGTTTTTCTGCGAAAAACTAGTATAAACTACAGCATGTCTTAGGTTTTTCCTTTTCTTTTATTTTCTCCTTTTTTTAAACTATCCTTTTAATTTATATGTTGTATTAAAACAGAGTTAAAATTTAGAGACAACGTTATAAAATAGTAATTTACACATTAAATTTCGTGATACAATCCCCTGGACTCGTCCATCACTTTCATCTTTACAAAAAATACAAAAAGTCGATTGGCAAAAAAAAAGACTAGTCTTCAGACACTAACTCACACTGAGCTTAAGCTTGAATTCCAATCTTTAACTGTATCTATCGTCCTTTGTTTTACCAAGAAGCAGAGCTTTCTGACAAACTCAAAATCTCCTCCAAGTAATCAGCACCCAGGTCCTCAAACACCACCACATTCTTATGATCTTCATCTAACTTCATCTCTTTCCTCTTCTTCTCTCTGATTATAGCTTTCCTTCTGATGGAGTGACTCCTTTTCAATGCCAACACAGGAGAACCCCCTTCCTCAAACCTGTAATCCATTTCTCTAAGCGACTCGTAAACCGTCTCTACAGGAAAGTTAAGAACTGCCATTGAACCCCTAGCGGCAAATGCTGCTTGATCATATGCTAAAGCAGCCTCCTCAGCTGTATCGAACGTCCCCAACCAAACCCTAGCGCCATTCCTTGTGGAATCTCTTATTTCTGCTGCATATTTTCCCCATCTCCGCGCACGTACACCTCTGTAGCTAATCTTGTCAGCTGCAGAAGATGTTGTCTGGTGATCATAAGACGACTCGGCCAGCATTCCAAAGAGAACCATCTCCTGGGAATCGTTTTCATTAAAGGGAAGGGATTCGTTTGAAGTATCAGAAAAGAATGAAGAGTCCATGAAACTTGGGTTTTCTGTTATTAATGAATGAGAATCTTTGAAGAGATACGATGTTTTTCGGTTGATAAGTTGGTGTTTGGTGGAATCTGAAGAAGGGGGTTTATATAGGCTGACAGAAGTACTGCTTCTTTCTATAAGAAGAGAACAGTGGCAAATGTTGAAAATGGAAGCTTTTAGTGGGACTTTCAAAGGGGTGGATGCACGAATGGGTCAAAAAAGTAGATTTGGTGGCTCTGGTCAGAGGCCAATACCATGACATCAGGGCTGATGGTTTTAACTTATGTTTTTTAAAGAGTCTCAAGACTAGTTTTGTAAAGTTTTTTTTTTTTTTTTTTTTTTTTTTTTTTTTTTTTTTATCCATACGCTTTTTATTTTCTATTAAAAGATATATTTATAAAATTCTTTATATTTTGTCTATTAATAAAAAATCACTTTTGATTATTTTTTTGCAATTAAACCACTGTATTGCAATTTGATTCAATTTTCAGATCACCTTAAATAATAACAGATTTCCTTAAATAATAATAGATTTCAATAGTTAAATTGTAAACAAAATATTACGGGCGATTTTTTTTTTGTCAAAAATATAGGTAAATTTATTTTTTCAATTCATAATAATTTTTAACATAAATCTTATCTATTTTAAGATTAAGTTATAATTTAATTTTATTGAAACAATCATTACAATTTGTTTGAATTTTAATATATGATAATAGATAAATACAATTTTTTTAATTATACTTCTATTTACTAAAACTTAAAAGCTGATTAAATTTTAAAATTATATTGTTGTGAAATATATTGTTAGTTTTTGATGATGAAACTAATTAAAAATTTGGTAGGAAATACATCTATATATTTTATATTTGGTTGAAAAATCTTTATGTGGGTTGGTATGTATAAAAAATATGATTAAAATAAAGATGATCTGCATATGATTTTTATTATTTTATTTTATTTTTTTCGCCGGTTGCATAAATAGGTTTTTAGACAATTATAAAACCATTATTAACATCGATAACCATTATAACAATCCAACAGAGAAATAAGACCGTATGATATTTATTGTTTGGATTTTTAAAATTATAGGCATATTGACATCAATGTGGTATACTGTAATCTATATTTTATATAAATACAAAATAATTATTGTTGGGCCATCGCTAGAATAGAACTTCTATGTCATGCAGACAATATTGTGTTTCATTTTTTCTATGGATCTATGGATGAATTAATGTGATGTTTTCAACCAAGTACTTAGTATGTGAATGTATATTTCGTATCAAAATTTGATTTAGTTCCATCATCAAAAAGTGAAAGATACATTTCATAGTAATATATTTTTACATTTAATCGGTTTTTATGTTTTATTAAATAGAAGTATAATTAAAAAAATATTTATTTATTATCACATATTATAAATTAAACAAATTGTAATGATTATTTCAACAAAAATAGATTCTACTTTAGAGAGTGTTTAAAAAAAAGATTTCATTAAGATTTCTAACTTTTCAAAACTCTTTATAATTTTTGGGTTGTAAAAGTTAAATACCCCGTAAAACATATATATTTAAGACAAACACTTTTTAAAAAATAAATTATTGTCTTATTGACTTTTCTCATCGAAAAAGTTAATCCAAATACTTTTTAAAAAACTCAATTTCGCACCACGATAAGTCAATAATTCATTTTTTCTAAAAGTCTTTTTGATGTTCAAAATGAAATCTCAAACACCCTTTTAGTCTTAAAATACATAAGACTTGAGGTTAATAATTATTATGCGTTGAAAAAAAGTATTTATAATTTGGCATTTTGACAAAAAAAAGTCACCTTTAATATTTTATTTACAATTTAACCATCGAAAGATGCTATTGTTTGCGCTAACCTAAAAATTGAGCCACATTGCAAATAATACCCGGTCGCAGTGGTTATGGAACACCCTCTTTTGAATCGATTCATAATTTGGGGTCGTAACTCGAGGTTTAATTATCATAAGGTTTTGGGGCTTGGGGAAGAGAGATTTAGAACAATTTGGTTGTGGATAATGTAGGTTATGGGTACCGAGGGTTCAGTTGGTACTTTGGAGCCCAAGGTTCTAATGGTAAAAGTGATGGTTCGAGCCTTTCATAAATTAAAGTTTTTAGTTCGTGGTGTTTTAAGTCAAATGTAATTAGATATTGTTGTAAAGCTCGTCATTACCTTTCCATGGATATAAAGTGTTGGATTAGGTGTCTAAGTCCATAACTATAATTGGTATATACTTGATTTGATTGTAGCACAGTCCTTTTGGGTTGCCCTCATAACTAGCAACTAGACATGATGACTTTTAGAGAAAAGTTGAATTTATTATTTAAATTATAAATTAAAATAAATTATTTATTAGTGTATTATGAAAATAATATATTAATTAGAAATCAGATTATTTAATTAGTATTTAATCATAAATTAATTGGAATTAATTTCGAGATTAAAAGAATTAATTGAAAGTGCAGGGGCTAAAGTGCAATTGTTTAATAGTTGAGCAAGAGGTCCAAAAACCTTTCTAAGAAGGCATTGAAAGTTTTACTAAGTATAATTAGGGTTTCTAACTTATCATATGTAGATAACTAGCAAATAGACATGATGACTTTTAGAGAGAAGTTGAATTTATTATTTGAATTAACAATTGAAATAAATGATTTATTAGTGTATTATGAAAATAATATATTAATTAGAAATCATATTATTTAATTAATATTTAATCATAAATTAATTGGAATTAATTTTGGGATTAAAAGAATTAATTGAAAGTGCAGGGACTAAAGTGAAATTGTTCAATAGTTGAGCAAGAGGTCCCAAAACCCTCCTAAGAAGGCATTGACAATTTTACTAAGGATAATTAGGGTTTCTAGCTTATCATATGTAGATAACTAAGGAGGTCGATAATTATCAATTTGAATTAATAATATTTTATACAAATTCGGGTTGTCTAGTGTATCTTATCTGCACTATAAATAGACCTACAGGGCTTGAGATTTTCGGCTATCTGAATCCCAGAAGGATAATCGAATTTCTAATAGCTTCTCCTCCACTCTCCTTTCTCATCCTCTTGCTTAGTTTGGGCGTGATCTGCTAGAGGCATGATACTTGTGACGCTTGCTCTCGAAGTTCAAGATTACTAGGTTTTCATTGTTATTACTACATAACAATCAATGTATGTTTTCTTAACCCTATTTTATAGATTTCGAAAATAGTATACACCTTATAGGGTTTTCTGTTTGATGTTCCAAAAGTTTTATGTTCAATTAGAGAAAACATAGATCCAAGAATTAGGGTTGTATGCACATATATGTTTTTGTTTGTTATGCTTAAAACTCATCAGTGGTATTAGAGCCTAGGTTTGTTTTCTACTGAATTTGATTGGAATTGTTTGAATTTGATCAATTAGGGTTTATGGAAATTACACCCTTTGGACTTAGGGATTTTCGAAAGTAAGGTTTCCTAACCCTAGGTTTCAAAATTTTGAAAAGCATTTTAACCCTTTCCCTTGCCCTACAAGTTTCGAAATTAGGGTTTCCGAAACCCTCTTGATTTTCAAAATATGGCTAGGATTGAAATCCTTTCCTTTCTCCCCAATAGTAGGAATTTTCGAAAATTAGAGTTTCATGATAGGGTTTTTTTTTATTATTGGTAATTGATAATTGGATACGTAAAAAAATTGAATTATCCTACCCATGTTTTTTTGAAAATTAGGGGGACATGATTAGGTTAAATTATTTTGATTAATTTAATTGGATAATGCTTAACTGGTCTAATAAATTAATTAAAGGTTTAATTAATAAATAATTATTAAATCAATTTCTTTTAAATTTAAATTAAATTGTTTTAATTTCGAAAGTTAAAAGATTATAAAACCCTAGTATTTTTAAAAGTTTAAAATACACCTTATACTATATGTAAAATTAAATATTTAATATTTACTATATGTATAAGACTAAGTCAGTCGAACCGCTAGTACGCCTCATTTACGAAGCCGATCTATAAGGGGGTATAAGGAAACTGCCTATAAAATTATAGTTTAATGGGTGTCTACTCTCACCCACCGCTTCCTTGATTGGTGGAGGGTCGTTAGCCTAACGGGTGTGATAGGACAATTAATTCTCATTAATAAGTATAATGAAATAAATAAGTAACTTAAACATTTTCTGAATTCCCAATTTTATTTACTTTAGGAAAAATGTGAGTTTGATGCTAATCCATGAAATTGCACATTACACTTTATAAGTCATTAGTGGAACGTGTGTGGGTAACCGACACACTAATATGGACTAATAAAGAGTGGCAATGGATGTCTCGAAAATTATCATTGATTAATTGAGTGTGTGTGGCTAACCGATAAATTAAAATGAGATGATAAATGACATCGAGAGTACCAAACTAATTTCCATGGTTATTCACATCTTGTTTGTGATCATCGGTATCCCAATCACAAATGGAAAGGCACTATTGCAACACCCGTAGATCCGAGCTAGTCAATTTAGAGATAATAGGGGTCGAAAAAGACTTTTCGGCAAAAGATTATTTAGAATAAATAATCTTAACCAAGTTGTATTGTATGTTACAAGGTTTCTGTACATATAAAGAGCGCCGAAATCCGAGTTATAACGAAAAAGTTATGACCCGTCGAAGTTTCGCGACGGAACCGGCACGACACCGGGAAGTGTAAATAGTGAATTTATGATAGAGCGACTTTTAGCCTTATCGATATAAAAAAAAGTCATAAAAAATTTTAAACCGAGAGTCTCCATAAAAAGAACGCCTAAATCTGACTTCGTACGAGGAAGTTATGATTTTTCTAAGATTTGGCATAGCGGTGTATGACCCCAAACTCGAATTTTAGTTCGGGCAGTTTTTGGCTTACGCGACCTAAATGAGAGTTTAATATCTCATTAATAGGAACTCAACGAAAAAAAGATAGACGAAAACAGAGTCCGTATGTAAAATTTATGAATTTTACACGGACATTTAACAGTGTAATCACCTCATACTGTAAGTTTAAGATCGGTCGAGAATTAGCCGACGGAGTAAAAAGGAAAGTTGTAAATTTTATTTTTACCTACGTGTGGATATAAATAACGTCAAAAACGAAGCTCGTATGAGAAAGTTATGGACGAAGCTTAGTCTATACTTTTCGAGCGCGGGAAATTCGATACAGTTTTGTAAATCCGAGATAGATTAAGAATTAGCAAACGAGGTCTAAATGAAAGTTGTAGTACTCGTAAATACCAATGCATGGATATAAATACCAACAAAAATGGAGATCATATGTGAAAGTTATGGACGAATCTTAGTCTCTACTTTTCGAGCGCGGCGAATTCGATACAGTTTTTGTAAATATGAGATAGAAGGATAATTAGCTGACGTGGTCTAAATGAAAGTTGTAGTACTCGTAAATACCAATGCGTGTATATAAATAACATAGAAAACGGAACTTGTACGCGAAAGATACGGACGATGCTTGGAGACTACTTTACTATAAAATTCCTATAAATAAGAGGTGAACTCTTCATAATTTCTTCACACCATAAGCCTCTCTTTCCCTCTCTAACTTCTCTCTAGCCTCCCTAAACCCCTACGAAGTCTAGGGAACCTCCCTAGCACGAGAAGAAAGCCCCGGAGCGCCCGACGGCTCCGAGAAGAAAAGCTTTCGGCTCGGAAACGCTGCTCCAGCGAAGCCCGGTTTTTAATAAAAACCCGTTGTAAGTGAGCTACGCCTATACTATATTTAATATAGTTTTTATTTAATTATAGTAACATTATTAGGACCTTAAAATAATTATTTGGGCTATTATTATGAGTTATATTGAGTGTTATTTAACGCTTATATAATAGTAATAATAGCTAAACTATTAATTAGTCGCGGTTAACGTTAAAAACTAAACCCTAGTGGTATTGATACTAGGTTTTGTCGAGGAAAATTGTTTTGAGATAACGAAGTGCTGTCTCAGTTCAGAATCACCACCTAGTCAAGTGAGTGCATAGTTACTTTCATCTTACACATAGATATGAAATATTTTATATAAACTACGTGTTATGTGTGAATATTGTCTGTATAATTGCTATCTATGCTGGATGAACGATTTAAACTGTATATGTATTTTAAATCTACGATAATGTTGGGGGTAAACTGTTGGAATAGTGTCTAAGGCTGCAACTATATTAGGCAAGTATTTGACTCGGTTGTGCATGGTCCTTTTGGGTTGCCTTTACCACAACAACTTGATGGGATGATTTATTAAGAGAGAGTAAATATTATAAAGAATAATATAGAGTTATTTGATTAATATAAGTCATAGAATTAATTGGAATTAATTTGGTGACTTAAAGAGATTAATTAAATAAGAGGGTATAAACAGTCAATTGTTTGATAGTTAAACTTAAGACTGTAAATCCATACAGATATGGATTGGATGAATTCTAGGAGCTAAAGGATAGCTCAAAATCGTCCATGATGTTATCTAGGAATGGATTTGGATAGCCTTAAGAGAAGATTATCCAATTAGGGTTTAGACTGTAACCCTTAAGGAGTCTACAAGTATAAATAGACCCCATGGGTAAAGGAAATCGGTATCTCATCTAAAGTAAGAGAACTCTGGCCAATTTCCTCCCTTCTCCTCTCTCCTAAATCATCCTCCTTGCTATTGGTGTTTGTAAGCCATTAGAGGAGTGACATTTGTGACTCTAGAAGCTCCAAGACAACTAGATCAACAAGGAATTCAAAGGTATGGTTCTAGATCTGTTTCAATGTTGTTATTTAACCTAATTAGGCATTAGAAGTCTTGGATTCAAAGCATGTTTAATTAGGAAGCCTAGATCCGAGCATTAGGGTTTTGCATGCGCACATAGGAAAGTTCTTATGGCTAAAACCCATCAGTGGTATCAGAGCCTAGCTTGGTTTTCTTTAAATTGTTGCTTGATTAACTGAAACAAACCTGCAAAATTCGATTTTTTTGGGTTCTGAGTCATGGACTCGGCGAGTTCCAAAGTGGACTTGGCGAGTTGGCCTGACTCGGCGAGTCCCTTTGTGTACTCGGCGAGTCCGAGCGTCAGGATTAGCCAAAAACGGGATTTTTTCATGTTTATCTTATGGAAACTTACCTTAATCATATTAGATCAATCCTAATCCGATTTTGTGATATATATGACTATATTTTTGATCTAATTGAAGATAATTATCAATTAATAAAATATTTGATTTCCTTATATGATAATTATTAATCAAATATGGATAATTATGTGATTAGATTATTTGTTATTTGATCCTTTATGTTTTAAATGTTTAAAACTAGTCCTCAAGCTTTGAAATTTATGTTTTGTGATTAAAAGTTTAATTTAGACAATTTAAATTTCAAACCCTAGAATTTTACAAGTTTAAAATACAACCCTATACTAATATAATATTACAAGATTAATATATATATATATATATATATATATATATATATATATATATATATATGTATAACTTAAATGCTAGTCTTACCGTTAGTAGGCCTCATTCACGAAGCCGGTCTATAAGGTGGGTATAAGGTTGCGGCCTATAAAATGGCGCTTAATGGGTGTACACTCACACCCACCGCTCGCTTGATTGGTGGAGGGTCGTTAGCCGAACGGGTAGGATAGGGCACCCTCATCCTCTCATTAAAAGTATAATAAGAAATACAAAGTAACTACATGTTTTCTTAAAATTTCCCAATCTTAGTTACTTTAGGAAAAGTGAATTGATGCAATCCCATGAAATTACACTTTGCACCTTGCTGAGAAGTTAGTGGAGCGTGTGTGGTTTACCGGCACACTAATTGGTTCTAAGCGAAGGTGGCAAAGGGTGATTCATTGTTTATCATAGTTCGATGGAGCGTGTGTGGTTTACCGGCACATCGAATAGGTGATCGTTACAATGAAGGCACCATGTGAATTTGCATGGTAATTCACACCCGCTTTGTGATCCTCAGTATCCCAGTCACAAACAAGAGGGGCATATCGAGATTTAAACATGCCATTGAATAGTTTCAATGAATCTCATCCGAACCTAGGAATTCTCAATACACTTAGGACTAATAGTTTAGGTTTTGTGATGGAGAATTAGTGAATCGTCATTCACTTACCTTCAATTTATTTGCATGTTAGATTACGGCATCCCTTTTCTAGTATGTAAATGTTATTGTTGGATCCTAACCCTAATTTTTCTTATTGGGTGATAATTAGGGATTCTTATTCTAATCTATCTTTGTCCTTTCTATAGATGTCGAACGCAAACAACGCTGCTGCTAGTTCTTTCACATTGATGAGCCTTTGCCAAAAGGTCACCTTCGATGGAATGAACTTTAGCGAATGGATAAGATACATTCGCACCATTGCTCGCTATGAGGATAAGGAGTATGTCCTCGATGAAAAGCTTGAGAAGATCAACCCCGAAATCGCTACTCCGGCCGAAATCACCGCTTTTGAGACTCATGAGCAAGATGCAACGAAGGTACATTGCATCATGATTGCCACCATGAACTCCGAATTCCAAAAGTCCTACAAGGACATGTACCCGTACGAGATGCATCAAGACCTATTGGAGAGATACCACCAAAACGCGAGACAAGAGCGTTATGAGATTTTCACTAACATGATTTCCGCTAAGATGGGTCATGGAGAATCTCTTACCGTGCACCTGCAAAAGATGCAAAGGTATGTCGACCGCCTTCGCAAGTTAAATGTTGACTTTGGGGAAGACTTGGTGATTGACATGGTGCTTCACTCTTTGCCTCCGATGTACAACCAATTTAGGATGACCTACCACATGAGCAAAGAGGGGGTCACCCTAAGCAAACTCCAAGGTCTCTTGAGGGTCGCTGAGAGCAACTTCAAAGACAAGTCTGCTACACCTACTCCCAATCCGCCTGCTGCTCCTGTCTTGGAAATTGGTCAAGGAAAGGGAAAGAAGAGGAAGGCTTCATCGAAGAACTATCGCAAGGTTAAAGCCCGAGATGGTGCCTCTTCTAGTGGGACCAAAGTTGATCCCACTAAGCCCTGTCCTAACCCGAAGGAGGCAGAGTGCCACCACTACCACAAGATAGGATATTGGAAGAGAAGCTGCCCAGAATACCTGCAAGCAATCAAAGAAGGAAAGATCAAGCCATCTTTCGCAGGTATATACACAATTAAATCTAACGATTCTAATCATGCTATTTCTTGGGTTCTTGATACCGGTTGTGGTTATCACATTTGTTCTAATGTGCAGGGACTAAGAAGAAGTAGGGATGTGGAGCAAGGAAGGATCAATCTAATCATGGGGAACAGAAGATCGTCGCCTATGACTAAGATTGGAGTGTATTCTTTAGTGCTTAGGAATAATTTATGTTTAGATTTGAACAATCGTTGCTATTCTCCAAAAATGGCTAGAAACATCATTTCATTTCATGG
This sequence comes from Lactuca saligna, assembly GCF_052625555.1. Taxonomy (NCBI): domain Eukaryota; kingdom Viridiplantae; phylum Streptophyta; class Magnoliopsida; order Asterales; family Asteraceae; genus Lactuca; species Lactuca saligna. The sequence continues at coordinate 166,707,497 of NC_136418.1, read as the reverse complement.
TTTATATAGACAAGGATTTAGATTTTCTTTTAATAATGAGAATGGTTCTATTTTGGCTTATCTAAATGGTGTCTTTTACTTTGAAGCTATACCATGTAATGGAATATATGAAACTGTTATGATTGTTGATAACTTAGGAAATGATGTTTTGAATATTGATTCTTCCACTAGTATGGATAAAGCATCCTTGTGGCATTGTCGTCTTCGACATGTCAACAAGAAACGCATAGCCCAACTCCAAAAGGATGGAGTGTTGGAGTCATTAGACCTTAGGGAAGATGACACATGTGAGTCTTGTTTACTTGGAAAGATGACTAAGTCACCCTTCACGAGTACTTGTGAAAGGGGTGAGGGCTATTGGACCTAATACATACCGATGTATGTGGACCCTTTAGATCAACCACGAAGGATGGGAACTGCTTCTATGTGACTTTTATCGATGATTATAGTAGATATGGGTATATCTATTTAATCAAGCAAAAGTCAGAAACCTTTGAAAAGTTCAAAGAGTTCAAGAATGAAGTGGAGAATCAATTGGGCAGGAAAATCAAGATGCTTCGATCCGATCGAGGAGGAGAGTACCTAAGTCTTGAATTCCACGATTATCTCAAGGAGTGTGGAATAGTTTCGCAATTGACGCCTCCTAGGACACCGCAGTTAAATGGTGTGGCAGAAAGGCGTAATTGAACCTTATTGGATATGGTTCGCTCTATGATGAGTCGTGCTTCACTACCTATCTCTTTTTGGGGGTATGCCTTAGAGACTGCCACCCATATCCTTAACCAATTCCCTACTAAGAAAGTTGCCAAAACACCTCACGAGATGTGGACAGGGAAAGCTCCCTCGTTGGCACACATCAAGGTTTGGGGTTGCGTGGCTTTCGTAAGACGAGATACTCACGATAAGCTTGAACCTCGAAATGAGCGATATATTTTCATCGGCTACCCGCAGACATCCTTTGGATATCTCTTCTATAGACCGAAGGACAATGTTGTCTTTGTTGCGAGGAGAGGAGTTTTCCGAGAGCGAGAACTCATAAGCCAAGGAGATAGTGGGAGGCAAATCGAAATTGAAGAGATTCAAAAGTTGATAGATGAAGGAACCTTTACCGCTGGCACTCAACCCAAGGAGGAAACTCCGGTTGAACCGATTGACGAGTCCTTACCTCTTAGACGTTCCGATAAAGTTAGAGTTCATCCCTAGTTTTATGGTTTTCATATTACTACCGAAGGGGACACGTATATTAGTGATGGTACACTAGTGAATCTTGATGAACCTAATAGCTATAAGGAAGCCATGGCAGGCCCTGAGTCTGCGAAATGGAAAGAGGCAATGGATAGCGAGATCCAATCCATGTATGATAACCAAGTTTGGAATTTGGTTGATTATGTGCCCGGACGTAAGACCATTGGGTGCAAATAGATCTTCAAGAAGAAGACCGACATGGATGGGAACGTACACACATATAAAGCGCGATTGGTTGCGAAGGGCTTTAATCAAATTCCAGGAGTTGACTATGATGAGACCTTCTAACTTGTTGCGAAGATTAAATCTATTAGAGTGATGCTAGCAATTGCCGCATTTCATGATTATGAAATTTGGCAAATGGATGTCAAGACCGCCTTCCTTAACGGAAAGTTGGCTGAGGATGTTTACATGGCTCAGCCAGAGGGGTTTGTGGATCCGAAGCATCCAAATAGAGTGTGTAAGCTTGAGAAGTCCATTTATGGACTTAAGCAAGCGTATCGTAGATGGAATCTTTGCTTCGATGAGAAAGTCAAAGAGTTTGGATTTGTACGAAGGGAAGTCGAATCTTGTGTATATGTCAAAGCCAGTGGGAGTATAGTAAGCTTCCTCGTTCTATATGTCGATGACATATTACTCATAGGAAACGACATCCCGACTCTGCAGGAAGTCAAGTCCTGGCTCGGGAAGTGTTTCGCTATGAAGGACCTCGGAGAGGCTTCTTACATTTTGGGAATAAGGATAGTAAGAGAAAGAAGTAAGAGACTAATTGGACTTAGTCAGAATACTTACTTAGAGAAGGTACTAAAACGTTTTAGTATGGAAAACTCAAAGAAGGGAGAACTACTGATACAAGGTAATGCCAAGTTGAGTAAGACTCAAAGTCCGAGTACCGAAGCTGAAATAGCAGAAATGAGCCGAGTACCATACGCTTCCATAGTTGGCTCAATCATGTACGCTATGACTTGTACTCGCCCTGATGTTGCCTTCGCTTTGAGCATGGTTAGCAGATATCAAGGGAATCCTGGCAAAGCACATTGGATTGCGGTGAAGAACATCCTTAAGTACCTTCGGAGGACGAAGGAATGGTTCTTAGTCCTTGGAGGCAGTGATGACTTGAAGGTGCGAGGGAATAGTGACGCCAGTTTTCAGACCGATAGGGACAACTACCGTTCGCATTCGGGATGGGTCTTTACCTTAAATGGAGGAGCAGTAACTTGGAAGAGTTCCAAGCAGGAAACCGTAGCTGATTCAACATGCGAATCAGAGTACATCGTAGCGAGCGAAGCGTCGAAGGAGGCAATATGGCTAAAGAACTTCATCGGTGATCTTGGAGTTGTGCCTGCCATAAAGGAGCCCATGGAGATTTTCTGTGATAACGAAGGTGCGGTTTCCTTGACCAAGGAACCGAGGGATCATGGTAGATCAAGACATATCGATAGAAAATATCACTTCATTAGACATCGTGTAGAAGAAGGACAACTCATAGTTAAGAGGATATCATCAGAAGATAACTCAGCAGATCCGCTTACGAAGGGACTGAATAGGGTTAAGCACTTGCAGCATGCTAGGAGTATTGGGCTGAAGGATGATATTAGTATAGATTAGATAGTATTAGAAACGTGTAATAGATAAATGTAATTAACATTTGGCGATTAAATAAAGGAGTTTTATTTATGAGTAATGTTACTGTCTTATGTTAATCGTTTAACTATTGTTTCACTTTGCATGTTTTGACTTCCAGAATAATTGAGTTTATTAGGAATAATCGAATTGTTCAAATTGTCCACAATCGTTCATATGTTGGAAGTAGATATGAATGAAGATTGTCATGAATTGGTGTGTATATTGTCTAAATGGTGTTAGACAGAGCAAAGGGTTGCTACAACGTTCATGAGTGCTTATGAACTGGTTTTGAGCATTGGAACAAACCCGCGCTTGCTGGAATCACTTTATGGAATACGATATAAAAGGTGACCGTAAGACGATATATGGTTTATTATTTGTTAATTGATTGTACATTGATAATGCGAAAACGCATCAGTAACTCGGTGTTATAAAATGCATTGTTGTGTATAGTTGGTTAATGATTAAGTAAATGCATATAAGTCGAAGTTTATCTGTAACTTTTATCAAAGAAGGTAAAAGCGATATCTCGGCCGCTCGATGATTTGATTTGACTTATGTGCCGGGCCCGGTCAGAACTGAATTGATGTGTTCGATTAAGTTCTATGTCAAATAAATCAGAGATCGAGAAATCAAATGCTAGACTAACCATTCCATAGGATTGTCAGCATGATATCTTACAGAGGACTGTACGATCCCTTATCTAAAGGACAAGATTGATTAGATCAGAGTTTGACAACGTATTTGAGAGCTACGATTTCAAACCGAATTATACTTGTATAGTTACTAGACTTATCCAAGTGAGAGACTGTTGGAATAGTGTCTAAGGCTGCAACTATATTAGGCAAGTATTTGACCCGGTTGTGCATGGTCCTTTTGGGTTGCCTTCACCATAGCAACTTGATGAGATGATTTATTAAGAGAGAGTAAATATTATAAGGAATAATATAGAGTTATTTGATTAATATAAGTCATAGAATTAATTGGAATTAATTTGGTGACTTAAAGAGATTAATTAAATAAGAGGGTATAAACTGTCAATGGTTTGATAGTTAAACTTGAGACTGTAAATCCATACAGATATGGATTGGACGAATTCTAGGAGCTAAAGGATAGCTCAAAATCATCCATGATGTTATCTAGGAATGGATTTGGATAGCCTTAAGAGAAGATTATCCAATTAGGGTTTAGACTGTAACCCTTAAGGAGTCTACAAGTATAAATAGACCCCATGGGTAAGGGAAATCGGTATCTCATCTAAAGTAAGAGAACTCTGGCCGATTTCCTCCCTTCTCCTCTCTCCTAAATCATCCTCCTTGATATTGGTGTTTGTAAGCCATTAGAGGAGTGACATTTGTGACTCTAGAAGCTCCAAGACAACTAGATCAACAAGGAATTCAAAGGTATGGTTCTAGATCTGTTTCAATGTTGTTATTTAACCTAATTAGGCATTAGAAGTCTTGGATTCAAAGCATGTTTAATTAGGAAGCCTAGATCTGAGCATTAGGGTTTTGCATGCGCACATAGGAAAGTTCTTATGGCTAAAACCCATCATAAACATGGGTAGATGTAATAGATGGAGTGTGAGTTGGATGATGCGTTGAGAGGTGAAATAGACCGTGAGGTGAGGGTGAGAAGTGGACGATGTGAGAAGCCTTTTCCCAAATGATGGCCCCGTCATTCAGCAGAGTATGGATGACAACCACGGACTATTATAGACAGTCCAGTGGAATACTAGCAGGCACGCAACCTGTAGGTGTTGTGAACGATGTGTTCACCGGTGTACTCTAAAAACTCATTGACATGTATTGCGAGTGGATACTGTCGATAAACGAAATAGCCCTTGCAGCTATGGATTTAGTGACTATTGAGTAAACCCTGGAAACGATGGATTTCGTGCCGATTCCTTAGGATGATCCTTAGGAATGAATTAATAAGGAGTAGCTGGTTCTTAGGGTAGACCCTTAAGAGTAAAGAAGATAATGGGGATGGGTAATTGGGTTAACTGTTTGACGATTAAACATAATAATTATATTATTATGGGTTGAAAACCCTATGTACTCACCATGTTTCCCAACCTAACCTACTCAGTTTATTTATATCACAAGTGTTGATATGAAGTCACATTACACTGAGAGATTAAGGAGATATAGATCACTAGTGATAATGAATGTAAGTTCTGTTTATGCTTATGTTTCTGTATTGACAATGACATCCCAAATGTTTTAAAATGAATAAAAAAAATATTTTTCTTCGGAAATGCTTTGATAACGTATTTATCTTGTTTTACTGGGAACAAATTCCGCAATATTTTGATTAAAAGAGATACTCTGATTTTTATAAAACTTAAACAAAATCGGTCTTTTCTAGCTGTGAAAATGGGGATGTCACAGTTGGTATCAGAGCATTCGTTTAAGCGAACTAGGAATTTGTAGGATTTCTAGACTTAAACTTAGAATGCTAAGCAATGATTTTGAGGAGGGTGTCTAATAGATTTAGGTAATACACTTGAATAGACACAAGCGCTAGCTTATTTTAGGAACTAGCTTATTTTACGAACTTAGTTGAACACATCAACTTCGGCCTGATCGGGTCCAACACATAAGTCAAACGAAATCATCAAGTGGCCAGATATCGCTTTCATCCTCTTGGAATAAAAGGAATAGATAAACTTCTACTCATATGCTCTTATTATTCACTGGCTAAATCATACATAATAATACGTTTTATAACATCAGGTTACTGATGTGTTTACACATTATCAATGTACAACCAACAAACAAATAATAACCATATCTCTAAGTTTAAAGATTATATGATATTATCGTCTTGCGATCACTCGTGATAAATTCCATGAAGTGATACTAGCAAGCGCGGGTTTATTCCAATGCTCAAATCACAATTCATAAGCACTCCTGAACTTTGCAGCAAACCTTTGCCATGCCTAAAAGCTTTTAGAAAATCTACAAACAAATTCATGACAGTCTTCTTTCATATCTACTTCCAACATATGAGCGACTGTGGACCGTTTGAATAATCTTATTATTCAGGAAGTTAAAACATGCAAAATTGAAACAATAGATAAATAATCAACACAAGATAATAGCTTTACTCATACATAATACACCTTTATTTATTCATCAAATGTCAAGTACAAATTATCTATTACACGTTTCCTATTTATCTAATCTAAACTTATATCGTCCTTCAGCCCTATGTTCCTTGCATGCCGCAAGTGCTTAACTATACTCAGTCCCTTTGTAAGGGGATATGCTGGGTTATCTTATGATGATACCCTCTTCACCACGAGGAGTCCTTCTTCTACCCGATGTCTAATGAAGTGATATTTTCTATCGATATGTCTGAATCTGCCATGATCCCTTGGTTCCTTGGTCAAGGCAACCACACCTTCATTATCACAGAAAATCTCCATGGGCTCATTTATGGATGAAACAACTCCAAGGTCTCCAATGAAGTTCTTCAACCATATTGCATCATTTGATGCTTCACTTGCCGCAATGTATTCTGATTCACACATTGAATCAACTTCCGTTTCTTGCTTGGAACTTTTCCAAGTCATTGCTCCTCCATTAAGGGTAAAGACCCAGCCAGACTGCGATCGGTAATTATCCCGATCCATCTGAAAACTAGCGTCACTGTACCCTTAAGTCATCACTCCCACCGAGGACTAGAAACCATTCATTGGTCCTCCGAAGGTACTTAATAATATTCTTGACTGCAGTCCAATGAGCTCTACCAAGGTTTCTCTGATATCTGCTGACCATGATTAAAGCGAAGGCCACATCAGGGCGAGTACAAGTCATAACGTACATGATTAATCCAACTGCGGAAGCGTAAGGTACTCGGCTCATCTCAGCTATCTCCGCCTCTATACTCGGGATTTGAGTCTTACTCAACTTGGTATTGCTTTGTATTGGCAACTCCATTTTCTTGAAATTTTCCATACTAAAATGCTTTAGTACCTTATCCAAGTGTGTATCCTGACCGAGTCCTATCAGTCTCTTACTCCTGTTTCTTACTATCCTTATTCCCAGAATGTACACAGCTTCTTGGAGGTCCTTCATAGAAAAGCACTTCCCAAGCCAAGACTTGACTTCCTACAAGGTTGGGACGTTGTTTCCTATAAGTAGTATGTCATCGACATACAATACGAGGAAGCTCACTATACTCCTACTGGCTTTGATATATACACATGACTCATCTTCGCTTCGCAGAAAGGCAAACTCTTTGACCTTCTTGTCGAAACAATGATTCCATCTGCAAGACGCTTTCTTCAATCCATAAATGGATTTCTCAAGCTTGCACACTCTATTGGAGTGCTTCGCATCGACAAAACCCTCTGGCTGATTCATGTAAACATCCTCGGCCGACATCCCATTAAGGAAAGCAGTTTTAACATCCATCTGCCATATTTCATAGTCATGAAACGCAACTATTGAGAGCATTACCCTAATAGACTTTATCTTTGCGACTGGTGAAAAGGTCTCATCATAGTTAACTCCTGGAGTTTGAGTAAAGCCCTTCGCAACCAATCATGCTTTATAAGTGTGCACTTTCCCATCCATGTCTGTCTTCTTATTGAAGATCCACTTGCACCCAATTGTCTTACGACCTGGTACATTATCAACCAAATTCCAAACTTGGTTGTCGAACATAAACTGAATCTCACTGTCTATTGCCTCTTTCCATTTAGTAGACTCCGGGCCTGCCATGGCTTCCTTGTAGCTGCTATGTTCGTCCAAATTTAATAGTGTACTATCACTAATAAATGTATCCCCTTCAGTAGTAATATCGAATCCATACAACCGGGGTTGAACACTAGTCTTACTAGAACGTCTAAGAGGTAAGGACTCGTCAACAGGTTCAACAGGAGCTTCTTCCTCAGGTTGATCACTAGTTTTAGAGGTTCCTTCATCGCTCGGATCTTGAAGCTCTTCAAGATCGATTTGCCTCCCACTATCCCATTGGCATATGAGTTCTCTTTCTAGGGAAACCCCTCTTTTCGCAACGAAGACAACATTGCCACTCGGTCTATAGAAGGGATACCTGAAGGACGTTTGCGGGTAGCTGATATGTGCATATTTAGTGTGTATTAAGTGTAGTTTATTTATTCATATATTAGCTAAATTGTTGCATATTATGGACAAAAGGTACTTAAAAGTGTTAAATTATGTTTTTCAGTCCAAAGATGAAGCTCGAAAGCGAAAGGAAGAAAGAGAAGCGGTCAGGAGCTCAAGAGTGGAATGAAGAAAGAAAACACCCATAAAAAGGATTCTACTCGTCGAGTCGAGCCTTAACTCGACGAGTCCGGTCGCGGAATCAGAAGGATAATCATTCGGAAGTCAAGATAGTTATCGGATTACGAAGAATGTGAGAGGGACTCGACGAGTCACCATATGACTCGACGAGTCGGAACGCATATATAAAGATAACTCCACAAATCGAGAAGGGGAGAATTCGGGGAAGTTTCAGAAGTGCTTAGCTACGAATAAGAAGTCAGAAGAACCCTAGAAGTCGACCAAGGAAGCTAGAATCCAATCCCGGGAGTAATTAAGGCATAATTTCACCATTCTACTTAATTCTTTTGTTTTGTCAACATGATTAAGCAACTTGAACTTATTTGTTTGCTGTTATTTACCTTAGTTATGAACTAAATTCTTTAGACTTCTGTTTGGGAATACAAAGTTGACAATATGGTTTGATTAATTGGTAGGATTAATTCCAAGTTGGTGATTAATTGTTATTTTAGCTTGCTAAAGAACCTTGTGTATGAATGATAATTAATTTTCTGTTAATAGGAAGATAATTGATTAGCATGAACATCTATTGATTATCAACCTCATATGATATGTGACCACTATACCATATGTCTAGAATTAATGAACATGAAACTAGGATTAATAAGGAAATTGAGTAAACTCATGTGCAAGCTTGTAAGATGACCATCAAACAAGAGGTTAATTAAGAATAATGAATTAATTAGCTATTGCAAGTCTAACTTAACCCGAATAATTAATCTAGTAAATATAATTAAATTAAGCAATTGGCCACTGTTTGAATTAGTTTATTTGCTAAGGATTAGGGTAGTGAACACAAACCTAATCACTTGAATCGGTAACCAACGAAAGAATTAATCCATTGCACTATTACCCTAAAATCAACCATAAAGTTAACCGAGTTGAACTCAACAGAAGTTCCTTTCCCATTATTGAATCTAGTTAATTTGTCCTTTCCTAGTCTTGAATTAGTTTTAGTTAGTAAGTTTCTAGTCTTGTAAAACTAGAGAAAAAACCCCTATTTGCTTAATCAACTTAGATAGAATTAGTTTTTAATTTAATTTGCCGTTCCCTGTGTTCGATACCCTGCTTATTTAGCTATACCACAATTGATAGGTTTACTGCCTTTTGTGTGTTATTTGATAATTAAAGTAGGATTAAAACTAAGTGAGTTTTACACACACCAAGTTTTTGAAAACTTGGTGTGTGTAAAACTCACTTAGTTTTAATCCTACTTTAATTATCAAATAACACACAAAAGGCAGTGAACCTATCAATTGTGGTATAGCTAAATAAGCAGGGTATCGAACATAGGGAACGACAAATTAAATTAAAAACTAATTCTATCTAAGTTGATTAAGCAAATAGGGGTTTTTTCTCTAGTTTTACAAGACTAGAAACTTACTAACTAAAACTAATTCAAGACTAGGAAAGGACAAATTAACTAGATTCAATAATGGGAAAGGAACTTCTGTTTAGTTCAACTCGGTTAACTTTATGGTTGATTTTATGCAACCCTCCGAATCCATCCTCAGAAAACCTCTTTACCCTCAAGGTATTTTTAATTGAGCAACCCAAGCATACATAATCTAGAATTACAACTTTTCGATACCACTATGGAATTCTTTGAATTCTTCACTTGCTTGATAATTTGATCTTTGATATCTTTGAATTCACCACCTTTGTTGTTTGATTTTTGGTATCTTCAACTTTTCGGATTTCTTCGAATTTTGATCTTCAAATCTTTACTTCATTTGCTCCAAAATTCTTACAATTTTTCTTGTAATTCTCTCTCTTTTTTTTATATGTATACCTCACTTTTTTTTTTTCACTCAAATCCCTACATGCTTAAGCAGGGGCGCTCAATCTCAACCTTTATTGGCTAATGATAAAAATTTTCCTGGATACATTTCAGGTTTAGGCTGCTAAACATATTGCATCCCTCAGGCTGAGCAAGGTCGTGTTTTTGTCTCATGATTTCACTGAAATAAGGAAGCCACAAATGCACTAGAACGTATATAGGCTCAACTAAACATTTGGGTTCTCATGCAATTATTAACACAATCTTAATATGGAATCCTAATTTTTTTACCAAAATTTTCTAAATTAAATCCTAAATAATTCTTTTGGTATGCAAAATTTTTTAAAAATTGACTATTATGTAACCAACCCCCTACCCCACACTTATGTGATGCAATGCCCTCATTGCATATTATGCATAAAAACAGAAAAATAAAGAGGGAATTGGAATAAACTCCCCTGGAATAGCAGTGGATAGGTTGATCACTCTCATTTAAGCTCCAACTTCAATAAACTTTATACATGGGAACATCCCATCCATGTCTCGTGTGGGTCGCTCTAAATATACGAAAATCGGCGTAAGATCTTCAAGAATGGATATGGAATTAGAAGGATGCAAGTGGTATAAGTAGTAGCATCAAATCAGCAGTTGTTCGGCATGAAAAAATTAACGACTCGTCGAGTCTTATGATGGACTCGTCGAGTAGCAGCGTGCCTTCTCAGAATTTCTGAAAATACAAGGCGACTCGTCGAGTCAGCTTAGTGCACTCGACGAGTTGGCCACTGAACGAAAAATCTTGGTATGCGGCAACTGTTTCAGCCTCTAAAAACTTCTTTAACCCTTCCTCACATGCGGATTCAATTGCTCATACCCCTAGGACCGGACTCGACACTTTGACGTTAAAAACCCACTTCCTTGACTCGCTCTCACTCGCAAAAAACATCCATGCTTTACATCTCTATACCATCCTAAGCAATCATAATGCAATCCTGAAAAATAACTAACGCAAACAACCATTAAACATAATAAAATCTCAAAGCATACACACCAAAAAAAAAACAAAATAAAAATTGAAATTGTTTGATTAAAAACACAAAAACATCAAAATCAATCTTCATCCTCCTCATCATCATTGTTAGCTCCACTTCCCTCGACTCCGCTTCGCGCACCAATCCTCTCATCCCAAGATGGAATGAATGGGTAATTCCCACCATCAATATGTGGGATATTGAAGTGGTCAAAAAGTCGTATGTGGGATTGGTTGCTAAAGTTCAGCCCCCTCGCCATTTGATCCTGCATCCGCCTCATCTCTACATTGTACCAATCCATTGGTACGTCTTCATTCTCGACCGGAATCACTGGCGGCTCGTCCTCCACATCCCGTTCTCTTCTCGATCTCACCCTCCTTCCCGATGCTTCGGGACCAACAACGGGGTCATCATTTGGGATGGCATAAAGGCCACCACCATAGTCTTCAATTATCCGTGCTCTTCGGAAAAGAATGGGATTAAACGGGGGTGTCGGGATCAATGTCATGAAGTTCCAGGCACCACGGTTCATCAACCCGAATGAATTAGCCAATCGAGTGACAAACATTCCTCCATTGATACGAGATGTTTTGTGATCTTTGACCGCACCCTCCGAGAGGTATGAAGCAATGCACCACGGGATGTTGCAAAAGACGCTGGGTGTTATTATGCTCCATTGGTAGAAAACGTCAAGGTTGGAGACCTTGTCATCGTCTTTCCTTTGGTTGATGGTGGAGGAAATAATGCAGTGAATGAGGCGGTGAGTCGGGGATCGGATGCTCCCTTCTTGTGCAGACTTTGGGATGTAAACTTTATTTCCTATGGTATTCCACCAACCCGTGCTTGTAACTCCATCGGGGAACACCATGTGAGTGTTTGCCAAAAAGGCCCGAAAGAGGTTTGTTGACACCAAAGGTTGATCATAGATCCCTAGTCGGCAGGCAAGGTCCACCACCGAGCATTGACGATACTCGCCCCCAAGACAAAAAGTAAAGCTCGCCGGATGATACACATCCACTCCACCGGTAAAAGATACCGTGGAGAAAAACTCCAAGTAAAGCTCTAAATAGACCAGCTCTTGTATGCGGAAGACCCGACTCCACCCATCACAGATCATTGTCTCGCCTTCATGTTGGAACTCCTTTAAAAGGTAAGGAGCTAATTCTTCTTCATATCTAACACTTTGCAGCCACTCCCAATCAATTCTGTTCGGCACATACACCTCCTTCTTTTTAATGTCGGAGAGCTTCTTCTTCCACTTCCTCATTGTTGAAGCGGATTCAATTTGCGGGAAGTTTAGCCATGGAAACTCCCCTTGGCTACCACTTGAAGATTGTCCTCTTCTGAACATGATTTCTGCAAAACATATAAACAAAACCCAGAAAACACAGAATATAATTAAAAACTGCACTGTCTCTGTAAATCGACTGGACTCGTCGAGTCCATGCCCGACTCGGCGAGTCGCGCAACCTGCACGAGTCGGTCGACGGGTCTCATAAAATTGGACCATTAAACCTGTAAATTCTTTCAAGGGTTTTGTTCAGGGACTTCCTACTAAGTAATAAGGCCAAAATAAACGTTCAAAACAACAATATTCATGAAAAATCGAAACCCTAGAATTTCATTACTTTTCAAAAATGGGTTTTTTCATGCAATTGCAGGAATAGATGACCTTATAATCACATTCTTTCTAGAAATCAAGAAGAAAGTTGTTACCTTTTGAGTTTAAACCTTGAGAAATTGGAAGAAAATTTGAAGAAAACTTGAATGCTTGAGAGGGAGTTTGAAAAAGAGGTACCCAGCGAGTGTGGTGTGGAAACTGAACTTTTAGGGTTAAAACCCTATTTGCCAGATGTAAAAGTAATTTCGAAATTATTATTATTATCTTTTTTTAAATAAAATCGACTCGTCGAGTTAGGGGCAGACTCGGCGAGTGTAATCGCGCAGTCAAAGATTTTTCGAAATCAATATATACTCGTCGAGTCAGGGTCAGACTCGGCGAGTCTCTTGTAAAACATTACTAATTTTCAAAATTTTGTTATTTATTCAAAATCTTTTCACCCCACCCTTAAGCTAGGCACACCCTTAAGCAAACATGTCCGATGATTTGGAAGATTAAAATTGAAACATGAAACAAAAACTAAAAAAAACTAAAGAGTAAAAGAAAGCAAACTCTAACGACGGGTTGCCTCCCACCAAGCGCTTCTTTTTAAGGAGTCATTAGCTAGACTCCTTCCTATTTACGTTTTGTCATCTTCAAGCATCGGGAATGTACGCCTCACTTTTTGTGGTTTATACTTGGTCTTGTAGGCGTGAATCTTTTTCTTGTAAGCCCTTTTCAATTCGTCTCTTCTCCTTTTCTCAGTATCATCCTCAGCTGTTTGGGCTTCTCTTTTCCTCTTCTTCTTTTTCAACCCATGCTTTTTCACCAACACTTGAACCTCCTTTTCTTTAAATTTAATAACTTCATATTTCATAGTGGTCCGTGCTCTAGGTTTAGTGGTGAATTGGTGATCAGCTTCCGCTCTGCTTCCCTTTATGTCTTCATCCTCTTTTGTGCTCAACTCTTCTCCAAATGGCATCGTATTAAGGCATGCCACATTGGCGTGTTGGACCTCCATTCCTTTTACTTCTTCTGCCGATTGTTCTTCCAAAGAATCAATAACAGTAACTGAACCCATGGTATGTGAAGAACTATCAACAAACAAATCAGCTTTGGTCAAGTTTTTATCCATATCGACTGGACTCGTCGAGTCCATTATGGTGACTCGGCGAGTCTGATCGGGTTCCATCAATCCTGGAGTGTTTTCTGAGCTGGCTCCTTCCAGTAGCTTTTCTAGCTCCTCCAAGTCTTTGTTAGCATCTTCAACTTCTTCTGAGTGTAGCCTGAACTTACTTGGGTCTTCTTTTAGTAAAATTTCAAGCTCTTTTTGTAATACCTCATCATCCAATTGGATAATTGATATTTCTTCTCTCTTTTCTTCTTCTTGCTTGACCTCTGGATTAGCTTTAAACATCACCGACTCATCACCCACTCTTAATGTCAATGTAGACTCACATATGTCGATTAGGGCACATGCGGTGTTTAAGAATGATCTTCCCAAAATAATTGGTATTTCGGGGTCTTCTTTCATTTCCACCACCACGAAGTCTACTGGAAAAATAAACTTGTCCACCTTGATAAGGAGATTTTCACTTCTGCCTTGTGGATGAATTATTGTTTTGTTTGCCAAATGGATTCTCATATTTACCGGCTTTGGTGCTGGTAAATTCAGCTTCTTAAAGAATGAATAGGGCATCAAATTAATGCTTGCACCTGAATCAGCCAATGCTCGTGTAGAAACTTCATTACCAAATTGGCACGGAATTACTATGTTACCCGGATCACCCTTCTTCTCAGGCAGCTCACTCATCAATATCTCCGCGATTTCAGCAAGATCTTTCCTAGCAGCAAAAAGACCTTTAAGCAAGTTAAAGTATTTAGGAGTTTGGAGCATTGTGTCCACAAATGGCATATTGACTTGTAAAGCTTTAACGTGCTCCATGAAGGTTCTATAGGCTTGAACTGTTTCTGAAGGCATGGCTCTGGTTGGGTATGGCAAAGGAGGATTGTATGGCTTCAGAAAACTGGCAATATCTTCATTCCCGACTGGACTCGTCGAGTCCATTATGGTGACTCGGCGAGTCTGATCGAGTTTTCCTGGTTCTGGTTTTTCTTCCTTTTCTGCCTTCTTTTTGGAGACTCTTAGTGTGTCTGTAAATTTTTCTTCACCGCTGGAGGTTATTACGCTCACGTTCTCATTTCTTGGATTGGGCTGGGTATCGCTCGGAAGTTGTCCCGGTCTTCTTTCGTTTACTTGATGTGCAAGTTGGCCCAACTGTTTCTCAATGTTGAGAATGGAAGCTTGCTGATTCCTCAACATGTTTCTGGTTTCTTGCATTGCCACATCATGATCATTATGTCTTTTCTCGGGCGCGGTTATGAATCTTGTAAGTATATCTTCTAAATTCGGCTTCTTGTCCGTCACCGGTTCTTCCTTTTGATAATATCCCCTCTCCCTCTGTTTGTATTTCTCCTCCTTAGCCTTTTTATACTCTTCATATGGGAGCCATTCTTTTTTCGGTTTCCTCCAGTCTTCATCGTATCTATCGCCACTGGAATAGAATACTTGAGCCTTTCTATTTCCATTCTCGTCTCGATCACATTCCTTGGTAAGATGGGGACCGCCACAATTTTCACATCCAACTCTAATAGCATGGATCGTTTGATCCATTTTCGTTATTCTTCGGTCTAGGCTATCGAGTTTAGCTATCACCGCCGCCATACCATCGTTTACCGAGTTTACTGCTCCATGACTCACTTCATTCCTCGGGTTGTGGTATTCTCTAGAGTACCTGGAGAATTCTTCAATTAACTCCTTTATTTCCGGAGGTGGCTTTCGGGTGAGTGGGCCTTGTGAATCGAGTAGTTGCCTTGTGGTGACATTTACTCCATCATAAAAGATAGAGACCTCTTGTTGGCTATTGAGATCATGGTGGGGGCAATTTCGAAGTAGGCTCTTGTATCTTTCCCAAGCTTCATAAATGGATTCACCGGGTTGTTCCTCGAAGTTGGCAATGGCTTTCTTTAGCTTGGCTATCTTGGAAGGTGGGCAGAAGTGATCTATGAACTCTTCTTTCATTTTGGCCCATGTGGTAACCGATCCGGGAGGGAGTGACTTCAACCAATCCTTTGCAGCTCCTTTAAATGTGACAGGAAGCATGCGTAGTAGCTGGATCTCACGGGGCACATTAGGTACATTGAAGTAATCCGCCACATCATTTACTTCATCCAAGTGCTTATAGGCGTCTTCATGATCTCTCCCGTGAAAAGGTATCTCCTTGAGTTGAGCGAGAATATGGCCCTTTAGTTCAAACGTAGCGGTAGCGGGGATTGCGGGTTGCACAAGTCCCGGGCCGGTGTCATCACGCATCCTTTTCTTCCACTCCCCCATGGGGATTTCGTCAATATTAGCCATAGCGGTGGCTAAATTGTCTTCAAACTCGGATGTGTGCTCGCTTTCTTCGTCGGTCTCGTAGTCGGTGTCTTTTGGGATCGGGTCTTCGGTTGTCAACAATGCACTGGATGCTCCTGAATTGCTGCTCCTTTTCTTGCTAAAAACGGATTTGAGGTTTTTGAGTGGTGAGTTCTTTGAAGAAGCGGTTTCTCTAACGGTTTTGCCCTTGTTTCTTCTTAATGCGGTTTCCGGATCTTCAAGAGGGGGAACTAGAGGCGTAGCAGATCCTCGGGTCATGAACCAACTGCAAACAAAAACAAAACAAAACGCGTAAAAAAGAACAAAAATTTAAATCTGATTCAGCGTTGTACTCGTCGAGTCGGGGCGAATGCACTCGGTGAGTTCAAGTTAAATTCAGCGTTTTTTTTTTTTTTTTTTTTTTTTTTTTTTCTAAAAACTTAAACAAAAATTAAACAGAAATTAACTTTGTGTAAGATAAATCTTACACAAAGGATCGATTGAATTAGAATTTTAATGCTAATTTTAGAACCGTTCCCCGGCAACGGCGCCAAAAACTTGGTGTGTGTAAAACTCACTTAGTTTTAATCCTACTTTAATTATCAAATAACACACAAAAGGCAGTGAACCTATCAATTGTGGTATAGCTAAATAAGCAGGGTATCGAACATAGGGAACGGAAAATGAAATTAAAAACTAATTCTATCTAAGTTGATTAAGCAAATAGGGGTTTTTTTTCTCTAGTTTTACAAGACTAGAAACTTACTAACTAAAACTAATTCAAGACTAGGAAAGGACAAATTAACTAGATTCAATAATGGGAAAGGAACTTCTGTTGAGTTCAACTCGGTTAACTTTATGGTTGATTTTAGGGTAATAGTGCAATGGATTAATTCTTTCGTTGGTTACCGATTCAAGTGATTAGGTTTGTGTTCACTACCCTAATCCTTAGCAAATAAACTAATTCAAACAGTGGCCAATTGCTTAATTTAATTATATTTACTAGATTAATTATTCGGGTTAAGTTAGACTTGCAATAGCTAATTAATTCATTATTCTTAATTAACCTCTTGTTTGATGGTCATCTTACAAGCTTGCACATGAGTTTACTCAATTTCCTTATTAATCCTAGTTTCATGTTCATTAATTCTAGACATATGGTATAGTGGTCACATATCATATGAGGTTGATAATCAATAGATGTTCATGCTAATCAATTATCTTCCTATTAACAGAAAATTAATTATCATTCATACACAAGGTTCTTTAGCAAGCTAAAATAACAATTAATCACCAACTTGGAATTAATCCTACCAATTAATCAAACCATATTGTCAACTTTGTATTCCCAAACAGAAGTCTAAAGAATTTAGTTCATAACTAAGGTAAATAACAGCAAACAAATAAGTTCAAGTTGCTTAATCATGTTGACAAAACAAAAGAATTAAGTAGAATGGTGAAATTATGCCTTAATTACTCCCGGGATTGGATTCTAGCTTCCTTGGTCGACTTCTAGGGTTCTTCTGACTTCTTATTCGCAGCTAAGCACTTCTGAAACTTCCCCGAATTCTCCCCTTCTCGATTTGTGGAGTTATCTTTATATATGCGTTCCGACTCGTCGAGTCATATGGTGACTCGTCGAGTCCCTCTCACATTCTTCGTAATCCGATAACTATCTTGACTTCCGAATGATTATCCTTCTGATTCCGCGACCGGACTCGTCGAGTTAAGGCTCGACTCGACGAGTAGAATCCTTTTTATGGGTGTTTTCTTTCTTCATTCCACTCTTGAGCTCCTGACCGCTTCTCTTGCTTCCTTTCGCTTCCGAGCTTCATCTTTGGACTGAAAAACATAATTTAACACTTTTAAGTACCTTTTGTCCATAATATGCAACAATTTAGCTAATATATGAATAAATAAACTACACTTAATACACACTAAATATGCACATATCAGTAGCCGATGAAAAGACATCGCTCACTACGAGGTTCGAGCTTGTCGTGATTCTCTCGTCTTATGAAAGCCTCGCAACCCCAAACCTTGATATGTACCAATGAGGGAGCTTTCCATATCCACATCTCAAGAGGTATTTTAACAACCTTCTTTGTGGGAGCTAGGTTAAGGATATGGGTGGTAGTCTCTAAGGCATACCCCCAGAAAGCTATTGGTAACGAAGTCCGACTCATCATAGAACGAACCATGTCCAACAAGGTCCGATTACGTCTCTCATCCACACCATTCAATTGTGGTGTCCTCGGAGGCGTCAATTGCAAAACAATTCCACATTCCTTTAGATAGCCGTGAAACTCAAGACTTAGGTACTCTCCTCCTCGATTAGATCGAAGCATCTTGATTTTCCTGCCCAACTGATTCTCCACCTCATTCTTAAACTCTTTGAACTTTTCAAAAGTTTCTTACTTTTGATTTATTAAGTAGATATATCCATATCTGGTATAATCATTTGTAAAAGTCACGTAGAAATGGCAAGCATCCCTTGTGGTGGATCTAAAGGGCCCACAAACATATGTGTGTATGAGATCCATTAGATCCTCACCCCTTGCACAAGTGCCAGTAAAGGGTGACTTGGGCATCTTCCCAAGTAAACAAGACTCACACGTGTCATCGTCCCTAAGGTTGAATGACTCAAATACTCCATCCTTTTGGAGTTGGGCTATGCGTTTCTTGTTGACATGGCCAAGACGACAATGCCACAAGCATGCTTTTTCCAAACTATTGGACGAATCAATATTCAACACATCATTTCGTAAGTTGTCTACAACCAACATAGATTCATATATTCCATTACAAGGTAGTGCATTAAGATAGAAAACACCATCAAGATAAACATTAATAGAACCATTACTATTATCAAATGAATATCGAAACCCTTATCTATATAATCCATGAAAAGAAATGATGTTCCTCGCTGTAAGACCCCAAAATTGCTTGTGTATCAATAAGATCCAATTGATGGTGCGGAATCCCAATCAATTGGATGATGTCAGATCATATAGAAGAGAAGGAGAAGAAGAAGATGATGAATCTAATGATGTATTGATGATATTGAATGATGCTCCTTACAATAGATTCTCTCACACACATACTTCTTCTCTCTACACTAGCCTTCTCTCCTAACCGTACACTCCTACATGCACACTCTATTTATATGGACCTCCAGCCATACACATGTGTACAGCCGCACACCCTGTGTACGGCCGTACACAGGGTGTGCGGCCGTACACACAAACCGCAAACACATACAACATTACATAAAAATATATTTTCCTATAAAAGCAAAGTATAAACCATATTTTTGACTCAACAATAGATTTGTCAAGTCATTTGATTTCCTAAGTTCAATTCTGCCTAGTCATGTCTGTTTAGAATCTTACGTGCCTACCGACACATCAAACCAGAGCATAGACCCTTCAACGTTGGGTACGTTACACAGACTCAGATTGCCCGTTATCACTCACTTCCCAAAACATCTCCCTCAAGCACATTCCATAACCTACATTTTTTTTTAATTTTCTAATTTTTTTTTGTTTTTATTTCTCCCCCTAAATTTGTGCATAGGAGAGAAACAAAAGTAAATGCGCAAATTTAAAGTAACCTAAAACAAAAATTTGTCTTTAAAGCGAATCAGCTTAAGAAAAACTCAGGAGTATAGAGAAGAAAACTCAAATCGTAAGTCACCGATTGAATTTGCATCCAGAAGGTCTGAGAACAGCACTCATAAACTCAGAACAGATCCAAAAATTCTTCATGTCGTTAAGCACAAACCCCGTGAGTGATCACTTCCTTTCTTCCTTTCCCGCAAGGACACATACTCTCAAACAATGTTTTGAGTGTTGTACAGTTGAGAGATGCTCCTATCATGTGCCTGGAGCAACCACTATCAACAAACCGAAGTCTGATGATATGCCCCCATAGCTGCTCCAGCACAGAGCGGGATCAGTTGGTCTTAGGAACCCAGTCCATTTTGAAACTGGGTTGACCTTTGTCATCCTTGCATGATACTCTCTCCCATGACATGTCCTGCTTATCACAAACAGAAGATGAAGAAATATTAGAGTCGTTAGAAGATTTTGGAGAGTGAGCCTTTGGAACCCATTTGTAGTTGGGTTTAACCCATTTCTTTTTCGATCTGATGGGTGGCTCAGTACTTGCTTTTGAACTTGATGTCGGCCGTTGAGATGATTTTGATTTTGACTTCATGGGAGCATCTCTTGGATTTGACTTCATGGCCGACTTTCCCTTCTTGTTCTTCGGATTTTGATTCTTGGCCTTGTGGGTTTGATTCTTGACCTTCTGCGCGTTACAGTCATCATGGTCTGAACGTGGCCTCGAAGGGTTTCTTTTTTAGAATCTCCCTCTTTGCGTGTTTTGCCAGCCTTGTGCATAGTAGGGAACGTATGCTCGATTAGGACAATTTTTGGCAATGTATCCAGGTGTTCCACAGTGAAAACATGTCTTTTTTCTTCACTGTGGAGTTGTTTCTTCCTGCCCCTGGTGGCGTATCCTTGCCTCGTTTCTGATTGTTCCCACAAGCACACTTGCAGCAAGTCGGCTGTTTCACTTGACTTGGTAGCCTGTACTTCTCAACAGCAGGTTGATCAGAAGCATCTGAGTTCGAAGCAACAGATTCAGAGTTCAAGGAGTCATTGGGTTGTTCAATTGTTTTCTCCTTGTTCTCATCCACTGCTACTTTACCTGCACATGAAGTACAAGCATTAGTATCGTTCAGCTCAACACCCTCAGTTGCCTGTTCAACAACTGGTTTACCGTATACCATAAATGGTTCTCGGTCAATCTCATCCTGAGTCAAAGGTATGGATATATAATTATGATTGAAAGGGGGAGGAACACTATCATATCCTAGACCCTTGTTTTGATTATCTTTGAATTTCAATTGATTTTCAAATAAGGACTCGACTGTCTTACTTGACGCAGTGTAATTTTTGAAACTAACATCTGTTTTCCCACACTTTATTTTCAAAGCGTCAAGTTCTTCAGTTACAGCAGCAAGTTTTTTCTTAATGTGTTCATAATTTTCACACTTGTTGCTGTAATCTTCTTGGAGTTTTCGGAAATCCTTGATTTTGGTTTCTAATTGAGCTTTTAACGGTTTCTGTCCTTTCCTAAGAGTATATCCTTCGTATTTGAGGTCCTGGTTTTCTCTTTTTAATAAATCGATTTGATCTCGAAGAAATTTAATCGTAGCTTTTCAAGATGGAGTACATGAAACTTCATTTACCGGAATTGATGTGGAACTCATTTATTTATTTATTTATTATTTTTTAAATTTTTTTATATATTTTCTTAATTTCCCTTTGACTTAAAAACCGAGAAAGTCAAAGTCAAAATTTTAAGGTCAAAGATAAAAATAAAATCAAAAATTAAAAATAAAAAAATTTGGGTTGAAAAAGAATTTTAAAAATAAAAGGAATTGATTTTTGGGGTTAAAATAGTCAATTTTCGAAATTTGGAACCGAGAGAGACACTATATGAATTAAATTTCGAAGGAGGGAACCAAGGTGTCTGCTAGCTGAGTTGGTAAAGCGGTGTGGCGATGATCTAGAGGTCCCGTGTTCGATCCCGGCACCCCTCAATCCGTTTCAAAAAATTTTTATTCGAAGATGCTGTGCTACGAGGACTGCTGCGAAGCTTGCTGAACACGATGCGAGACCAAGGTGCGAGGCAAGGACCAGGCTGAGGTTTGACGTAAACTGCTGCTGACAGAGACCGAAGCGAAGATGCAGGACCGTACACGAGATTAAGCCACACACACCGAGCCGGCTGCACACCGAACCGAACCGCACACTGAGCCGCACACACCGAGCCGTATACTCCAAGCCGCACACTCCCGAGCCGCACTCCTTCAACCGGGCTGCACACCTTCAACAGATTTACGAAAAAACGACGTTTTTCACCATTTTTTGCTCTAAAACTCGATCAAAAACTCGCTTTTATGAAAAATGCAAAGAAGTAACCCCCCTTATTTTTGCGAGATCTATCCAAAAACGCTATTCTCTTTTCAAAATAAGATCAAATAAGCTCCAGATCTGAAAAAATTGATTGAAATAAAAACAAAACAAAAATTAAAAAATTAAAAAAAAAAAAAGAATATCAAAATAATAATATGTTGGTTATGGAATGTGCTTGAGGGAGATGTTTTGGGAAGTGAGTGATAACATGCAACCCGAGTCTGTGTAATGTACCCAAAGTTGAAGGGTCTATGCTCTGGTTTGATGCGTTGGTAGGCACGAAGAATTTAACGGACTTGACTAGGTGCAGATGAACTTAAGGAATCTATAGACTTGACAAATCTTGACCAAGTTAGATCTGTTCAGTCTGACAATACGACGCTCGGATAGGTTGAGCAGGGAGATATATATATATATATATATATATATATATATATATATATATATATATATATATAGGAATCTACTAGTCACATTAAATGAACCCGTATCTGGAACAGTGGTTTAACTTTTCCTCCATGTGCGGATTTTTTCCTTAATTCCGGTATTGATGGGGCAACTGGTAAATTCCGATAAATTAGGTCTGTAGAAAATCATTTTCTTTCTTTCTGTTTGTTAGTCATATGTTACCTCCTCTACGTGATTGGAAGAGATCCGACCTGGACTGTAACATATGCAACTCTATTTCTTTGCATATTATACATATACATATATGAAATTCCTCTTATCTGTTAGCCATATGCTGTCTCCTTTGCGTGACTAACAATCCGACCTGGTACACAGCATATGCACTATAAGTGATAATACTCTGAATCTATCTTCACCCCTAATGATGGTCTGCTCATCCGATGTAAGGAGTACTCTGGAAGTCCTTGATTACCGGGGCATATCTTGAAGCGGGAAACATGTTCTAGTACAATTAAAATTGAACACTCAGAGATTCTCTATAGATCTTGCTGCTCAATTTAGGTGGACAACAATATTCCTGGTCGTCGTCAGCTAATGGTCCTTAAGATATAATATCTAGGAACTTAGGATCACATTGTCTTGTCACTTATAGTATGTCCTAATTTTGTCACAATTTTTCGTGTTTAAGTGGACAACAATATCGGCGATCGACCAGATAAAGACGTGAAGATGGAGGGTACTGACAAGCGGATAAAGGCTGTCTAAAAACTTTGATCCCAAATCATTCTTAAAGTTAGATATCATTTTATTTTTGTTAAATTTGTTCATAGTTTTTCTCTATGCACAAATTTTAGGGGGAGAATAAAAAATAATTCAAAAATCAAACAACAATCAGAAAATTAAAATCCAAAAATAGTGTTATTTCTTGTTCAGAAAAACCAGAAAATCCAAAAATATTTTTGTTTCTATTTTTATTTTGTGTGTTAATTTTTCTTTTAGTTTTGTTTTCTCTTGAAAAGTGATTTCAGGTATAGATAAGACTCATGAAGTTTGTGTTGAAGATTTCTGAGCCAAGGCTTCATCTGTGAGCATCGAAGAATTTTCATTCGAAGGATCAAGAAATGAAGATTATTCTTTCGACATTCCATCCTTCAACCCTAGAAGCAAGGTGAAGCTGAAATCGAAGAATATGTGACAGATTGCATTGAATCCTCCTCAATCAGTCTGCTGCTATCTTTGTACCTGCTAAAGTGATCTAGAAGATTATTTCTCTTTGATAGTTCTCTCTGAAGATTCTCAAGCTGAAAGTGCTATCTTTCAAGAATCCTTTTATCAAGCCTCCTCACCCAATGTGCGATCGGAATCAAATATTGAAGAAAATGTCCAACCGCTAAAGATGAAGTCATTCATAGAAGATTCATATGTTCATCCTGAAGCTCTGAAGAATTTGAAGATTAATGCTGAAGACAAGTTCCCAATGAAGATTAACAAGAAAAGGCAGCTATTTTTAGGGGGAGTTTATTAGGCCAGTTAGAAAAGAAAGCTATAAACCAAGGGGTAGATTGGTATCAGAGCTTGGTTTGTATCAGTCAATTTTGTCAGATCTGGAGCTTATTTGATCTTATTTTGAAAAGAGAATAGCGTTTTTGGATAGATCTCGCAAAATTAGGGGGGGGGGGGGGGAGTTACTTGTTTGCATTTTTCATAAAAATGAGTTTTTGATCGAGTTTTAGAGCAAAAAAGGGTGGAAAACATCGTTTTTTCGCGAATCTGTTGAAGGTGTGCTGCTGGTTGAAGGAGTGCGGCTCAGTGTGTGCGGGTCAGTGAGTGCGACTCGGGAGTGTGCGACCGGCTCAGTGTGCGGCTCGATGTGTGCGGCTATACACATGTGTATGGCTGGAGGTCCATATAAATAGAGTGTGCATGTGGGAGTGTACGGTTAGGAGAGAAGGCTAGTGTAGAGAGAAGAAGTGTGTGTGTGAGAGAATCTATTGTAAGGAGCATCACTTAATATCATCAATACATCATTAGATTCATCATCTTCTTCTTCTCCTTCTCTTCTATATGATCTGACATCATCCAATTGATTGGGATTCCGCACCATCAATTGGATCTGATTGATACACAAGCAATTTTGGGGTCTTATAATTGGTATTAGAGCTTGGTTGTATCAATCAATTTTTTCAGATCTGGAGCTTATTTGATCTTATTTTGAAAAGAGAATAGCGTTTTTGGATAGATCTCGCAAAAATAAGGGGGGTTACTTCTTTGGATTTTTCATAAAAACGAGTTTTTAATCGAGTTTTAGAGCAAAAAAGGGTGAAAAACGTCGTTTTTTTTTGCGAATCTGTTGAAGGTGTGCGGCTGGTTGAAGGAGTGCGGCTCAGTGTATACGGCTCGGTGTGTGCGGCTCAGAGTGTGCGGTGTCGTGTACGGTCAAGCTTCTTACCCTCGTTCTCGCATCTGGTTCACGGCTCAGTAGAATCGGTCTTGGCTTCGTAGCTCTAGTCCTCGCAGGCAGCAACCTCGCACAGCAGCCCTTTCATAATGAAAAGGGAAACGAAGTTGAGGTGCCAGGAATCGAACCGTGGACCTCCCATTCATTAACAAGCGCGCCTTAACCAACTCGTCTAGGAGGATCTTTGTTTCACTCTTCCGAAATTTGAAATATAAGTCGTGCTTTTCGAACCTAATTTCGCATTTTTGACAAAATCAACCCCAAAAATCAATTCCATTTATTTTTAAAATCCTTTTTCAACCCAATTTTTTTTGTTTTTAATTTTTGGTTTTATTTTTATCTTTGACCTTAAATTTTGACTTTGACTTTTTAAGTTGACCTTTGACTTTAAATTTTGACTTTCTCGTTTGACTTTTAAGTTTTCAAATTTGGCTTTTCGGTTTAACTTTTAAGTTTGACTTTTCAAGTTTGACTTTTGAGCTTGACGTTTTAAATTTGACATTTTAGGTTGAATTTCTTGGTTTTTAAGTCAAAGGGCAATTAAAATATTAAATTTTTTTTTTTAAAAATATATAAAAAAAAATGAAAATGAGTTCCACATCAATTCTGGTAAATGAAGTTTTATGTACTCCATCTTGTAAAGCTACGATTAAATTTCTTCGCGATCAAATCGATTTATTAAAAAGGGAAAATGAGGACCTTAAATACGAAGGCTATACTCTAAGGAAATGTCAGAAACCTTTAAAAGCACAATTAGAGGCCAAGACTAAGGATTTTAGGAAATTACAAGAAGATTACAGCAACAAGTGTGAAAATTATGATCACATTAAACTCAAACTTGCTGCTGTAACTGAAGAACTTGATGCTTTGAAAAGAAAGTGTGGAAAAACAGATGTTAGTTTCAAAAATTATACTACATCAAGTAAGACATTCGAGTCCTTAGTAGAAAATCAATTGAGTTTCAAAGATAATCAAACCAAGGGTCTAGGGTATCACAGTGTGCCACCTCTTTTTAATCACAATTATAACCCAACCCTTGAGACCAATAAGGAAGAAATGCCTGCTCAGTATGGCAAAAACCCTGCCCCAGTTTCAGTTAAGACTGAACAATCAGGGCCAACTGAGGATGTTGAGCTGAATGATACTAATGCTTCTGTTACATGTGCAGGTAAAGTAGTAGAGGATGAGAACAAGGAGAAAACTATTAAACAAACCAATGATTCCTTGAACTCTGAATCTGTTGCTTCGAACTCAGTTGCTTCTGATCAACCTGTTGTTGAGAAGTACATGCCACCAAGTCAAGTGAAACAGCCGACTTGCTGCAAGTGTGCTTGTGGGAACAATCAGAGACACGGCAAGGACACGCCACCAGGGGCAGGAAGAAACAACTCCACAGTGAAGAAAAAGACTTGTTTTCACTGTGGAACACCTGGACACATTGCCAGAAATTGTCCAAATCGCACATACGTTCCTTACTACGCACAAGGCTGGCAGAACGCGCCAAGAGGGAGACACTTCAAAAGAAACCCCTCAAGGTCACGTTCAGACCATGATGACTGGAACGCGCAGAAAGCCAAAAATCAATCCCACAAGGTCAAGAAGGGAAAGTCGGCCAAGAAGCCAAATCCAAGAGATGCTCCCGTGAAGCCAAAATCAAAGTCATCTCAACTGCCAGCATCAAGTTTAAAAGCAAGTACTGAGGCACCCATCGGATAGAAAAAGAAATGGGTCAAACCCGACTACAAGTGTGGAAAGTCTGGCCATTACGCCAGTGAGTGTACATCCAACAAGAGGTTGTGTTATGATTGTAAAGAAGGGGGGCATCTTTCAAGGAATTTCCCAAAGAAAAATAAAGTAGCAAGACTAGAAACGACACCGAGGCCAAGGGCATTCCACATGATCCTCGACGAAGCAGAAAACAATGCGAGGAACCAAGGATGAGGAATTCATACCCGAAGATCAATCTATGAGGTAGCCAAAGAGATAGAACCATATGATGTAGCCTATTAGAGGCATAGTCTAGGGTGAACTTGAACACCTATGTAATAGTTTCAAGAAATAATAAAATCTTCGTTTTGTTATCTGGTGTGTTAAACTGTTATGTGATTTTCTTGAATGGTGACTTGGAAAACTGCGAGACAATACTTGGGACGAGTATGAGTAGGTGTGAAAGGTAGTAGATGCATATACTACCGGAAGCACAGGACTCACGCTTGGATCAGGGAAAGTCACAAGGTTACCAAGAAGCTAGTAATTGATTTCGTTTTATTCAAGTATGTCGTTACCATTGTTTCGGTAATGACTAAGAAAATTGTTGTTATCCCGACCCTAGTGGTCATATCACATTGAGTCCGACTACGATGAGTAGGTTAC
The DNA here is from genome assembly GCF_052625555.1 of Lactuca saligna. NCBI lineage: Eukaryota > Viridiplantae > Streptophyta > Magnoliopsida > Asterales > Asteraceae > Lactuca > Lactuca saligna. Next base: position 166,680,259 of record NC_136418.1, on the reverse strand, counting down.
GTGGTTCAGAGAACCAAGTTTGATGTAGCGTCCGACTTAAACCAAACGATTGAAATCAAACCGATCAATAGAAGTATCACGCTCGTTGTTAAAAAAAGTTGGTAGCTAGAAATGCTACATGTTAAAATGTGATTATATCACATTAGACCATGAAGGAAGGCATATTTCATTCTGGAATTTGACTCTAAGAGACCTGAGTCTAAGCGTTGTTACGTACGATAACAGGTCATTAGAATATGACACCTCGATCAATTGTAGCAATCAAATTAACTTGTCCTAAGAAGAAGAAGGTGTCTCTGATAAAGAATGAGCTTGTGACACGAAAGTCATGACTGAAAGTCTAACGAGCAGGTGCAAGACCAAGCACCGCCTGCAATCAAGGAGTCCAAGAGTTAGATACCCGTTCGAAGCAACATAGAAGTTACAGTTACTACCTAGGATGAAGAGATAATGTATGGAGTCATTATACTACCCTGTTTCGTTGATGATTCCGGGACGTAATCATCCTAAGGGGGAGATAATTGTAATGCCCGTAGATCCGGGCTAGTCAATTTAGAGATAATAGGGGTCGAAAATGACTTTTCGACAAAATATTATTTAGAATAAATAATTTGAACGAAGTTGTAGTATATGTCACAAGGTGTCCGTACATATAAAGAACGCCGAAATCCGAGTTATAACGAAGAAGTTATGACTCATCGAAGTTTCGCGACGGAACCGGCACGACACCGGGAAGCGTAAAAAGTGAATTTACGATAGAGCGAGATTTAGCCTTAGTGATCCAAACGAAAGTCGTAGAATATGTTAAACCGAGAAAATCCATAAAAAGAACGCCCAAATATGACTTCGTATGAAGAAGTTATGATTTTTCTAAGATTCGGCTTAGCAGTGTACAACCCGAAACTCGAATTTTAGTTCGAGCGGTTTTTGGCTGATGCAAACTAAATGAGAGTTGAAGATCTCATTAATAGGAACTCAACGGTAAAAAGACAGACGAAAACGGAGTCCATATGAAGGAGTTACGAATTCTTCGCGATCATTTAACAGTCTAAATGCCTCGTACTGTTAAATTTAAGATCGGTCAAGAATTAGCCGACGGAGTCAAAATGAAAGTTGTAGATATTCTTTTTACCTACGCGTGGATATAAAGAATGTCAAAAACGGAGGTCGTATGTAAAAGTTACGGATTTTAGAAGTCGGAAGTGTGCTTTGCGAAAATGGGTGATGTAGCACAATCTTGGCCATTGCTTTCTCCCCAAGTCTTGCCACTAGATGGTGACATGTGGCACCAAGTTCAGCCATTTTCACCCTATAAATACCACCTCTCCCACCCTCATTTTCTTCACATGTTTCCCATTCTTTCTTCTCTTTACTCTCTCTCTAGAACCTCTCTCTAGCCCCGAAATCCCCCGAAAAGCCTAGGGAACCTCCCTAGCACGAGGCGGAAGCCCCGGAGTGCTCGAAGGCTCTGAGAAGAAGAGCTTTTCGGCTCGGAAACGCTGCTCCAAGCAAAGCCTGGTTTTCTATAAAATCCGCTATAAGTGAGCTACGCCTACGCTATTTTTAATATAGTTTTTATTTAATTATATTAACGTTATTAAGAACATATAATAAATACTTGGGCTATTATTATGGGTTATATAAGTATTTTTTTAATGCTTATATAATACTAATAATAGCTAGACTATTAATTAGTCTCGGCGAATAATAGACTAAAATCTATTGATGATAATACTAGGTTTCGTCGAAGGAAATTATTTTAAAGTAAACGAAGCGCTGTCCGAGTACCGAGTCACCACCTTCTCAGGTGAGTGCATGGTCCCTTTCATCTTACACATAGATATGAAGTATTTATTATATAATTTACGTGTTGTGAGTGCATGGTCCCTTTCATCTTACACATAGATATGAAGTATTTATTATATAATTTACGTGTTGTGAGTGCATGGTCCCTTTCATCTTACACATAGATATGAAGTATTTTAATATAAATTACGTGCTATGTGTACATATTGTCTGAATACTTGCTGTCTATGCTGAGTGAAATTTTATACATGTTTTAAATGATTTAAACTGTATACGTATTTTATATCTACAAAACGTGTTGGGAAAAAACATGGGTAGATGAAATAGTTGTTTTGTGATAACACGATGGGAGACATCAGTGTTGTTAGTGATCCAGTCATCTAGTGGAGTATAGATGACGACTATGGACGATACTAGACGGTCCAGTGGAACAATAGCAGTTTCGTAACATGTAGATATTTTTGAACTAGGTGCTCATTAGGTATTTTTGAACTGAGTGTGTTCACTACGTATCTTTGAACTGAGTGTGTTCACTAGGTATTTTGAACTAAGTGTGTTCACTAGTTACTTTTGAACTAAGTGTTTACCAGATGTTTCGGACTACATGTTCACCAGATATATTCTATAAGCCTTGGTAATGATGGACATCGTGTCGATTCCTTAGGATGATCCATAGGACTAAATAAACGAGGAATAGCTGATTCTTAGGGTAGATCCTTAAGACTAAAGAAGATAATGGGGATGGGTAATTGGGTTGATTGTTTGATTGTTTAAACATAATAATTATATTATTGTGGGTTGAAAACCCTATGTACTCACCAGGTTTCCCAACCTGATCCACTCAGTTTATTTATATCACAGGTGTTGATACGAAGTCACTTTACACTGAGAGATTTAAAGAGATGTAGATCACTAGTGTAAATAAATGTAAGTTCTGTTTATGCTTATGTTCCTGTATTGACGATGACATCCCAAACGTTTTAAAATGAATAAAGTACGTTTCTTCGGAAATGTTTTAATAACGTATTTATCATGTTTTTCTGGGAACAAATTCCGCAACATTTTTATTAAAAGAAGAACTCTGATTTTTATAAAGCATAAACAAAAATCGGTCTTTTCTGGCCGTGAAAATGGGGATGTCACATACAACCAAGCTCTGATACCAATTGTAAGACCCCAAAATTGCTTGTGTATCAATCAGATCCAATTGATGGTGTGGAATCCCAATCAATTGGATGATGTCAGATCATATAGAAGAGAAGGAGAAGAAGAAGATGATGAATCTAATGATTTATTGATGATATTGAGTGATGCTCCTTACAATAGATTCTCACACACACACACACACTTCTTCTTTCTTCTTTTCTAACCCTAACACATTATTCAACACTAAGGAATAAACTTCGATCTTGGTAACTGGCGACGATCTTATGTTTCCCATGACCAAGTTTATCCTTCCATGCTCCACTTCCCAACTTTCTCTTAGGCCCTGCAAATTAGAAGAAATATGGAAACCACATCCAGTATCAAGAACCCATGAAGTAACAAGTGATGATTTATTAGATTTAATTGAATACATACCTGCAAAGGTGGGCTTTATCTTCCCATCCTTAATATCTTGCAGATATTTAGGACAACTTCGTTTCCGGTGCCCCTTATCGTGGTAGTAAAAGCACTCTTAATCCTTAGGGAGAGAAGATGGCTTAGCGGATCCAACTTTGGTCCCACTAGAAGAGGAACCATCTTGGGACTTTCCATTTTGTGGCTCTTAGAAGGAGCCTTCCTCTTCTTAACTTTTCCTTGCCCAATTGCCAACACAGGGGCTGAATCAGTAGGAGTTGATGCAACAGATTTATCCTTTAGGTTACACTTAGCAGTTCTCAACAACCCTTGAAGCTTGCTCAAAGTGACCTCTTCTTTGTTCATGTCGTAGGTCATTCTGAACTGGTTGTAGCACGGAGGCAAGGAGTGGAGGATGATGTCGATAGCCAAATCGTCATCATAGTTAACATTTAACTTTAGAAGACGATCAACATACCTTCGCATCTTTTGCAGATGCGAGGTTAGGGTTCTCCGATCCCCATCCTAGCGGTGATCATGTTAGTGATGATCTCATAGCGCTCTTGCCTCGCGCTTTGGTGATACCTATCCATTAAATCTTGATACATCTCGAATGGATACATGTCCTCGTAGGAATTTTGGAGTTCTGCATTCATAGTCGTGAGCATGATGCAATGAACCTTCGTAGCATCACGTTTATGTGCCTCAAAGGCAACGATTTCTTCAGCAGTTGCAGTCTCTGGATTGATCTTTTCAAGCTTCTCATCGAGGACATATTCTTTTTCCTCGTAGTGAGTGATCATTCGAATGTTTCGGATCCAATTGTTGAAGTTGTTTCCATTAAAGATCACTTTCCCACATAAACCCATGAGTGAGAATCCACCAGTAGCTACATGAGTGTTGTTGTTTGTGTTAGACATTTGAAAATAGAAAAGGACAAGTTTTATTAGAATAAATCCCCAGTTAATCACCCAATTGAGAAATTAGGGCTAGGATCCAACAACATTATTTATGACTTAGAAAAGGGATGTCGTAATCTAAAAGCAAATAATTTGAAGGTAAGTGAATGACGATTCACTAATTTTCCATCATGAAGAACAAAAGAAAATTTAGTTTTAAATGCTTTGAAAACTCCTAGATCTTTAAGATTCGTTGAACCTTTAAATGGCATGTTTAAATCTCGATATGCCCTTCAAGTTTGTGACTGGGATACCGAGGATCACAAACAATGTGTGAATAACCATGCGAATCAACATGGTGCACTCAATGTCACTATCACCTGATCAATGTGTCGGTTAGCCACGCACGCTCCATTGATCTATGATAAACATAGAGCCACCCTTCGCCACCAATGTCAACCCCAAATTAGTGTGCCGGTTAACCACACACGCTCCACTAACGTTTGACAAGGGTACGAAGCGTAATTCCATGGAATAACATCATTTTCACATTTTACCCTAAAGTAACTAAGAGTGGGAATTTGAAAAACATTTATTTACTTGCAATATTCATTATACTTATAATGAGAAATTAAATGCCCTATCTTATCCGTTTGGCTAACGACCCTCCTGTTGGGTTATGAGCATTCTAACACTCCTAAGTGTACATGCAACCCTAAATACCTTGGATCTATGTTTTCTCTATTATACATGCAAATATGAACATCCAAGGTATTATCCTAATCTAGCATACAAAACTATCAATATTACAAGATAGAATACATACCTCTTTGATGTAGAATGCCTTCATGAAGCTTGAGTGCCTAGTGCCCCAAGTGTGACACCTCAAATGGTTCGCACAACACCAAATACACTTGGAATAACTTGAGAGAATTCTACACTTCATGAAAAACGGCTAGCCCTCTATATAATAATACTAGTGGCCGATTTTGTCAAGAATAATATGCTTATATAGTTATACAATTAGGGTAAACCCTAATTGTCATGACTTTCCATTTCCTTGGATCCATGAGTACAAATACACCATGGAGCATCCATGGAGCATCATATGGGTTTTGGCCCAACTAGATAATCCATGGAGCATTAGCCCACTATATAAGTATGGATGATTTGCACAATCAACCCATATATTTAATTAGTCTTCTTTTGATCACTTAATTAATCCTAGATTAATTCTTGATCAATACTAATTAAATAATCTTATTATTCTTATTATTAATATACTAGAACTTATAATATATTAATAACCATAAGTGTCTTATTTCTCTCATTATAGTCTATCCAAGTGCATGATGCCATGCAATCCAAATGGACCATGCTGGGTCGGGTCAAGTCTTACCAATTATAGTTATGGACTTAGACATTAATCCAACAGTCTCCCACTTGGATAAGTCTAAAACTATTATTGCGTATGACTTCAGGAACCAACTGACAATCGTAGCTCTCAAAAGCTTCTGTCGAACTCTGACCTTGTCGATAAACTCTGACCTTTGTCAATGACTTGTCCATTAGATAAGGGATCATATATTCCTCCATTCTAGATATCATATGGACTGAGACATGGATTATAATCATTCTCTCTGTCCATTTGTTGTTTCCCGATTTCCGATTTATGACGACTGACTAATTGAACAAATCAAATCAGTCCTGGCCCGGCCGAGCACTTCCATTTGTCATCATCAAATCATCGAGGGGCCCACAGATATCGCTTTTATCCCGAAGGTAAAAGGAATGGATAAACTTCGACTCATATGGCTTGTTCTACTACTTGTTGAATCATACACAAAGGAACGTTTTATAGCACCGAGTTACCAAATGCGGTTTCGTGCAATCAATGTACAACCAACTCATAGTAACAACTCATATCTCTAGGTTTGAAGAATATAAGATATTATCGTCTCATTATCACTCGTGATAAAATCCATGAAGTGATTCCAATGAGCGCGGGTTGAATCCAATACTCAGAACTTATGAGCACTCATGAGTGTTGTAGCCCTTTGTCCAACACCGTAGACCTCTACAAGCCAACCCATGACAGTCTTAATTCATATCTACTTCCAACATATGACCGATTGTGGATGGTTTGAATAACCTAGTTATTCTGGAGGAATAACCTAGTTTATTCGGGAAGTCAAAACATGCAAAGTGAAACACAATAATAATTGAATCCAATATGGTATCAAAATCTATGAACATAAATAAAACACCTTTTATTTATCACCATATGATTACACATTATTCATTGTATACTGTTTCAGCTATCAACTTTATTCTTGAATTTAAAACAATAGTTGTCCCATGCTCCAAGCATGTACACTATGTTTTCTAAACACTAGTCATGCCATACACCAAGTATGCATACTATGTTTGTCTATGATCTTTACTTTGTGAACTAGATCAATTGAACATAACTTCAATGATTTTCTTTTCAAACTCCCAAATCCTTACTGCAAATGCAAGAATTCCAAATTCATGCCATTTACTGAAATTTGTTAGATTCTAAACTTATATGCATTGATCCTCTTGTAACAATTATGCACAAATTCACAAACACTTGGCAACAATCATTACAGAGTATTCCAAAGGAGATCAACTCCTTGGAAACATCCTTCTTGCATTAAGTTTCCTTAATCTTACACAGATTGAAATTTCTGACTTTGAAACATTTCCAGATTCCATTTTGACTATCATTTCTGAACAAGAGTTGCCTCTTGACAGATTATGTCAATATGGTCCTTCCAGAATTATCACTATACTTCCAACTATCCTTGATCAACCAATCTTTGGTAAACCTTAGATTGTCCTCGACAATTGTTTAATCCTTTTAGTCATATCCAGTTCTAAACCTTTTCCCTTTTTAATGCCCCAGGCGTTTGGAAACTTTTAGAACGGATAACTATAGCACATGTAATCGATCCTATATCCGAAGTATATGGGACACGATTCATGATGTCTCACATAAAGACTAAACCAGTCTTTTGCTATAACATTTCCATTTCTATTTGCCAAGTTCTCATAATTCAGATTATGAAAAGGGATGCCGTAATCATAATCGAATTTTAGAACGCAAATAATGGACCCATATATAGAATTTCCTTATGTTGAGCCATTCCAACATGAAATTCATATATATCCTTGACTAAATGATTAAAACCTCACGATCTAAGCTTATAGATTTGAGATGAAGTATAATTTCCTCTCCTTTAATTATAGCAAAACAACTTTTTCCCAATTGAAACCTTTTGTTTTTCTATAATTAACATTGCTAACTTGCAATTTATCATAATTATCATGCTCCCACTAACATGATGATTATTAGCATAACACTTATGCTCCCACTAGCTTTGACATGTACTCAGAAATCAGCTGGACTTCTAGAAATCAATACTTTATTGACTTTCTTACGAACGTTCAGATTTCTGATACTGGATTGTTTTGATAGAACTTTATCAAAATCATACACCTTCCCTTAGATAGCACGCTTGTGTGTCTAAACAATTATGAAGAGGGATGCCGTAATCATAATGGTTAGACCTTTTTGCCACTTCTCACGAGTCCAGGTTAGTGTGCCGGTAAACCACACACGCTCCACTAACGACTTTGAGAATGCAAATATCACAATTGCTATCTATCTAAAATCTACTTAGTGAAAGTGTTTCCTCACCATCATTTTCATGAATCGGAGAGAAACCTTATGACACTTAGATTTAATGGTGTATGTGTTCTTATCCATGTGAATTGTCAAAACCATAGTCACAAGACAAGGATAATGAAAAATCCAAACTCATATGGCCTGAACTCAATCTTAACTTCTTGCCACCTTGCAGCTCAAGGGCCTGCCATTGCTTCCAAGTTGTTGTGCAACACATTGAGAACTCTAAGAACTCATATGCAAAGCCAACATTAACTGGAATGGGCACAGAATATGTCAACACGATAGGTTATAAACCTCAAGTTGTGTGCTAGTGAGGAACTTCAGGTTTCATTCTTGATTAATTCTTGAGACTTTCAAGACCTTTAAGACTCCCACTGTCCTCTTGACCTATAAGACTCCCTTGTCAAACATCCAAGAGATAGTGCGGATTCTAATCAAGACAAACACTTCACACAATTGGCCTTAGTTGGTCTTTGTTTTATCCAAAACATCACAACTTACCAATTTCAAATGTACAAGAGTAGAAAACTTTTACTCTTACATTTGATAAGTGTTTTAAACCTTCTCAAAGACATGTCACTCAAATTACAATCTTGGAGTATGACTCTAAGACTTGTATTGGAACGAAGTATGACTCATCTTCTTGATTTAACCATTTCAACAATTCAAGATCCCTTCTTCTTAGTCATAAGAATGCACTAAGACTCCTTAGAGAACTAATTGTGCTATGGTTTCTTAATCATTAAGATGATCACAAAAACTGATACTAAAGTACTCTCCCATCTTTTCAGATTTGAGAAACTTTTATCCTTCTGCCTAATTTGATTCTTCTTATTCGCTCTGCCTTACATTGGAACCTTTTCCAATGTCTCAGAGTTACACTTAAGCTTGTAAGTATAACCATATTTACTAAGCTTTAGTAAAATATGATGAATAGTCTTATCGATCTTTTGTGGTGGACTTGACCAGTGCACAAGAATGTGTACTCAATCCCTTAGTCCTTCACATTACTCACACATCCATGTGAACAAGTAATTAGTCTTAATTTTCCAATACTTGAAGGTTCTCATTCATCATGATATACAACTTGCATGATTCCAAGTCCCGGTCCAATTGAGACTTTGGATGATGAGAATCTTTCCTTATTTGGTAAATTTAGACATTACCACAAATGAAAGAATCAATTTCATATTTCCACTCTTGCTCTTAATGGAATCATATAAGCAAGAATTTTTCCTCAAATGCCATTGTAAGGATATTTTAAAATAAATAAAATCAAAAAATTTTCTTTTATTTTAAAACTATGCGGAAAAACTTATCCTTACAATCCATATGAAAACTTGTTGTTATCTATTCCTAAGCAATTTTACATAACTCCTAAGAAGTAGCTCAAGAATCCGATCTTCAAACTACGCGATAGAAATCCATCTATGCGATCAGATTCAGCATATTCTTTCTTTAAGTTCCTTCACTTTTTCTTTGATTCTTAAAACATCAACATGTGACCCAGTCACATCATGTAATAAGAATCTCAGAATAGAAACTTAGCAGAGTTAGATAGTGGACTTTACCTGAAGTAGAGTCAAACTTATTGACTTTAACATCCTTAGGTAAATTTGGCAGCTTCGCAACTAATGACCCTTTCTTTGGCAATATAAACATATGGACCCTTTGATAATGGTACACGGGACTATCACAGACTTAGCTTTTCTCTTTACCATTTGTTCAACCGAGTTGACTATGGCCGATCCCTTTCCATTGGGAAGAGAATGTTTTTCTGGATTTCATGTGTCACTATTGTCAATGTCCATCAAGTTTTGAGGAAGTTGATCTTAATAAATAGATAAAATCATTAAGGGTCTTGTCATAGTCTGTTTCATAGGTGTTCCAAAAGAACTCACTATGTGACTTAGAAAGTGATTGAACCACCAACTTTCTCAAGACTTTGACACCCAACTCTCTCGGCTTGTCAATATGTGACTACATCTCCAAGATGTGACCACACCAAGACCTTTACTTGCCAATAGGGCTCGAGTGACCTTAAACTTTTCAAGAACTTGTGGGGTAGGGAGAATAATTGGAGGAGGTGAAAGAAGTATAATTTCCATTGGAACATCATCTTCATTTAGGAAAGCTAGTTTCAAGAGATTTGGGAAGATCATAAATGTCTAAACCAGACATGTTTTGGGAGATATTCAAGATAGTTGATCTTAAAGTCCTTAATATAACACCCAATATGAAATATTAAGGCTAGGACCCATCAAACTATTTTATAACTTAGAAGAGGTATGCCGTAATCCAAGCTATAAAACAATTTGAAGGTAGGTGAATGACGATTCACCAATTTCCACCAAGATAAACGAAATGTATTATTAGGTTTTAATTGGTTTTGAAACTCCTAGATCTTTTGAGATTCATTGAACTATTCAATGGCATGTTTCAATCTTGAGTGTGCCCTTCAGGTTTTGTAACTGGGATGCCGAGGATCACAAAACAAGGTGTGAAGTAACCATGCAAATTACTTGGTACCCTTAAGTGTTTACCCCTCAATCGATGTGCCAGTTAACCACACACGCTCCATCGATACTATGATAAACATTAAGTTACCCTTTGCCTACCTTGTTAAATACAAGTTAGTGTGCCGGTTAACCACACACGCTCCACTAACCGACTTAAACAAAGTGCAAAGTGTAATTTCATGGATTAGCACCTTATTCACATTTTCCTAAGTAACTAAGATTGGGTATTATTAAGAGTTTAGTTACTTAGTATTTATCATTAATACTTTTTAATGAAGGGAGAATTATAGTCTTGTCAAACCCGTTCGGCTAACGATCCTCCACCAGTCAAGCAAGCGGTGGGTGAGAGTGGACACCCATTAAGTTGCCATTTTATAGGCAACAACCTTATACCCACCTTATAGACCGGCTTTGTGAATGAGGCGTACTAGCGGTAAGACTGACTTTACTCTTATACATATATATATATATATATATATATATATATATATATATATATATATTATTAACTTATAATATTATAAAGTATAAGGGTTGAATTTTAACTTTTAAAATTCTAAGGGCTAACCTAGAATTAAAGTATTCATAAGAGAAAACTTTACAAATTCCAAAACTTGAGGGCAAGTTTTGAAACTATTCAAAACTAATTAATTCCATAACTTATGTGTTTAAAGTAGTTTTAATCCAAAAACTCTTCAAGTTCCATAACTTGAGGACAAGTTATGGAAGACTTTAAACTAATAAAAGAATTAACTTTTCTTTATTTTTATAACTTATGGAATTAATTAAGGTTACACTTTTACTCTTTAATGAAGTGACTCTTGAACTTCCATAACTTGAGGACAAGTTATGGAGTCATAAAAAAAAATATTCAATGACACAAGACTCTTCATTTTGTAACCATTACCAACTTTTATGAGTTTTATGAGTCTTTAATGTGACTCTTCAGGTAACTTGAGGACAAGTTACACAAACACATTTTATACTGAACTCTTAGATTAAAATGGATTGAAAGCAACTATTTCAATTAACTTTTCTATTAATCTAAGCAACTCATAAGAACAAGATAATTCAAATCAAACTTTTTCATGTAATTAGTCTAAACCTTAAACTAATACAAAACATGAATCTATTGACAATTATCTTTAAAAATGGATTAGCATGAACATTACCACATTAAAAAAACAAGTTTATAAGTTCAAAAACAACTTAGGGTAATGTTCCTAGTCCATTTCTAGCAAAAAACCTCGAAAATATGCTGTCTGGGGGTCCAACTCGTCGAGTGCATGAACCAACTCGGCGAGTTGGATCGAATTGATCACATTTTAGGCATGGACTCGCCGAGTCTGATGCTCAGACAGCAACAAATTCGTTTTTTCAGCTTCTATTGCAGGTATAACAAGAAAACAAACCTGGCTCTGATACCACTGTTGGGTTATGAGCATTCTAACACTCCTAAGTGTACATGCAACCCTAAATACCTTGGATCTATGTTTTCTCTATTATACATGCAAATATGAACATGCAAGGTATTATCCTAATCTAGCATACAAAACTATCAATATAACAAGATAGAATACATACCTCTTTGATGTAGAATGTCTTCATGAAGCTTGAGTGCCTAGTGCCCCAAGTGTGACACCTCAAATGGTTCACACAACACCAAATACACTTGGAATAACTTGAGAGAATTCTACACTTCATGAAAAACGGCTAGCCCTCTATATAATAATACTAGTGGCCGATTTTGTCAAGAATACTATGCTTATATAGTTATACAATTAGGGTAAACCCTAATTGTCATGACTTTCCATTTCCTTGGATCCATGGGTTCAAATACACCATGGAGAATCCATGGAGCATCATATGGGTTTTGGCCCAACTAGATAATCCATGGAGCATTAGCCCACTATATAAGTATGGATGATTTGCACAATCAACCCATATATTTAATTAGTCTTCTTTTGATCACTTAATTAATCCTAGATTAATTCTTGATCAATACTAATTAAATAATCTTATTATTCTTATTATTAATATACTAGAACTTATAATATATTAATAACCATAAGTGTCTTATTTCTCTCAATATAGTCTATCCAAGTGCATGATGCCATGCAACCCAAATGGACCATGCCGGGTCGGGTCAAGTCTTACCAATTATAGTTATGGACTTAGACATTAATCCAACACCTCCACCGATCAAGGAGGCGGTGGGTGAGAGTGGACACCCATCAAGCACCATTTTATAGGCAACAACCTTATACCCCCTTATAGACCGGCTTCGTGAATGAGGCCTACTAGCGATAAGAGTGCTTATTCTTATATATATATATATATATATATATATATATATATATATATATATATATATATATATATATATATATATATATATATATATATATATATATATAGGAAAGAGTTCTATGGAAAACAAATAACTAGGGCAACATCTACCGGAACCAATAATCAAATGACACGTGTCCATTTCTTTCTTCACAAGTAATGTATTGTGGAAGTGATGTGTTGTCATGTTTTCATTGGTTCAAATATGTGTTGCCCTAATCATTCATTTTCCATATAACTCTTCCCTATATATATATATATATATATATATATATATATAAATCTTATAATAAATAAAGTATAAGGTTGAATTTTAAACTTGTAAAATTCTAAGGGTTTGAAATTTAAATAATTCAAAATTAAAATTTTAAGCAAAAATTTAAATTCCAAAACTTGAGGGCAAGTTTTTGAACTTTTCAAAACATAAAGGATCAAATAACAAATAATATAAATTAAATAATTAATTTTATGATTATCTATATTTAACCTAATCCAATTTCATGCAAGATAATAGATCAATTAATTCAAATAATAAAACTTTATCATATAAGGAATTTATTATTTAACTAATTGGTAATTATCATTTGTTTTGGTAAGGATAATCTCATAAAAATAATAAAATTCAGATTTTATCATAAAAAACGATTTTGGTAATTATCCTTCAGAAAAACAACATAAAATCCTGAGTTTTCCTCTATCTGACGACTGGACTCGCCGAGTCACTGATAGGGCTCACCGAGTAGGGTCGACTCGCTGAGTCCAAATAGTGACACGCCGAGTCGAGTCGGGAAGAGGCGGAAAAAATGATTTGTCAGTTAACATACGAACATTGCATCACATACAACAGAAGCCAATCAAGGTTCTGATACCACTGATGGGTTTTTCACACTAGAACTTTCCTATGTACTCATGCAAACCCTAATGCTTGGATCTAGGTTTCTCTATTGTTCATGCATTGTATCCAAGACTTAGAAACCCTAATCTAGCATACATATTTCAAAAATATCAAGATATAACAGATCTAGATGCTTACCTCTTCAACAATCTTGGATATTCTTATTCTTGGAGCTTAGAGTCACAAGTGTAACTTCTCTAATGGCTTAGAAACACCACACAAGCAAGAAGGCAATATGAGAGAGGGCGAATAGATGCTAAAATCGGCCCTAGGGTTTCCTTGGGATGAAGTGGCCGAAAATTGCATGTGTCTCTATTTATACTGTAGGCTGTTAGGGTTTTAGTCAAAACCCTAATGGACAACTTAATCACCAAGAAGCCCATGGAACCTTCTGGAATAAGGCCTATGGACGAAATTATGATGGACCTTCATCATAATTTCGTTTACCCTTCAATCCATTAGGTTTCCTTAGCCCAAAAACCAACTATCACACATTTGATAGTTTAAGCCCCTATATTTAAGTAATCTCTTTTAGCCACCAAATTAATTCATAATTAATTTATGACTAATATTAATTAAATAATATAATTTCCCTTTTATTATATTAATCATATAATTTATCAATAAATCATAATATCCCCCCCCTCTCTCTCCCTCTCTCCATAAATTACCTTGTCAAGTTGTTTTGGTGAAGGCAACCCAAAAAGACCATGCACAACCGGGTCAAGTTCATATCAAATATAGTTTCGGGCTTAGACACTAATCCAGCATACATATGATATAACATTGTGGGATTGAAAACCCTATGACTCACCAGGTTTCCCAACTTGACCCACTCAGTTTATATATATCACAGGTGTTGATATGAAATCACATTACACTGAGAGATTAAGAAGATATAAATCACTAGTAATAATGAATGTAAGTTCTGTTTATGCTTATGTTTCTATATTGACGATGAAAAACCAAATGTTTTAAAATGAATAAAAATATTTTTCTTCGGAAATGTTTTGATAACGTATTTATCATGTTTTACTGGGAACAAATTCTGCAACATTTTTGTTAAAAGAGGTACTCTGATTTTTATAAAGAATAAACAAAATCGGTCTTTTCTGGCCGTGAAAATGGGGATATCACAGATTACGTGTCTAATCTAATAACTATAATTGATATATACATGAATTGATAGTTGCACAGTCCTTTTGGGTTTTCCTCATAACTAGCAACTAGACAGGATGACTTTTGGAGCGAGGTTGAATTTATTATTTGAATATTAAATTAAAATAAATGATTTATTAATTTATTATAAATATAATATATTAATTAGAAATCATATTATTTAATTAATATTTAATCAGAAGTTAATTGGAATTAGTTTCGGGATTAAAAGAATTAATTGAAAGTGCAAGGACTAAAGTGCAGTTGTTTATTAGTTGAGCAAGTGGTTCCAAAACCTTCCTAAGAAGGCATGGATGGTTTTACTAAGGATAATTAGGGTTTCTAGATTCTCCTATTTAGATAATTAAGGAGGTGGATAATTACCAATATGATTTAATAATATTTTATTCAAATTAGGGTTATCCAGTATTTCCTATCTGTACTATAAATAGACCAATAGGGTTTGATATTTTCTGCCATCTGAATCCCAGAAGGACAACCGAATTTCTAAGAGCTTCTCTTCCTCTCTCCTCTCCCATCCTCTTTCTTAGTTTGGGTGTGATCTACTAGAGACGTGACACTTGTGATGCTTGCTCTTGAAGTTCAAGATTACTAGGGTTTCATTGTTATTACTACATAACAATCAATGTATGTTTTCTTAACCCTATTTAATAGATTTTGAAAATAGTATATATCTTATAAGGTTTTTTGTGTAATGTTCAAAAGTTGTATGTTCTATTAAAGAAAACATAGATCCAATAATTATGGTTGCATACGTACATAGGTTTTGTTTGTTATGCTCAAAACACATCATAAAGATCATCGAAAACAGAGTTGGGGCACAAAAGTTATGGCCATCGGAAGATAGACTGGTTGGGGCTTGCCGAGTATGCTAGACGTACAAGGCATGTATGCTAGTTACTTGGCTGGAATGATCACGAAGGCTCCTTCTCATATGTTGGGCGTACCAGATTTGTATTGAGTGTATACGACTCAGTCTCAATCCCTAATTAAGGGTCTTGGACCCTATTTAAAGGCCTTAACTCATCGTCAAATGCTATTATCTTTAGCCTCCACCATTTAACCCTAAATTTGAAACCTTATGTGAATTTCAAGCCTTGTGTGATTTTTTGTGTGCTTTGGAGAAGAAGGAGATATTGTAAGCATCATTGCTTGGATTGGAGGTTGTGGATCCAAGCTCTAATCATCTTCATCAACTTCCTGGAGGTATAAAAGCTTCTAACCTGACGACTTTATGTGTTATATCTAGTCTAGGTCTTCTATTGGGTTTATTATGGTCCTCTAAAGTCAACCTTGTGAGTACGAGCTAGTTTAGGAGCTTATAATGCTAGACCTTAGCATTTCTAATGTTTTAAGAGCATATAAATGTCGTCTTTCTGGGTTTTGATAAATCATGCTTAAGTTGGTGTTCAAATTATGGGTTTAGGTGGATAAAAACGGGTTTAGGTTCCCATTAAGACATGCAAATGTGTAAATTTGGCAACTTTACGGATTAAGGCCTTATTTAGAGGTTAGATCTGAATTTGGATGTTTTGTTCTTAAGAATTAAGTTCTTAATGTGTTTTTATCCCTCTGATGAGTACGTTGGGTGTACGTATGCGTATGCTCAGTGTAATTCAAAGATTCCACATTTTTAAGCTTAGGCAAGTTGTATATTGTGCACGACAGGCAGTATGCACGGTGTATCAATCTGGTAGGTGGGGCATACTCCTAAAAGGTTCTTTTTTGGCCTTTTGGCCCTTGGGTCTTTTGGGAATTACACCATGAGATGTTGGGTCATATATGGGAAGGGTAAAATGGTGTTTTACCCATTTGAAGGATATGATATGGATTCGACCTCGGATTATGGGGAAATTACCTTAATTATTGATTAAGGATAATTTGGATATCTTAAGTGCAAGGATTCTGGTAGCAACAATGTGTGTGTTCAGTTAACTTGAATTGAGGTGAGTCTCATTCCAATGTTTGGCGGGTCGAAAACACCAATGCTAGTCCATGAATTATTGTTATTTGTATGCTAGTTTTATGGGAGACTCTCGCATGTGTTGTATATATGTTGGGTGGGGCCCGATGCCAGGAGAGGTCTAATGAGTTTATTGAGTGGGGCCCATTGCATGTTACTGAAAGATCTGTTTAAAGTGCGACTCGATGCCTGTCACACCCCTAAACCGAAACGACGGAAACGTTCGGGGGTGGAGGACGTCATGTGTAGTATCACAACAGTTGCTTCATAGTAATCAAAGTAAACACAACCATTAAATTAAGATATGAATATTTACATATGTTTGATTCATTGTTTGGGTACATCAAAAGTAGCAAAATATAAAGACGAGACTCTGTATGCTCTTTCTTCTGAAAAGACGGCGAGAGTACCTGTTTGTTGATTTCCTGAGAATACAGGCGATTTTGAAAGAGTATCAGCATAAAGCTGGTGAGTTCATAAGAATGTATTTGTAGTGAAAACCAGTCATTGAATTTGATAAAATGTATTCATGCTCCCCAAGAAAATCCAATATTTTCTAACATGTATGTTCGTTACTGTATTTTGTTCAAAAACCTTAACTAACACATCTATGTATAGTATGTTTTGTTTGGAAACCCTGGCTACCACCGATATGTATAATATGTTCTATTTGAAAACCCTAGATACTACCAGTATGTATAGTACGTTCTATTTGAAAACCCTTGCTACTACCAATATGTTCTGTTTGAAAACCCTGGCTACTACCAGTATGTATAGTATGTTCTGTTTGAAAACCCTGGCTACTACCAGTATGTATAGTATATTTTATTTGAAAACCTTGGCTACTACCAATATGTATAGTATCTTTTAGGCAGAAAGATAAAGGTTTCTCCAATTTGAAAGGAAAGGAGAGTGCTTTAGTATTATGTTTTATGATCATCTTAATGATTATGGAACCATGTCACAAATTGATCCTCGAAGAACATCTTAGTGCGATTCTTTAACTAAGAAGAGGAATCAGATATTGGTGAAATGGTTTAGCCAAGAGACGAGTCATACATCGTTTTCAATCAAGGTTTAGAGTCATACTCTAGTAACTACAAATCATATCTCGAATCTTAGTCTATATTAATTAGTTTTATAATACCTCATAAAATGTTGATTAATAATATTTTCTTACTCTGGCACATTTGAAACTGGTAGTTGTGATGTTATGGTTAAAACAATGGATATTGAAACCAATTATATGAAGTGTTTTCCTAACAATCATCCACACTAGCTTTTGAATATTTTTTTTGCTCGTCAAGGAATTCTCCTTGAGAGAGAAACTTATTTGTCAAGAAGTTAGTTAGAGTCTTATTGATCTTAAAGAGTTTCAAGAGTCAGTTAAGAATAAACCTTGTAGTTATCACTAACACACGACATGAGTTGACACATTCTTGTTTCTGGGCACCTTCCTATTGTGTTAGCAATGCTTATTAGTTCTATGGTTCTCATTTGAATGCAAAAGGCAGAGCACGTTGGTCAATGATAGTACATTGATCAATATGGGTGAGCTGCTTAAACAACATGGAAGTGCTGGTAGGCCCTTGTGCTACCAGAAGGCAAGAAATTAAGAATAAGCAATGTTCAGTCCATGAAAGGAAAAGTAACTTTGATTTTGGTTTTTTTCTCAACCTTGTCTAGTGATTGCAGTATGGAAATTATAGATTTACATGGATGGGAACATATACACCATAAAATCTAGGTGGCAAAGGTTTCACTCCAATTCATGAAAATGATTATGAGTAAACACTTTCGCTAGTAGATTTTAAATTTGATTAATATCATTAAGGTTAGCGGTTGTGATAACTGTGTTCTCAAATTCGCATTATGATTACGACATCCTTTTCATAGTTCCAAGTGTGAGAAATGGCAAGAAATAGTTTGAATGTTCAGGACTTATAGCTATATGTTATGAAATGGTTTAAACACACACATATGTTATCTAATGAAGGTGTATGAGCTTGAGAAGTCTAGTTGAAGATTTATAGAAGCATTACGTATAAAAAAATTTGTGCTTTAGTAAGGAAGTTAAAGAGTATTGGTTTCTAGAAGTCCAGTTGATTTCTAGATACATGTTAAAGCTAGTGGAAGCATAATTGTTATGCTAGTGAGAGAATAATTGTTATGCTAAGTGTTGCATGTTGGCAATACTATTCTTAGGAAACAAAGTCTTCAAAATTCCAAGTTTCAAAGTTTAGAATTGTTTCACTATGATAAGCTTAAGGGAGAGGGCACTCATACTTCATTTCAAATCTAAAACTTTTTATTGAAGTTTTAATGGAACTTAGTCTTGGACATATATGAATTTCGTGTTGAAATAAATCCACATATGAAATCCGATATATGGAAATATTATAGCAAAAGTTTGATCATATATCAGGTCTTTAGGTAAAACATTATGAATCGAGTCCCATATGCTTCAGATATAGGATTGATTACATATGCTAAAGCTTTCCGTGTTTTGGAGGTAAAATAAATAGAGCATAAGAAATTGTTGCCTTTATTTGATGATATATTCTTAAAGATGTCTCCTTGCTTACTTATGTTTGGGAGGTTGACTTTTTCCAGTTGGCTGCATTTTGCTTTTGTAGGTTTATGAATTGGCAAAGGGAAAATTGAGGATTCCTCACTACAATGTTTCAAATGTTAATGGATCTTCCTAATTTTGAAAAAGGCATTGCAAAAGGCATTGCTATTAAAACCACATCAGCTACCTCCATTAAAACCTTTAATGGAGGTTATACCATTCAGTGGGAAAAAGGACTAGAACTTTGTAACGACCCAAAAATACGACCCAAAAATTTCTTTAAAAGCATTACTAAAATCATATTTATAAAAACTGTATCATAAGTCATAACATAAATTCTCGAGTATTAATTCAAAACATAATATCATTATCAGAGTCAAACATTCCCAGGCTATCTGACTATGGTGTGTGTACTGCAATCTTCCCGAGCTCCTCTTTTGAAAACTGAGTACCTGAAACCAAAACTGAAAACCGTAAGCACGAAGCTTAGTGAGCTCCCCCAATCTAACACATACCATGCAATAACATATAAAGCACATACTGGGCCTTGCCCACTGCATCGGACCGATGTCCGGACTAACTGGGGCCTTGCCCCCTACATCGGACCGAAGTCCGGAAACTGACTGGGACCTTGTCCCCTGCATCGGACCGGAGTCCGGACTAACTGGGGCCTTGCCCCCTGCATCGGACCGAAGTCCAGAAACTGACTGGGACCTTGTCCCCTGCATCGGACCGAAGTCCGGACTAACTGGGGCCTTGCCCCTTGCATCGGACCGAAGTCCGGAAACTGACTGAACATAGCATAGCATAACATATCAACTAACATGAACACATATACTGCATACTACATCGGGTCGTAGCCTGGAACACATAACACATAGCACATAACACATAAATCCTGTCTGAGCCACGTAGGCATCAAACATACTAACTACTGCATCGGATCAAGTCTGGAAACTACTGCTAACTGAACGGGCCGGCATTGTGGCCTTAGACCCGTCCCTACTGGAAGGAAACTCACCTGATGCTGCTGAACTGCTGCTGCTAAACCTTTTGACTGCTACCTGGCCTCTGACTTCGACTGTTGCTCCACTAGCTCCTCGAGCTACCAATATCAATATAACACTTAGTCCAACTGACCTCCCAAGGTCACTAGGTCAATTCTGGTCAAGGTCAAAATCCTGGTCAAAGTCAACCTTTCGGGTCAACCCTACTCGCCGAGTCTACCTACTGACTCGCTGAGTTCATATGCTCAGGGTCTTTCTTATTCGCGACTCGACTCGCCGAGTCAGTCCATGACTCGCCGAGTCCAACTAGTTCCAAGTCCTGTCCTGACCAACTCGCTGAGCCACCACCCGACTCACTGATTCGAGTCCCAACTCGAAGGGTTTAGGGTTTCGCGATCTGACTCGCCGAGTCCAAGAACAGACTCGCCGAGTCCTAGACAATCTTCAACCAACTCGTCGGGTTGCTCATCCAACTCGCCGAGTCCATGCCTGACTTCATCCGACTCGACGAGCTGTTCATCCTACTCGTCGAGTTCCTCCTCATCTTCAAGCTACTCGCCGAGTCCACTCGAAGGACTCGCCGAGTCTATCCAGTCCCCAATCTATGCAGTGGCTTTTCGAGCCAAACAGAGTTTCCAACTCATAGATCCATACTTCTAGGGACTATCCCCCACGTAAAGTGGCAAACTTTACGTGTAGATTAAGAGATCTAGGCTCAAAACACCCTAAACTAGGGTTTATGGCAAACATACTTCTTCAACATACCAAGGGCTGATACTTTAGGGGATTCAAGACCAAAACAAACATGGATCTGAGGTAGCAACCTCAGATATGAACCTCCAACTCGGATTGGTTACATATCATACCAACAATGACCAAAACTCACATATAAGAATAGACCTAGGTGCAAAGGGAGTCCAAGCAACAGCTTATTACCTCCAACTGGTCTGAAATGTCTTCTCAATCTCGGATCTACAGTCCCTTCTTGCACCTCCTAGGCTTTTCTTCCTTCTCCAATCTTTAGTGCACTCCACAAGGAAAGATCTAGCTCAAAAACGGATATGGCGGCTAGGGTTTGGTGTTCTGGGGTAGAGAGGCAATAAAGGAACCCTAGGAAAGAGAATGAGATGCTTAAATAGGCTCCAAATCCCGGATTTAGGGTTTTTCCTCGCTCAGACCCAACTCGTCGAGTCTCCTTGGCCGACTCGCCGAGTAGTTCGCTTACACCACAACCCGGATCCCGCTTGGACTCGCCGAGTCTCCCCCCAAAACTTGAGGTTTTCTTTCTTTTCTTGGCTTTCCAAACTTTGGGGTGTTACAACTCTACCCCACTTAAACTAAACTTCATCCTCGAAGTTTGCTATGACCAACTGCCTGTAAACTGCCTCCAACTCCCTGTCTGGGAAATCTAACACCCTTTTTGTCCTTCACTCCAGCCATTCACAATGCCGATCACTACCGTTGGTACATACTGAATCCTTTTCTTTTCCATAATTTCCTCAACGTTACTTGCGCCGACTGAAAATCCTGTTGCCTCTCATCTGCCTACTAGATGCACTGAGACTACCCTTGTTCAACTATTCTGCCAATATCTGAGTTACCGAACTCCCACCGGTCACTACACTCCATCGCAGTCTCCTAGCCGCTCCCAGCGACTCCGGAAGATACCTCTAACTGTTCTATCCATTCTGCCATCCATACCGAATCGATGCTGCTGGAACCAGCTTGTTTATCTCCCACCTGATTACTCAACTCCTACTAACTCGAGCCTTTCATCCTAAAGAAAAGCTACCTGCCTAGCTATCCTTACATAACACTTATACTCGGCCGAAGGCTCAACTGATCCTGCTGAGAGAGACTTACCATTTCCAATTCAACCAACTATACCGCCAGCACTTGCATTCCAACGCAAATACTAATACTGATCATGCCTGAAACTCTAAACTGCCTGAAACACTGAACTGACTGAAACACTGAATTCCGACTCAAACGCGGAATTAAGGACTCCTCACTTAGCGCTTCCACGACTTCTGAACGAAATCTTTCTCTGGAACTAGTTTCCACTAGTTATCCTGTCACTGTGGCTCTAACAACCTTCTGATCTAACCGATCGGGTCCATACATCACATCCTGACATCATCCATTCCATGGCTAACAACATGATGGTTCCCAGACTGACGGTAGCCCTTAACATACCCGAACCCTAACGGTCCACTGCTACTCTGATCTCATAACTGATGTGACGATCTATAGCCAAAATTTGCTGACTTAGCCATAACTGAACCATTTGGGAAATCCGAATCTAACCTGTGGATTCCCATATTCCCACTGCTGCACCCGAACGGGTGAGAATTACTACGTTCCCGCATTCAACAACGCGCTCATGCTGCTACCAATCTGATAAAAAAGCCACGGCTACACCCGCGGACTCACATCTCTCAAATACTATCTGGCTGCTAATGAACGCTACGGCTACCCCCCGCAGACTTACAACACTCTACTACTATCTGACTACTAGTGAATGCTACGGCTACCCCCGTAGACTTACAACACTCTACTACTATCCCGAGGACATCCTGACTATCCCTAGTCCCTCTCGTGAATCCTCATCCTGATTCCTCAAGACCAGCTCTCAGTCCTTGTATTACTGCATCATCCTCGACATCCTATATCCTTGAATGCTCAGCGCTTCGTTGAGGAACTCTTCGGCTTGGTTCCCGAACCAACCGTCTACTAATCCAGATATGAGAAGCTATTGTTGGGAAGTTTCAAAATTCCCAACTCCTGAATCCACATCATCCTGCATGCTGACTCTGCCACTGGCTACTAATACGAAGACATCTCCTGCTAACCGTTTCTCCGGATCCTCATTCCGACTCACTTGAGCCTCTACAGGTGGTCCTCAAATCCTGGATTCCCAACCAACTTCTAACCATCTTGATTACATGAACTAACTGCTGGGAAAAGTTCTCGAACTCCCAATTCTGAACTTCTCAATCCAACCATTACTGTGCTACTACCACTTCTTCTCAGGGGCCGCGCACTCATTCTGGGTCTACGTGACTCTTTTCCATGTATGACCGGAGGGATCTCCCCCACTTCGATCCTGCTTACCCCTTGCTGCTTCACATTCAAAAGAGATCCTGACCTTTACTACCATTCCAAAACATCTACTGGGGAACCCAAGCCCGCCAGGTAGGAATTTAACCAATCCATCCCAAACACTAACCACTCCGAACTAGCGAAACGAACCAAATCTCTCCTAACCATGCTACAGTTACTGCATCCTCCGAAACCTTCTCCATAAGAGCACATCCCCTAACTACCAACCAATTATCCGAGGCATGCAAATGGCATATAACATAATCACAAGCAAGCCACTCCATAACACAACACTTATACCACAATTGATGCAGAACCATAACAATATAATCATAACATAAGCTGATAGAAAAAAAAACAAAGTTACATACCTCCATTACTCAGTGCTGCTCAAATCCCTGCTGAAATCTACCGGAGAAACTCGGCTCCGAGCCGTAGGCACCCTTGCCCGGCCTTGACAACCACTGACGGTACTTGAAGTCCCAAGGGCAGGAGCTGGCGCCTGCCCTGCTGAATACAAACTCAGACAGTGTGCCTTCTTGTGGCCCCTCTGACTGCAATGGAAACATATCGGATCAAGTCCCTGGGCGATAGTGATAATGCAATCCCTGCTAAAATGGCCAATCTGGCCGCACTTGAAACATCCGACATCGCCACCACTCCTACGCCTGCACACACCCATGTGCGTCCTTCCACACTTCCCACATCGACTGCGGCTCTGGTAGTTCCTTGTCCTCAAATCCGAACCCTTGGGCCTCTTACCCGAACCTGTGGCTACCTGAGTCTCATCCATTTTCCTCTTCCTTTCCGACCCCCTGCCCGACCCTCGCTCCTGCGTTACCCCAATGGCAACGCCTGCCGACTGAACAACAGTTGTCTGATCCTGGAGTCTCGCTATCAATCTATCAGTGGTCCTCACAACCATGTCGGGCAGATCCTCATGAATGGCTCGCGAAACTTCCTCAACTATCCAATCATGCAAAGGTCTCTCTTGGAGACAGAATGCCCCACTCACCCCTGCCCCCTGATGGCAGGAACTAGAAATGGGATGTCCCTCCCTGATGGATCCCAGAACTCCATAAGATTCGGGACCTAGACGAGCCCCAATCTGTCCTGAAACTATCCCGGCCTTAAAGGCCTCAAGATGACTGTCCATGAGCTCCACAATGGCCTCTCTAACTGAACCGAAGATCACTGGAGTCTGATCAATGATGTTGCGCACAATCTCTGCGGAAATGAAATCCCTCATCTGATCATCAAGCTGCCCGGCTCTAAAGCCCGAGCCAGACCCCTCCCCTGCACCTGAACTGCCAACTGATATCTCGTGCAACGTCACCATGCTGAAAATATAACAATTCCTGATCAATTTACACACTACCGCTGAGGGATCTTTCACACACTCTACTAGTTCCTTGGTTTTGCCTCGGCCCCTCTTGAGTCAAGTACGGATCCTCTACTTTCAGTAGTATGGGCCCCTACTACCTTCCACATCTACCCGTACTTTCCACAAGAGTTACCTCAACTCCACCAAGTCCCCTTTACTCTTCTACTGATCTCTGCTACTCTCATCCTAGGCTTGCCCTAGGGAACCTCTGACTCTACCCAAACAGTCCTCAGCTGCTGAAGGCCTCCTTGTAATGCCAATTAGCCACCACCTGAATACCATCACATGTAATGAGGCTCGGATAATCCTTCGGGTAAAAGTCTTGTCCCTACAACGGTTGGACTCAGACGAGAGCTCGCAGTAGGGCCAAATCCAGCACTCTGAGATTATCCAACCCTGATCACATGTGATGTGATGTATTCACCTAATGGCTAACTCCCATCACTCAGAGTCCCACAAAGCACAAAGCGAGCAACATTCGGATAAAGGAAACATACTCAGGCAAAACAATTCTCATAACAAGAAACTGCACTAGCATACAATGCTAAGCTCATGCTATCAGGCATAACCTACACAGGCTATCCTACTACTACCTACTCAATACTAGCATGCAATTCTTATCAAGCTGAAACACATAAATCAGGCACATAAGGCATCATCCTAGATCCTTAGTCCTATTCTAGCATGTTGTTCTACTGAAGCTGAAACTGAACTAAAACTGAAGCTGATAATGATAATCATAACATAACTTGTATGGGTAAATTGGGAGTACTTACTTAAGCTCGGCTGATTGCATGCACCACACCTTTTTTTTTTTTTTCAAAGTTCCTTCTTTCTGAATTCTTTTTACTTTTCTAAAACCGTTTTCTTTCTCAAAACTCTCTTTTTACAAGACCGTCCTTACATTTTTGAAAATCTTTATACCAATCCCTTAGTTTGAGTCCAGACACGCTCGAGAGCATGTCCAAATCCCTCAAACCAAGGCTCTGATACCAACTTGTAACGACCCAAAAATACGACCCAAAAATTTCTTTAAAAACATTACTAAAATCATATTTATAAAAACTGTATCATAAGTCATAACATAAATTCTCGAGTATTAATTCAAAACATAATATCATTATCAGAGTCAAACATTCCCAGGCTATCTGACTATGGTGTGTGTACTGCAATCTTCCCGAGCTCCTCTTTTGAAAACTGAGTACCTGAAACCAAAACTGAAAACCGTAAGCACGAAGCTTAGTGAGCTCCCCCAATCTAACACATACCATGCAATAACATATAAAGCACATACTGGGCCTTGCCCACTGCATCGGACCGATGTCCGGACTAACTGGGGCCTTGCCCCCTACATCGGACCGAAGTCCGGAAACTGACTGGGACCTTGTCCCCTGCATCAGACCGGAGTCCGGACTAACTGGGGCCTTGCCCCCTGCATCGGAACGAAGTCCGGAAACTGACTGGGACCTTGTCCCCTGCATTGGACCGAAGTCCGGACAAACTGGGGCCTTGCCCCCTACATCGGACCGAAGTCCGGAAACTGACTGAACATAGCATAGCATAACATATCAACTAGCATGAACACATATACTGCATACTACATCGGGCCGTAGCCCGGAACACATAACACATAGCACATAACACATAAATCCTGTCTGAGCCACGTAGGCATCAAACATACTAACTACTGCATCGGATCAAGTCCGGAAACTACTGCTAACTGAACGGGCCGGCATTGTGGCCTTAGACCCGTCCCTACTGGAAGGAAACTCACCTGATGCTGCTGAACTGCTGCTGCTAAACCTTTTGACTGCTACCTGGCCTCTGACTTCGACTGCTGCTCCACTAGCTCCTCGAGCTACCAATATCAATATAACACTTAGTCCAACTGACCTCCCAAGGTCACTAGGTCAATTCTGGTCAAGGTCAAAATCCTGGTCAAAGTCAACCTTTCGGGTCAACCCTACTCGCCGAGTCTACCTACTGACTCGCTGAGTTCATATGCTCAGGGTCTTTCTTATTCGCGACTCGACTCGCCGAGTCAGTCCATGACTCGCCGAGTCCAACTAGTTCCAAGTCCTGTCCTGACCAACTCGCTGAGCCACCACCCGACTCACTGATTCGAGTCCCAACTCGAAGGGTTTAGGGTTTCGCGATCTGACTCGCCGAGTCCAAGAACAGACTCGCCGAGTCCTAGACAATCTTCAACCAACTCGTCGGGTTGCTCATCCAACTCGCCGAGTCCATGCCTGACTTCATCCGACTCGACGAGCTGTTCATCCTACTCGTCGAGTTCCTCCTCATCTTCAAGCTACTCGCCGAGTCCACTCGAAGGACTCGCCGAGTCTATCCAGTCCCCAATCCATGCAGTGGCTTTTCGAGCCAAACAGAGTTTCCAACTCATAGATCCATACTTCTAGGGACTATCCCCCACGTAAAGTGGCAAACTTTACGTGTAGATTAAGAGATCTAGGCTCAAAACACCCTAAACTAGGGTTTATGGCAAACATACTTCTTCAACATACCAAGGGCTGATACTTTAGGGGATTCAAGACCAAAACAAACATGGATCTGAGGTAGCAACCTCAGATATGAACCTCCAACTCGGATTGGTTACATATCATACCAACAATGACCAAAACTCACAGATAAGAATAGACCTAGGTGCAAAGGGAGTCCAAGCAACAGCTTATTACCTCCAACTGGTCTGAAATGTCTTCTCAATCTCGGATCTACAGTCCCTTCTTGCACCTCCTAGGCTTTTCTTCCTTCTCCAATCTTTAGTGCACTCCACAAGGAAAGATCTAGCTCAAAAACGGATATGGCGGCTAGGGTTTGGTGTTCTGGGGTAGAGAGGCAATAAAGGAACCCTAGGAAAGAGAATGAGATGCTTAAATAGGCTCCAAATCCCGGATTTAGGGTTTTTCCTCGCTCAGACCCAACTCGTCGAGTCTCCTTGGCCGACTCGCCGAGTAGTTCGCTTACACCACAACCCGGATCCCGCTTGGACTCGCCGAGTCTCCCCCCAAAACTTGAGGTTTTCTTTCTTTTCTTGGCTTTCCAAACTTTGGGGTGTTACAACTCTACCCCACTTAAACTAAACTTCATCCTCGAAGTTTGCTATGACCAACTGCCTGTAAACTGCCTCCAACTCCCTGTCTGGGAAATCTAACACCCTTTTTGTCCTTCACTCCAGCCATTCACAATGCCGATCACTACCGTTGGTACATACTGAATCCTTTTCTTTTCCATAATTTCCTCAACGTTACTTGCGCCGACTGAAAATCCTGTTGCCTCTCATCTGCCTACTAGATGCACTGAGACTACCCTTGTTCAACTATTCTGCCAATATCTGAGTTACCGAACTCCCACCGGTCACTACACTCCATCGCAGTCTCCTAGCCGCTCCCAGCGACTCCGGAAGATACCTCTAACTGTTCTATCCATTCTGCCATCCATACCGAATCGATGCTGCTGGAACCAGCTTGTTTATCTCCCACCTGATTACTCAACTCCTACTAACTCGAGCCTTTCATCCTAAAGAAAAGCTACCTGCCTAGCTATCCTTACATAACACTTATACTCGGCCGAAGGCTCAACTGATCCTGCTGAGAGAGACTTACCATTTCCAATTCAACCAACTATACCGCCAGCACTTGCATTCCAACGCAAATACTAATACTGATCATGCCTGAAACTCTAAACTGCCTGAAACACTGAACTGACTGAAACACTGAATTCCGACTCAAACGCGGAATTAAGGACTCCTCACTTAGCGCTTCCACGACTTCTGAACGAAATCTTTCTCTGGAACTAGTTTCCACTAGTTATCCTGTCGCTGTGGCTCTAACAACCTTCTGATCTAACCGATCGGGTCCATACATCACATCCTGACATCATCCATTCCATGGCTAACAACATGATGGTTCCCAGACTGACGGTAGCCCTTAACATACCCGAACCCTAACGGTCCACTGCTACTCTGATCTCATAACTGATGTGACGATCTATAGCCAAAATTTGCTGACTTAGCCATAACTGAACCATTTGGGAAATCCGAATCTAACCTGTGGATTCCCATATTCCCACTGCTGCACCCGAACGGGTGAGAATTACTACGTTCCCGCATTCAACAACGCGCTCATGCTGCTACCAATCTGATAAAAAAGCCACGGCTACACCCGCGGACTCACATCTCTCAAATACTATCTGGCTGCTAATGAACGCTACGGCTACCCCCCGCAGACTTACAACACTCTACTACTATCTGACTACTAGTGAATGCTACGGCTACCCCCGTAGACTTACAACACTCTACTACTATCCCGAGGACATCCTGACTATCCCTAGTCCCTCTCGTGAATCCTCATCCTGATTCCTCAAGACCAGCTCTCAGTCCTTGTATTACTGCATCATCCTCGACATCCTATATCCTTGAATGCTCAGCGCTTCGTTGAGGAACTCTTCGGCTTGGTTCCCGAACCAACCGTCTACTAATCCAGATATGAGAAGCTATTGTTGGGAAGTTTCAAAATTCCCAACTCCTGAATCCACATCATCCTGCATGCTGACTCTGCCACTGGCTACTAATACGAAGACATCTCCTGCTAACCGTTTCTCCGGATCCTCATTCCGACTCACTTGAGCCTCTACAGGTGGTCCTCAAATCCTGGATTCCCAACCAGCTTCTAACCATCTTGATTACATGAACTAACTGCTGGGAAAAGTTCTCGAACTCCCAATTCTGAACTTCTCAATCCAACCATTACTGTGCTACTACCACTTCTTCTCAGGGGCCGCGCACTCATTCTGGGTCTACGTGACTCTTTTCCATGTATGACCGGAGGGATCTCCCCCACTTCGATCCTGCTTACCCCTTGCTGCTTCACATTCAAAAGAGATCCTGACCTTTACTACCATTCCAAAACATCTACTGGGGAACCCAAGCCCGCCAGGTAGGAATTTAACCAATCCATCCCAAACACTAACCACTCCGAACTAGCGAAACGAACCAAATCTCTCCTAACCATGCTACAGTTACTGCATCCTCCGAAACCTTCTCCATAAGAGCACATCCCCTAACTACCAACCAATTATCCGAGGCATGCAAATGGCATATAACATAATCACAAGCAAGCCACTCCATAACACAACACTTATACCACAATTGATGCAGAACCATAACAATATAATCATAACATAAGCTGATAGAAAAAAAAACAAAGTTACATACCTCCATTACTCAGTGCTGCTCAAATCCCTGCTGAAATCTACCGGAGAAACTCGGCTCCGAGCCGTAGGCACCCTTGCCCGGCCTTGACAACCACTGACGGTACTTGAAGTCCCAAGGGCAGGAGCTGGCGCCTGCCCTGCTGAATACAAACTCAGACAGTGTGCCTTCTTGTGGCCCCTCTGACTGCAATGGAAACATATCGGATCAAGTCCCTGGGCGATAGTGATAATGCAATCCCTGCTAAAATGGCCAATCTGGCCGCACTTGAAACATCCGACATCGCCACCACTCCTACGCCTGCACACACCCATGTGCGTCCTTCCACACTTCCCACATCGACTGCGGCTCTGGTAGTTCCTTGTCCTCAAATCCGAACCCTTGGGCCTCTTACCCGAACCTGTGGCTACCTGAGTCTCATCCATTTTCCTCTTCCTTTCCGACCCCCTGCCCGACCCTCGCTCCTGCGTTACCCCAATGGCAACGCCTGCCGACTGAACAACAGTTGTCTGATCCTGGAGTCTCGCTATCAATCTATCAGTGGTCCTCACAACCATGTCGGGCAGATCCTCATGAATGGCTCGCGAAACTTCCTCAACTATCCAATCATGCAAAGGTCTCTCTTGGAGACAGAATGCCCCACTCACCCCTGCCCCCTGATGGCAGGAACTAGAAATGGGATGTCCCTCCCTGATGGATCCCAGAACTCCATAAGATTCGGGACCTAGACGAGCCCCAATCTGTCCTGAAACTATCCCGGCCTTAAAGGCCTCAAGATGACTGTCCATGAGCTCCACAATGGCCTCTCTAACTGAACCGAAGATCACTGGAGTCTGATCAATGATGTTGCGCACAATCTCTGCGGAAATGAAATCCCTCATCTGATCATCAAGCTGCCCGGCTCTAAAGCCCGAGCCAGACCCCTCCCCTGCACCTGAACTGCCAACTGATATCTCGTGCAACGTCACCATGCTGAAAATATAACAATTCCTGATCAATTTACACACTACCGCTGAGGGATCTTTCACACACTCTACTAGTTCCTTGGTTTTGCCTCGGCCCCTCTTGAGTCAAGTACGGATCCTCTACTTTCAGTAGTATGGGCCCCTACTACCTTCCACATCTACCCGTACTTTCCACAAGAGTTACCTCAACTCCACCAAGTCCCCTTTACTCTTCTACTGATCTCTGCTACTCTCATCCTAGGCTTGCCCTAGGGAACCTCTGACTCTACCCAAACAGTCCTCAGCTGCTGAAGGCCTCCTTGTAATGCCAATTAGCCACCACCTGAATACCATCACATGTAATGAGGCTCGGATAATCCTTCGGGTAAAAGTCTTGTCCCTACAACGGTTGGACTCAGACGAGAGCTCGCAGTAGGACCAAATCCAGCACTCTGAGATTATCCAACCCTGATCACATGTGATGTGATGTATTCACCTAATGGCTAACTCCCATCACTCAGAGTCCCACAAAGCACAAAGCGAGCAACATTCGGATAAAGGAAACATACTCAGGCAAAACAATTCTCATAACAAGAAACTGCACTAGCATACAATGCTAAGCTCATGCTATCAGGCATAACCTACACAGGCTATCCTACTACTACCTACTCAATACTAGCATGCAATTCTTATCAAGCTGAAACACATAAATCAGGCACATAAGGCATCATCCTAGATCCTTAGTCCTATTCTAGCATGTTGTTCTACTGAAGCTGAAACTGAACTAAAACTGAAGCTGATAATGATAATCATAACATAACTTGTATGGGTAAATTGGGAGTACTTACTTAAGCTCGGCTGATTGCATGCACCACACCTTTTTTTTTTTTTTTTCAAAGTTCCTTCTTTCTGAATTCTTTTTACTTTTCTAAAACCGTTTTCTTTCTCAAAACTCTCTTTTTACAAGACCGTCCTTACATTTTTGAAAATCTTTATACCAATCCCTGAGTTTGAGTCCAGACACGCTCGAGAGCATGTCCAAATCCCTCAAACCAAGGCTCTGATACCAACTTGTAACGACCCAAAAATACGACCCAAAAATTTCTTTAAAAACATTACTAAAATCATATTTATAAAAACTGTATCATAAGTCATAACATAAATTCTCGAGTATTAATTCAAAACATAATATCATTATCAGAGTCAAACATTCCCAGGCTATCTGACTATGGTGTGTGTACTGCAATCTTCCCGAGCTCCTCTTTTGAAAACTGAGTACCTGAAACCAAAACTGAAAACCGTAAGCACGAAGCTTAGTGAGCTCCCCCAATCTAACACATACCATGCAATAACATATAAAGCACATACTGGGCCTTGCCCACTGCATCGGACCGATGTCCGGACTAACTGGGGCCTTGCCCCCTACATCGGACCGAAGTCCGGAAACTGACTGGGACCTTGTCCCCTGCATCGGACCGGAGTCCGGACTAACTGGGGCCTTGCCCCTGCATCGGAACGAAGTCCGAAAACTGACTGGGACCTTGTCCCCTGCATTGGACCGAAGTCCGGACAAACTGGGGCCTTGCCCCCTACATCGGACCGAAGTCCGGAAACTGACTGAACATAGCATAGCATAACATATCAACTAGCATGAACACATATACTGCATACTACATCGGGCCGTAGCCCGGAACCCATAACACATAGCACATAACACATAAATCCTGTCTGAGCCACGTAGGCATCAAACATACTAACTACTGCATCGGATCAAGTCCGGAAACTACTGCTAACTGAACGGGCCGGCATTGTGGCCTTAGACCCGTCCCTACTGGAAGGAAACTCACCTGATGCTGCTGAACTGCTGCTGCTAAACCTTTTGACTGCTACCTGGCCTCTGACTTCGACTGCTGCTCCACTAGCTCCTCGAGCTACCAATATCAATATAACACTTAGTCCAACTGACCTCCAAAGGTCACTAGGTCAATTCTGGGCAAGGTCAAAATCCTGGTCAAAGTCAACCTTCCGGGTCAACCCTACTCGCCGAGTCTACCTACTGACTCGCTGAGTTCATATGCTCAGGGTCTTTCTTATTCGCGACTCGACTCGCCGAGTCAGTCCATAACTCGCCGAGTCCAACTAGTTCCAAGTCCTGTCCTGACCAACTCGCTGAGCCACCACCCGACTCACTGATTCGAGTCCCAACTTGAAGGGTTTAGGGTTTCGCGATCTGACTCGTCGAGTCCAAGAACAGACTCGCCGAGTCCTAGACAATCTTCAACCAACTCGTCGGGTTGCTCATCCAACTCGCCGAGTCCATGCCTGACTTCTTCCGACTCGACGAGCTATTCATCCTACTCGTCGAGTTCCTCCTCATCTTCAAGCTACTCGCCGAGTCCACTCGAAGGACTTGCCGAGTCTATCCAGTCCCCAATCCATGCAGTGGCTTTTCGAGCCAAACAGAGTTTCCAACTCATAGATCCATACTTCTAGGGACTATCCCCCACGTAAAGTGGCAAACTTTACGTGTAGATTAAGAGATCTAGGCTCAAAACACCCTAAACTAGGGTTTATGGCAAACATACTTCTTCAACATACCAAGGGCTGATACTTTGGGGGATTCAAGACCAAAACAAACATGGATCTGAGGTAGCAACCTCAGATCTGAACCTCCAACTCGGATTGGTTACATATCATACCAACAATGACCAAAACTCACATATAAGAATAGATCTAGGTGCAAAGGGAGTCCAAGCAACAACTTATTACCTCCAACTGGTCTGAAATGTCTTCTCAATCTCGGATCTACAGTCCCTTCTTGCACCTCCTAGGCTTTTCTTCCTTCTCCAAGCTTTAGTGCACTCTACAAGGCAAGATCTAGCTCAAAAACGGATATGGCGGCTAGGGTTTGGTGTTCTGGGGTAGAGAGGCAATAAAGGAACCCTAGGAAAGAGAATGAGACGCTTAAATAGGCTGATAGCTTCATTTTATTTACTTCTTTTTATAGTTTATTTTAGTACATTTCATTCGCATTTTAGTTAACTTTCATGCATATTTTCCCTTTTGTTATTTTTATGACCGTTTCGGGGTACTTTCTAGTTTCTTGAGCATTATTGCAGATTTTCTTGGAAACTAGCGGGGCGGCACTCTTGGGAGGCGATTGGGCTTGAAGGGAATTGGAGATTTCATGCTTGATGGCTATGAAGGTGATTCATGGGGTGGACTTGTCAATTGCTTGAAGGCTTGGAAGAATTGAGCTTTAAATTTGAAAGATGCGGGAGAATTCTTGAGTATGCAAGATCAATATTTGGGAGTTTACGGAAGTTTTGGGTGATGTGGAAAGACAAATTGGGCTCAAATTGAAGAAACATTGAAGAAAAATGGGCTAGAAGTTGCTTGGACTCGAACTGGGCCAATGGATTAGCTGTGGGGGCCCAAGACTTGAAGAAGCCCAAAATTCCCGTCAGTACCCGCGGCCCGCGTGGATTCCTGACAAGGGCAATTTCGGGATTTTGCTTAGAGCTCTATATTGGGAAGGTTGGTGTGCCTCTTTAGGAGAATCTTGAATGTCCGATTTTGAGCTTTTCTCTCTGGAGTTTGGAGCACTTTTGGAGGCCAAGAACACTCAAGAACATCTTCGTTTCACCTCTTGAATCTTGTCAAATGTTTGGTACAATCTTATCTAACTTTGTTCATTTGAGTTTAGCCATGCTTGGCTAAACAAATCTTGGTTGACTTTTTGTTGAATCCTTTGAACTTTTGTTGGATGTTGAAGAATCTATGAACTTGTTCTTGAATCTTTATGGAAATGTTTTGTGTTTCATCATATTATCATTACTAGTATGTTTTTATTCATGAGTTTAAATATGTTTGTGGTGATTAGTTGGCTAATTTCTTGATTAAGTAAATGATCCTCAAATTAGCAAGCAATAAGTGATTTTTGTGTTGTTTTTGCTTCACACAATCATAAAAACAATTCCTCCAACATGGTAGTGAAAACAATTGACTCCTCTTGGATTTGGTGATTTTTTGGTTCTTAATGCTAGTTGACTTTCACTAATTACATGCTATTTGGAATTAGTGACTTTGACTAAGGAAATTGTTATGAGCTTCTCTAGCCATTTCAACAATTAAGAAAAGTTTAGGTAATCTCAAGCTCCTTGGATTACTATAACCAAATTAAGGATTTAAATCAAAGTATTTCACTATTGGATTCTAATGATATGTTCATCAAAAGTCAAAGTGAGAAAACTTTAAGTCAACCATCTTTCCCTTATTGATTTTACATCAAATTCTTATTTTTGTTGCAATTGTCTATTTACATCATAGTTAATTCTAGTTTGTTTCAAGTATTTCAAAACATCAAAACCCCCATTTTTAATTTATTGTCATATTCCAAGTATTTTTACAAAGAGATTTTTCATAGAGTTATCAAATTGAACCAATCTCTGTGGATTCGATCCCTTTACCACTATACACTATTTTAGTGTGTAATACTTAGGGTTATTATTTGTGTTGGCCTCGACAACCACCATAGGCTCCAAATCCCGGATTTAGGGTTTTTCCTCGCTCAGACCCAACTCGTCGAGTCTCCTTGGCCGACTCGCCGAGTCGGTCGCTTACACCACAACCCGGATCCCGCTCGGACTCGCCGAGTCCCTCCATGGACTCGCCGAGTCTCCCCCCAAAACTTGAGGTTTTCTTTCTTTTCTTGGCTTTCCAAACTTTGGGGTGTTACAAACTTGATGTGACTAGGGCATTCAGTGGGAAAAAGGACTAGAACTTGATGTGACTAAAGTTGTTAAACAACTGCCAAGTACATTTTAAGGTTATACCAAATGATTGATTGCTTGTGGACAGTTGGAAGTATAGTAGTGGGTGGAAGGAGCATAGTGACATGATTTAGATTTGGATGATTCTTGGTCAAAATTGATGGTCATATGGGAATATGAAAATGTTTCCACAGTGGGAGTTAATGATTAGAATCTACATGTGAGTTAGGAACCTTAATGCAAAAAGCTCTTACCATGAAATCAGTCTCAGTTACAAAGTTTCAATGGAGCTTTTTTGTGGCATCGCTGTCTAAGTCTTGGTGACTTTGACATCACAAAAAGTTGTTACATGTAAGGTTAAACTCCAACACATTTAGAAGTGACAAGAATTTGGAATTCTTATGTGTTCTAATTAGAATTTGGAATTGTGAAATAAGCATCGTTGGAATAATGTCCATTCAATCTGTTCACAAAGGAAGGACCGTTGAGAAATGTAGTATACATGTTTATTACATGGCATGATTGATGTTTAATTCAAGTGTTTAGTTGATTAATTGAAACATTATACAATAAATAAAGTCTAGTTAATATGATGATTAAATATTAAGAGTTTTATTAATATTCAATGGTTTTGAGACCATAGTTAATTAGGTTATTATTGTGTTTCACTTTGTATGTTTTAATTCCTGAATAATTGGATTATTCAAACATCCACAGTCGATCGTAATTTTGAAAGTAAGTAGCGAATAAAGACTGTCATGATTTGAATTGTAGATTGTCTATGGGGATTAGACATATCAATAGTTTTGCTGCAATATTCATGAATACTTGGAAAATGGAGATTTTAAGTTTTGGATAAACCCACGCTCAGAAAATTACTTCATGGATTTTATCACGAGTAATTTTGAGACAATAATATCTTATATTCTTGAAACCAAGATATATGAGGTATTGTTCATAATTCAGTTGTGCATTTATAATATGTAAACACATTAGCAACTTGATGTTATAAAACGTATTGTTGTGTATGATCTGATGAGTGCATAGTACAAG
The DNA here is from genome assembly GCF_052625555.1 of Lactuca saligna. Taxonomy (NCBI): domain Eukaryota; kingdom Viridiplantae; phylum Streptophyta; class Magnoliopsida; order Asterales; family Asteraceae; genus Lactuca; species Lactuca saligna. The sequence continues at coordinate 166,643,310 of NC_136418.1, read as the reverse complement.
TGTAACGCCCGATTCTTAGGTATTGCTTAAATAAGAATTATTGGGGTTAAGCTCTACTTGACGACTTGGTTGACCTACTCGTCGAGTAGCAGCTGGATGAGAACGCAAGTTAAGTGACCTACTTGACGAGTCCATATTGGGACTCGGCGAGTAGGAGCTAGCAGATGAAACCCTAAATCCCGGGGTTTACACCTTTATTTAAAGGAGCCTTAGTCTCCTTTGGCCTCTTTGCAGTCTTTAAGAGCCCTTAAAACCCTAAATACGTGTGTGAGTGCCTTTGTATGGTGTTTGAAGCTTAGAAAAGAGAATCTTGGAGGAAGAAAGCTAAGAGTGCAAAGGAAATTGAAGCAAGGAAGGAGTGGGAAGCAGGATTTACCTCAGCTAGCATCTTTTGGAGGTATCAAAGTGCAATACTTACTTCCTTTTTCCCTTTTGTTGAGTTTCTATGGTTTTTTTTTATGGATTTTCAAGTTGGTATGATGAGTTATGGGCTAGATCTAAAGTTGTAACTTCAGATCTGGACCCTCCTTGGATTCTAGAAGCATAAAGTCACAGTCTTGGTTGTGATTAAGGTCCCTCTTGAGCATGAAGTTCCATTAAGAGCTTAAAATAGACATTTAGATACTTTATAGCCATGCATGCACGTAAAGTTTGCAACTTTATATGATAAGCATGCCCTAGAAGCTTGGATCTATGAGTTGGAGCCGTTGCATGGCTCAAAAATAAGTCTGTATGGAAAAAGGACTGAATGGACTTGGCAAGTCACAAGGTGACTCAGCGAGTCACATGAAGATGGCCGTAAACTCGACGAGTTGATGAAAAAATCGGTGAGTCCGATGAAGATCGTCATAAGACTCGACGAGTTGAAGAACAACTCGGCGAGTCGGATGATTTTTCTCTTGGATATGTATGAGTTGCAATGAGGGAACTCGACGGGTGGCCTTAAAGTTTGATCGAGAATCAAAGGAACTCAACGAGTCACTCTGATGACTCGGCGAGCTGGAATGTACTTCAGGGAACTCGGCGAGTAGCCAAGGGTACTCGGCGAGTTAAGGTCAACATGGACTGTTGACCTTAACTGAGGACTTTGACTTTGACCAAGGGTTGACTAGTGGGTTATGGAGTACCTTATAAGGTTAAGGACTTATGAGTATGATGTACTATGATAATAGGTGGTGGAGCCTATGTGTAGTGATCCAAGAGTTGGAGTTTACCTTCCATGTCGACGTCTACAAGGTGAGTTATCCTCATTATCGATAGGGTCTACGACACCAAGGCCGACCCTTTAGTTGTTATTATTATGGTATGCTACATGTGGTTATGATTTGTTAGATCGGAATCGGGGTAGACAGTATGTTATGCTCTTATGATCCGTAGGGATTGGTATGTTAGTGACCTGCTAGGTCAGTACTCTAGTTACAGGAGAATTCTTTGATTGATGATCAGTGTGACAAATATGTTTGATGTTTGTATATTCCTGTATATGGCAGTATGCGTACATGGTTATTTGCTTGTGGTTGTTTGAGGCGGTCCTGCTTTGTGTTGAAGGCCAACATACCCTATGAGCGGTCTGGGGAGACTATAGGCCCACGTGGTAGACCAGTCATGCCGAAGGCTCAAGATAGATTCAGACAGACTGTAGGCCCGGTAGGGCGGTCCAGTCTGGCCGATGGCCTAGTATGCATATTGATTGATTGATTATTACTGATATGGTATTATCAGTGTGGTATCGGTAGTTTGGGGGTAACTCACTAAGCCCTCGGTTTACAATGTTTAGTTTATTGTTTCAGGTACTTCAGGAGATCAGGGAAAGGCGAAGGTGTGACCGTACCGCTCCTCATTCTTATGTTATGACTTTTGGGACACTCTGATGGAAAATGATTTGAAAACATTTTGTAAACAATGCTATTTGGTTTTTATTTATGATTGAAAAAGTTTAAATTTGGCGTAAAATTTATGGATGTTACAAGTTGGTATCAGAGCCTTGGTTTGAGTGAATTGGAGGAACACTCGTGTGAATCCAGTCTAAAATCAAGGAGATTTTCAGAAAATAAGTTTTAAAATGGTTTTCAAAATAAAGGATAGAGGGTGCAGAGGGTACGATCAGTCAGAGCCTATAAGTAAACCCCAAAATACCATGCAGTTATTTGATATTATGATCTGTTAGAACAGCATGCTACTGCTAGGCTAGGGATCTTCAGGAATCGCATGATAGATTTTCCTGATTATATGATGCCTATTATCCTAGGGTTTCTTGTATGTAGAATTGACATCATAAATGTGGATGTTTAGTGTATGCATCACGGTTGTGCATAATAAAGACCTTATAGCCTAATAATGTTGATTCGGGCTTCATGTAGGATTGGATATTCGAAAGTCTATTGGGTCCAACATTATGTCCAGCTAGCATGCACTAGCGCTGTGGGGGATGATGGAAGTTTCATGGACGTGAGGGCAGCAGATCCCATAAGAACTCTGCAGTTAAGCGTGCTCGGGCGGGAGTAGTACCAGGATGGGTGACCCCCTGGGAAGTCCTCGTGTAACGCCCGTGTTTCTGGGCTAAAAGCATTAATAATGTTGTAATAGTCTAGGTCAACCTTTGTAACTCATTTTGAAGTAATAAAGAGGAATTATGTGAATTATATGTTTATTTGCTTAATTATTATGACTTAATTAATTAATAATGAAAATAAGCATTTAAAATAAATATTAGAAAAAGCCAATATCTTTTAAGAAAGTTGTAGTGGCCGAAAAAAGGATTCCGGAGATATAAAGAACGCCAAAATCTGAGTTATAACGAAGAAGTTATGACCTGTCGAAGTTTCGCGACGGAACCGGCACGGCACCGGGAAGCGTAAAAAGTGAATATTACGATAAAGTTCTTTTTAGCCTTAACAATCTAAACTAAAGTCATATTATTCGTTAAACCGAGAATTTTAATAAAAAGAATGTCCAAATCTGACTTCGTATGAGGAAGTTATGTTTTTTCTAAGTTTTAGCTTAGCAGTAGACAACTAAATACTCGAATTTAAGATCAAACGATATTTAGCCGACACAACCTAAACAAGAATCTAAGGTATCGTCAATAGTAGTACAACGGTAAAAAGACTGACGAAAATGGACGTCGGATAAAGAAGTTATGAATTTTTAACGGATTTTCCTGTCCCGGTCTGTTAAAAATAATAATATTAAAATTAAAGTCAAAATTAGCCGACGAAGTCTAAACGAAAGTTGTAGAGCGTAATTTTAGCTATACGTTCCTATAAAGAACATCAAAAACGGAGCTCGTATGCGAAAGTTATGAATTTTAGAAGTTCGGGGCTCAAAATTCGAAAAATTCGCATGAACAGTAGCCAACCACGTCACCCCTCTCGTGAAACCGCCTCAAGGCCGAAGCTGTTGCGTCATCGAAGATGTGGCCGAATCCGAATCTGAGGTGTGTTGCAATTCCTTCGGACCGAAGTCTTGGCCAATCAGAAGCCGCCTCGTAGCACCGCGTGTCCGAGTCTCGCAGGGCCACATCCGAGCCTCGTAGCCCGCCTCCGTGTCTCGCCTCGCACCAACCACCTGTCCCTCTCGCATCCGAGCCACGTCTTCCCTTCGTGACCGAGCCTCGCCGCTGCTACGTGGAGCATTCTCAGCCACGAAGCCCTCGGTCTCGCACCCTATATAAAGGGGGGGGGGGGGTTGCGACCCTTCCCGGGTACTTTTGGAAATTTGACATTTTTCACCCCTAAACTTATATTTTGACTATTTTGACTTCCCCCGAAGCCCCAATATCAGTTTTAAAGCCCGGAATACATCCCGAAGTGCCCGAAAACCCGGAAAATTTTATCTTTTCGGTTTTGAAGCTCCAACTCTCGCAGAGCCTGGTTTCTCAATAAAACTCCCGGTTTTGTCAGAAACGGTCATTTTAAGGAACGAATTGTTGTCCGATTATCATCAAATCAAGTGAGTGTATAGTCACTTTCATCTTACACATAGATATGAAGTATTTTCTATAAAATACGTGTTATGTGTAATTATATTGATTGTTTATTTGAGATGATTGTTGAATACAATGTTTTATACAAGTTATAAACTGTATATGTATTTTATCTACAAATATGTTGGGTAAAACATGGGTAGACAAAATAGTTGATGTGTGTTAAAATGATGAGAGGCCTCGATGTTGTTGTTGTTCCAGTCATCTAGCGGAGTATAGATGACGACCACGGACTCTTCTAGACAGTCCAGTGGAATGCTGGCAGGCTCGCAACCTGTAGGTGTTTTGAATGATGTGTTCACTGGTGTACTCCATCCCCCTCATGGTTGCCTTTAGGACATTTATTGTTGAGGAACCCCCTTAGCAGTAGTGTCCATCCCGATGATAAAATCCTTAGACTAGGTCCCTTGTATAGGTGTTTAGGGACATAAAGTGAGGATAATGGGAATGGGTAATCAGGGTTATTGTTGGTTTGATGAAATTAATAAATTTATTGTTGATCGATGAAATTAATAAATTTATTATTATTTGTGGGTTGAAAACCCTATATGCTCACCAGGCTCCCAAGCCTGATCCGCTCAATTTTATGTATTACAGGTAGTGGCGCTCGAGCATAGTTGTGATGTGTTGGGATGAGGGATTACGGATATAGGCCTGTAAATATGAAATAATGTAGTAAGGTTTATATTGTATTGTTTATACTTATGTACTGTATCGAACATGACATCCCAAGTCTTTTAATGAAATACATTTCTAAGGAAATACTTTTGATAAATCTTTATCATATTATTGTTTTGGGATAAATTCCGCAATTCTTTTATTAAAAGGTTACTCTGATTTTGAAATAAAGTATAAACAAAACCGGTCTTTTCTGGCCGCGAAATTGGGGATGTCACATATGAGTCATGAGAAGTGGTGAGACTAGTTGCGAGATAGTTGATATACCTCTAGAAGTGAGGGTTGGGTGCATTTCTATGTTGATAGTTGAGACAAATATGGGTACGTGTGAAAGGTAGTATGGGCCCGTACTACTGAAAACACAGGACCCACACACGTAGCAAGGAAATCACAACCCCTAGGGTTTTGGGTATTGGTCTCCCGACATTATGTTAGTTATCTGATGACTTGTGTGTGTGTGTGTGTATATATATATATATATATATATATATATATATATATGGTGGTGACGAGATGTGTTGCTTCGGGATCCGGATCTGGATCAGGATCAGGGTCGGGAGACGGGGGGTTGGAGGTGCTAGTAGCACCTGAGCCCGTGGTTCAGATAGGGACCCAAGAGTTGGATGCCAGGATCCGGGAAATCATGCACTGTGAGATTGCTGCTGAATTCCGAGCACAGCTGTCAGAGATGTTTGGGTCGATTAAGACTGCGATGGTTGAGTACTTTGATAAGCGATATGCAGCTCAAGTAGAGACAGCTGCCGCTGCAGCCACTTCGGTTGTAACTACGGCAGGGGTTGGAGGAGGAGGAGCCGACAGGGATTTCCAGTACCGGGACTTCGATAATACGAAGCCCCCGACGTCTGATGGTACACAGGATGCGATTAGGGCTATAAGGTGGTTATCTGACATGGAGGGTTGTTTCTTCACATGCTCATGTCCTGCTAACCAGAAGGTTAAGTGTGCCCTGAACCTGCTGAGGCTTGGGGAAAAAGACTGGTGGAGGCTGACGACTGGGTTGTATACTGATGATCAGCGGGCTGCTGTTACTTGGGAGCTGTTCAGAGATATGTTCCAAACCTGCTACGTTCCACGCGTTGAGCGGGAGCGGCTTGTACAGGAGTTTTTGACATTGAGATAGGATGGGGAGTATGTGATGGAGATTACCCGTATGTTCACGGAGAGGGCTATGTTTTGCCTAGAGTTTGCTTCAGAGCAGTCTCAGATGACTCATTATCTGAGTATGCTCAAGACTGATATTCGACAGTTTGTGTCTACACAGTGATGTGATACCCTCCTGGATCTTCAGGAAGCCGCGAGGTGGCGTGAGTTGGAGATAGAGCTTCAGCTGAAGGAGCAGCGTTAGGCACCGACACAGTCTCAGCCAGCGCCTAAGCAGTCTAAGACCGCTGATACACGGTCTGGGGGTCAGCAGAGCTATACTTGTGGAAAGTGTGGCAGGGTTCATTCGGGAGTTTGTAGAGCAGGAGGTGGGTGTCATAAATGTGGCAAGGAGGGGCACTATGCCACGGACTATCGTCAGTGAAGAAAAACTGTCCGCAACTCGCCACCAAGCCGACGCTGGGTTTCGTGCCCACTACTGTGAGGATTGGAGATGGGAGGCCAGTCAAGGTGGAGCCTCAGAAGGCGCAGGGTCGCGCCTTCCAGCTCACGGTCGAGGAGGCCAAGTCAGCACCAGATGTGGTTGCTGGTACATTTCCATTTTCTGTCTCAGTTATTGTATATGTGTTATGCTTATTGATTGTACCTGTGATTAGGTACGTTTTTAGTGAATTTTTTTCCCGCTTTGGTATTATTTGACTCGGGGGCGAGTCGGTCGTTTTTATCGCAGACCTTCTTTAGAGGGTTCAGTGTGCCTATAGATGATCTTGAGTGTCCGTTGCGAGTTTCGATCGCCAATGAGCACAGGGTTTCTACTTCTTCGGTCTACTGGGGATGCGGGTTGGAGATTTTTGGGGTGTCCTTCCCGATAGAATTGATTCCTATCCCCATGGTGGAAGTGTGCATGATTGTAGGGATGGATAGGCTTAGCTATTTTGGCACCATGATCGACTGTGAGGGGCAGCGAGTGGTGGTTCGAACCCTAAGTGGGAGAGAACTTGTAGTATATGGTGAGGGCACCAGGTTGGGATCAGGGTTTTGTTCGGCAGCTAGGGCTTGGCAGTATATTCAACATGGGTGTGCTGGTTATTTGGCGTATGTTGTAGATATGCGAGTTAGAGAGCAACTCTTGGTTTCTGAGGTCCCAGTGGTGAGGGAGTTTGCTGACGTGTTTCCAGAAGAGTTACCCAGAGTGCCTCTGAAGAGGCAAGTTGAGTTCAGGATTGATCTAGTGCCGGGTGTGGCCCCTATCGCTAAGGCATCGTACCGACTGGCACCACCAGAGATGCAGGAATTGTCATCTCATTTGCAGGAACTGCTGGGTAAGCAGTTTATTTATCAGAGTAGTTCACCTTGGGGAGCACCGATCCTTTTCGTCAGGAAGAAGGACAGTTCACACAGGATGTGCATTGACTATAGAGAGTTGAACAAGTTAACGGTGAAGAACCGTTATCCACTCCCTAGGATAGATGATCTTTTTGATCAGTTGCAGGGTGCATCTTGGTTTTCCAAGATTGATTTGAGATCAAGATATCACCAGGTCATGGTGAGGGAGGAGGACATGAAGAAGACCGCGTTTCAGACTCGTTATGGTCATTACGAGTTCGTGGTGATGCCGTTTGGTCTCACCAACGCGCCAGCGGTGTTCATGGATCTGATGAACCAAGTCTGCAGACCGATGCTCGATCACTCGGTCATTGTGTTCATAGATGATATCTTGGTGTATTCCAAGACTCGAGAGTAGCATGAGGATCATCTTAGGGAGCTGCTGGAGGTTCTGAGGCATGAACGACTGTATGCCAAGTTCTCGAAATGCGAGTTTTGGTTACGAGAGGTCCAGTTCCTTGTACATCTCATTAACGAGGAAGGGATCTTGGTCGACCAGCTAAGGTGGAGGCGGTTATGCAGTGGGAGACTCCGAAATCTCCCTCGGACATTAGGAGTTTCTTAGGTTTAACAGGGTATTATCGGAGATTCATTCGTGATTTCTCCAAGATTGACGTGCCCCTCACTCGTGTAACGAGGAAAGGGGTGGATTTTTGGTGGGGACCTGAGCAGCAGAGGGCATTTGAGACCCTTCAGCGATGTTTATGTGAGGCGCCAATGTTGACACTCCCAGAGGGAGTTGAGGATTTTGTGGTATTTTGTAATGCGTCCATCACATGCTTGGGGGTAGTCCTCATGTAGAGGGGACGAGTGATAGCCTACGCATCGCGGTAGCTGAAGCCGCATGAGACGATATACCCTACGCACGACCTTGAGTTGGGAGTGGTGGTTTTCGCTCTCAAGATTTGGAGGCACTATCTGTACGGGGTCTGTTGTACTATATACATGAATCATAAGAGTTTGAGACATATCATGGATCAGCCAAACCTGAACATGAGGCGGTGCAGGTGGCTGGATGTAGTCAAGGACTATGATTGTGAGATCCTTTACCATCCTGGTAAAGCGAACGTGGTTGTGGATGCTCTGAGCTGCAAGTTAGCTGGGTGCTCGACCCCAGGCAGCTGTATGAGGGTAGCGGTGGATTCCCCGCTGGTGGGTTTGGTCAACGATGCTCAGATTGACGGCATAAGACCGGAGAATTAGAAGTTGGAGAGGATTAATGGCGAAAGGACCTGGTTTGTTCAGGATAGTCACGGGTTGTTGACCCGTGACGGTCGGGTTTGGGTTTCGATGTCCGGAGGCGTCCGGCAGACAGTGATGGAGGAGGCTCATAAGTCTTGTTTTTCGATTCACCCGGGAGCCACCAAGATGTACCGTGATTTGAGTTCGAGTTATTGGTAGCCTGGCATGAAGCGAGATATCTCTTGGTTTGTTGAGAGGGGCTTGACCTGTAGGATGGTCAAGTCCGAGCATTAGAGGCCGCATGGTAAGCTACAACCTCTGGAGATTCCCATGTGGAAATGGGAACAGATCGTGATGGATTTCATCAATAAGTTGCCGAAAACGGCTAGAGGGTTCGATGCTATATGGGTCAGCATGGATCGATTGACCAAGAGTGCCCATTTTCTAGCCATACGAGAGAGTTCGTTGATAGAAAAGTTGGGCGACCTGTACGTCAGAGAGATTGTATCTCACCATGGGGTTCCAGTTTCCATCATTTCCGATTGAGATGTCAGGTTTACTTCCCGTTTTTGGTAGAAGTTCCACGAGGAACTGGGTACGAGACTGGATTTTAGCACAACGTTCCATCCGCAGACTGATGGGCAGAGTGAGCGGACCATTCAGACCCTCGAGGATATGTTGAGGGCATGTGTCATTGATTTTGGTAGGAGTTGGGATTCCCACCTATTGCTTGCAGAATTCGCCTACAACAACAGCTATCATTCCAGTATCGGCGCCCCAACTTTCGAGCTGTTGTATGGGCCGAAGTGTTGGACCCCAGTCTGATGGGGTGAGGTTGGGCACAGGGTGATGGGTCAGACTGAGGTAGTTCTGCAAACTACCGAGATGATACAGAAGATTAAACAGCGACTGCAGATCGCTCAGAGCCGGCAGAAAAGTTATACCGACCGACGCCAATCTGAGCTGGAATTTTAGGTGGATGGCATGGTTCTTTTGAAGGTCTCACGCTGGAAGGGTGTGATCCGCTTCAGGAAGAGGGGAAAATTGGGTCCTCGTTATATTTGGCCGTTCAGGATTGTTGCTAAGGTTGGCCGGGTGGCTTATAGGCTAGAGCTTCTGGATGAGCTTAGCCGGGTCCACAACACATTTCATGTTTCACGATTGCGAAAATGCATTATGGACCCGGAGGGAGTGGTATCGTTGGATGACATTCAAATCAATGAGCGCCTGAACTATGTGGAGAGGCTTGTGGCTATTTTGGAAAGGAAGAAGAAGATTTTGCGGAACAAGGAAATACCTTTAGTAAAGGTACAGTGGGAACATCGGAAGGAATCCGACTGGACATGGGAGCCGGAGGCAGAGATACGCGAGCATTACCCGACATTGTTTATTCCAACGGACTTCGAGGGCGAAGTCTAGTTCAAGTAGGGGAGAGTTGTAACGCCCTAATTCTTAGGTATTGCTTAAATAGGAATTATTGGGGTTAAGCTCTACTCGACGAGTTGGTTGACCTACTCTTCGAGTAGCATCTGGATGAGATCGCGAGTTAAGCGACCTACTCGATGAGTAGGAGCTGGCAGATGAAACCCTAAATCCCGGGGTTTGCACCTCTATTTAAATGAGCCTTAGCCTCCTTTGGCCTCTCTGCAGTCTTTAAGAGCCCTTAAAACCCTAAATACATGTGTGAGTGCCTTTGTATGGTGTTTGAAGCTTGGAAAAGAGAATCTTGGAGGAAGAAAGCTAAGAGTGCAAAGGAAATTGAAGCAAGGAAGGAGTGGGAAGCAGGATTTACCTCAGCTAGCATCCTTTGGAGGTATCAAAGTGCCATCCTTACTTCTTTTTTCCCTTTTGTTGAGTTTCTACGGCTTTTTATGGATTTTCAAGTTGGTATGATGAGCTATGGGCTAGATTTGAAGTTGTAACTTCAGATTTGGACCCTCCTTGGATTCTAGAAGCATAAAGTCACAGTCTTGGTTGTGATTAAGGTCCCTCTTGAGCATGAAGTTCCATTAAGAGCTTAAAATAAACATTTAGAGCCTTTATAGCCATGAATGCATGTAAATTTTGCAACTTTACGTGATAAGCATGCCCTATAAGCTTGGATCTATGAGTTGGATCCGTTGCATGGATAAAAAATAAGTATGTATGGAAAAAGGACTGAATGGACTCGGTGAGTTGCAAAGTGACTCGGCGAGTCGCATGAAGATGGCCGCGAACTCGACGAGTTGATGAACAACTCAGCGAGTCCGATGAATATCATCATAAGACTCGACGAGTTGAAGAACAACTTGGCGAGTCGGATGAGTTTTCTCTTGGATATGTATGAGTGTGTATCCGTCGAGTTGCAATGAGGGAACTCGACGGGTGGCCTTAAAGTTTGATCGAGAATCAAAGGAACTCGACGAGTCACTCCGATGACTCGGCGAGTTGGAATGTACTTCAGGGAACTCGGCGAGTAGCCAAGGGTACTCGGCGAGTTAAGGTCAACATGGACTGTTGACCTTGATTTTGACCAAGGTTTGACTAGTGGGTTATGGAGTACCATATAAGGTTAAGGACTTATGAGTATGATCTACTATGATAATAGGTGGTGGAGCCTGTATCAAGTGATCCAAGAGTTGGAGTTTACCTTCCGTCTCGACATCTGCGAGGTGAGTTATCCTCACTATATCGATAGGGTCTACGACACCAAGGTTGGCCCTTTAGTTGTTATTGTTATGGTATGCTACATGTGGTTATGATCTGTTAGATCGGAATCGGGGCAGACAGTATGTTATGCTCTTATGATCCGTAGGGATTGGTATGTTAGTGACATGCTAGGTCGGTACTCTAGTTACAGGAGAATTCTTTGATTGATGATCAGTGTGACAGATATGTTTGATATTTGCATATGATTGTATATGATAGTATGCACACAAGGTTATTTGCTTGTGGTTGGGTTGAGGGGGTCCTGCTTTGTGTTGAAGGCCAACATACCCTATAAGCGGTCTGGGGAGATAGTAGGCCCACGTGGCGGACCAGTCATGCCGAAGGCTCGGAATAGATTCAGACAGACTGTAGGCCCGGTAGGGCGGTCCAGGCAGGCCGATGGCCTAGTATGCCTGTTGAATGATTGATTATTAGTGATATGGTATTGTCAATGTGGTATTGGTATTTTGGGGGTAGCTGACTAAGCTATCGGGCTTACAATTTTCAGTTTATTGTTTCAAGTATTATAGGAGATCAGGGAAAGGCGAAGGTGTGACTGTACCGCTGCTCAATCTTATGTTATGACTTTTGGGACACTCTGATGGAAAATGATTTGAAAACATTTTGTAAACAATGTTATTTGGTTTTTATTTATGATTGAAAAGGTTTAAATTTGGCATAAAATTTATGGATGTTACAACAAGCATATAAGTCGAAATTTATCCGTTCCTTTTGCCATAAAGGGAAAAGCGATATATGTGGGCCCCTCAATGATTTAAAGATGACATCTAAAGCCCTTGGAAAGCCTGGACTGAATTAATGTATTCAATTGGTAGTCTGATTTCAGTAGTCATAAATCAGAAATCGGGAAACATATATTAGACAGATAGATTGTTTATAATTTTTGTCTCATGTCCATACGATATCTTGTAGAACAGAGGAATATATGATCACTTATATTAGAGTACGTAATTGACAGGGTCAGAGTTCGACAGCGGCTTTTGGTAGCTACAGTTTGCTAGTCAATTCAGTAGTTATATTGGCAGTTATAATTATTAGACTTATCCAAGTGGGAGACTGTTGGATTAGGTGTCTAAGACCATAACCATAATTAGTATGTACTTGAATTGATAGTAACACAATCTTTTTGGGCTGCCTTCAAACCGGACAATTGAATAGGATAACTTTTAGAGAGAGAGAGAGAAGAGTGATTTATTAATTTATTACTTGGTTAATAAATTAATTAGAAATCAAAATAAATGATTTATTAATGTATTATGAAAATAATATATTAATTAGAAATCATATTATTTAATTAATATTTATTCAGAAATTAATTTGGGATTAATTTTGGGGTTAAAGGAATTTATTAAATATGTAGGGTCTTAAGGTGACAATGTTCAATAGTTAACCATTGGGTAATTCTAGAGCTTCCCTAAAGAGTGGGGAACGAAATCTAGAGTGTCTCTAGGGTTTCCTTGGGCTCTAAGGGTACCTTGGATGCCTTATGGAGGAAGTTAAGAGATTATAGTTATCTTAGAGATATTTGCCTTATCCGATACCTTCCTAACACCTATATAAACCCTCATTACGGTTGAATTTCGTCTATGCCTTCTTTCTAAGTGCCTTGGACTAAATCTTGGCTCCATCCCTCTCTCTCTCTATAGTTTTCCTTGGTTGTTAGGGTTTGTTTGTGAGCCATTAGAGGCGCGATACTTGTGGCATTTGCTACCAAATGTTTTCAAGCTTGGATTAAGATTGTTATTACTACATAACAATTAAAGGTATGATTACAAACCCTAGATATAAATTTTGATTATAATATAGAATTCCTAAGGTTTCCCAATTGATGTTCAAATACTTGCATATTCAATTAGAGAAAACATAGATCGGGACAATTAGGGCTACATGCACACATAAGATTATTTGTTAAGCTTAAAACCCATCATAATGTAGGGTAGGATTGGTATACACACACACACACACACACACACATATATATATATATATATATATATATATATATATATATATATATATATATTATTTTTTCTGATTGTTGATGATTAAAAGAAAATTTAAAAACAAAATAAAAAGGGTAGATAAGTCATTTCATATGGTCAAGGAGTAATGACGAAAGAAATTGAAAACTATTGATCTTCTTCGATTAAGTTTTTTTAAAGTTATGGACTATATCTAGATTCTGAAAAACCACAGGACCATTTATGAAGTTTTGTCTTAATTCAATTACTAAAAGAATATGAAGTTGTTTTCGCATTTATTTATTTTGCAATTTTTTATGCTATAAAGGTAATAATATTATATTGAAAAGAGTATAATACATTGTTTCACAAAAATATATTACAATATATTATTCGATAAAATTAATTTGATAAAATTAATAGTCATAATTATAAAAAATTATAATATTATATAATCAGTATAAATATATATTTGGTAAACAAAATGTCATTAAATGTTTATTATAAATATTTAATTAGTAGATAAATAAAAAATGTTTAAAACTAAGATAACTGCAAGAGTAAAATAAAAAACAATTTAATTATAATGGTTAAATGTATAAAAACATTAAACAATATGTTGACCACATGGATGAAAAACTAAGTTAGTTTATTGACTCACCAATTTGTTGGTTAAAAATCATTCCACTCAAAGTGAGATGTTTTGTATGGAGGGCAGTCTTAAGTAGAATCCCAGTTGCTGAAGCCATACATCGTAGGGGTATAAATGTCCAAGATGATCACTGCCAACTTTATAATCAAAATCCGGAATCAGCCGATCACCTATTATCACAGGTATGAGTTCGCATCAGTGCAATCATGCATTGATCATCAAATAGTGTGGAATACATCTCAAGCAATTCAATTTGGTAGGTGATTTCCTCGATCATGCATCCTTGTGGGTAATTAGGACCGATCCAAAGGTTTTCAATGTCCTGGGCAAAACAACTTAATGATGCCCTATGTTTAACAACTAATAGATATAATGATATGAATTACTCATAAATATATTCAAAATGCATATATTTATGAAAAAAATCCATAACAAGAAACACCAAGTAACAATAAGAAGAAGCTTCAATTTAGAAACAATAATTCAATTTCAAAGTTATAGCTCAATCATTTATAATCAAATCGACTCGAGTCAAAAAGATAATTCTAACATGCATTTATGAAATTAAACAAATACAAATGCAATGTTTTTTTGAAAACAAAACATAACTCCAACTTTAAGTTTGTTTACTAATCTTTTTGGTAAAAAATAATTACTAGAACTATGAATCAGATAATCAAAAAGCCATTAATAGTACAACCACACACTTAAACATAGGAAGGGTGATATATATATATATATATATATATATATATATATATATATATATATATATATATATATATATATATATATATAGAAAAAAAAAACAAAAAAAGGATTAACTAACTTGCAAAAGGGCAGATTCGTGTTTTAAGCTAAAGAGCAACTTAGGTCATTTTCCTCTTGGGTAATTTCAACTTTCAAGCCAAGGGGCAAAAAACCCAACCACGGGTTTAAGAACTTCGGAGGCTCAAAGTTCAATTTTCAAGACAAGAAGGAAACCTTGACCTTTCTCTGGTGCTCTTCACAAAAGTGTTACCGAATAAAACTTATAACTTTGAAAAGAAACACATATATCAATCAGAAAACTTAAGCAAAGAAAGAAATTTTAGTGTTGTTTGAAAGAAAATAACGAAAAAATGGAACTCGGTTCTTGCCCCTCATTATAAACAATAGAAACAGAAAACCTCAGACAATGCCATTCGGTATGAAAGAAATAATCGGAAATAGTGTTAATGTTTTTTGCTTGAAACGAAATGCTCAGTACCCGATTCCTTGATATATATATATATATATATATATATATATATATATATATATATATATATATATATATATATATATATATATATATATATATATATATATATATATATATATATATATATAAAAGATAGAATCAGAAAAACTAACTCTTAGGTACTCCTCGGTAATTCTCCCAGCCGGCCGGTCTCCTCGTCTTCTTAGGCGTGTACTTTTTTAGCCGCTATTGCCGCCTTCTTTCTAATTTCACGTTTCAGATCGCGCCATTCTTACTGGACTACTTTTGTGGGCCAAACTTTGGTCCAATTTACATGGACTACTTTTGTGGGCCAAACTTTGGTCCAATTTACATATACCAGTAAGAGTTGAAAAAAATGTGATGCCATATTCTATAGTAATGCCCTGGGCAGTGGCTCAGTTTGCCTTACCCTTGGGCCGACCCTGTAGGTAATTATCCAAGGAAAAGGTTGTTGGCCAATTTGATATTCTTCACTACCTTATGGAACATATGGTTGGCCAGAAATGATAAATTGTTCAAACTGAAACACACATCCTCATCAAAAGTTGCAGATTATGTCATTCTACAATCCTATGAATGGTGCAAGTATAGAGGAAACTTTGATTGTAGCAGTTGGGTTGAATGAAGTTGCTCTCCTCTTACTCATTTACTTATATATAAGTTACAAGTTTCCCTTTAAAACTTTGTTTTTGTTTCCTTCGTCTTAGCTTCTTGCTAACCAGTGTGGTTTTATGTTCTTATATATGATATTTTATTCGTTGTTTCAAAAAAAATAAAATAATAATAACTATAAAAAATTATCATTGAAAATGCTCTAAATACAACTGTTAAGAATCCTCTTTGCGCTCTTCCAGATACGCATGTCTATCCTTTTGAGTCCATTTAGCACCACCTTTAATAAAATTGTTACCTTTAAGTTTTGTTCGGAGTTTTTAAACAACATATATGCAATGAACATGGGACTATCTAAACCAATTAGTAGAGAATAAAATAAGTATTTCAGGGACATACTGCATAGTATAGATGAAAAATAAAAGTTTCCAAAAGTCCTACATCTCAAGTTAATTTCTCTCTCGTATGTATACGTTGATATATACACAAGGACTTTCCTAACAGTACTTTATGGGTTTTTACAAGGGGTGTTGTAAGTTGTAACACCTTGATATATTATTATTATTGTAAAACTGTTGTGTCGATCAGTATACATCATTTTATACAAACTTTCATTAAGGTAGTGCACAGTAGAGTTTTTACATTTCTTTGCATTCCTTTTAAATTTTATGAATATGATTTTTAGTTCTCTTACCAAAGGTTTTCAAGTCTAGTAGTAACAGGTGTTATCCTTTTTTTTTAAAGGCTGGAGTCAACTATTGTTTAAGGAATATATTAGATTTATCGTTTCCTAAAAAAAACGATTTTACTATAGACACAATAAAAAAATTAAAAAAATAATACAATATAAATAATAATGTTGTAATAATTAAAACATTTATTGGTTTTGACTTTGGATATATGTGTCAACGATTTGGAAGCTGGATTTCATGCATGTAAATGCACAAATATAGGTGAGATTGTCGTGCGGTTGAGAAAAATGTTTACAGAATAACGGATTACATGCGAAAGTAGTTGAACCATCATTTAAAACAACATTAATGCATTTGAAAATAAGTTGATATATATATATATATATATATATATATATATATATATATATATATATATATATATATATATATATATATATATAACCCGTGGGAACCACGGTTATACAATTAATTAAACTTTTAAAATAAAAACTAAATATTATTATTCCATTATTTAAAATAAATTATTAATTAAGAGATTTTTTTAATTATATAAATTTTAATCATTGATTTAAGTAAATATTTGAAATTATATCATTTTATAATTTGTATTAAGTTTATTTTAATTTTTATTCTAATGTTATTAATTTAATGTAATTAGAATGGTAAATTTAAAATTTGAAATTTGAAATGGATAATTAATAGGTTTACAAATGACATGTATTAATTATGAGATATAATCCCTATTTTAATAAAAGAATAGTTTTAATATCCTTTTGACATGTGTCATCATACTAAGCATCCTAATTAATACATATTTTATTCTTTTTTTGCCATGTATCACCTTATTAGGTCTACTAATTAATATATCCACTTGTCAACCTATTAATTATTCATTTCAAATTTAAAATTTAAAAATGTTTATTCTTATTACATTAAATTAATAACATTATAATAAAAATAAGTTAAAATTAATAAAAATTATAAGGTGATATTATTTCACATATTTATTTAAATTAACGCTTATAATTTTATAACTAAAAATATCTCTTAATTAATAATTTATTTAAAATAAATGATTAATAATTTTGAGTTCTTACTATGAAGTTTACTTAATTTCGTAACCGTGATTTCCACGGGTTATAAACTAGTATGGTGATATATGACAAAAGGAGAATAAAATATGCATTAATTAGGAAGCCTAATAAGATGACACATGTCAAAAGGAGAATAAAACTATTTTTTATTAGATTATATATATATATATATATATATATATATATATATATATATATATATATATATATATATATATATATATATATATATATGTTCAGTCGAGAACATTTTTTTACTGCGAAAACATTTGAGAACAAATTTTGACTACTAATTTTTAAATGTTGAAATTTTAATGATATGTAAAAAAAATATTTTAATTTTATTAAAACATAATTAGAACTTTATTTTTATTTTTATAGACATTCTCTCTCTGTGTATCTCTTATCTCTTTCTCTCTATGTATCTCTCTCCTATTTCTCTCTCTGCATATCTCTCTGCTATTTCTCTCTCTACATATCTTTCTGTCTCTACATATCTCTCTTTCCCGTTTCTCTGTTTACATTTCTTTCTCTCTTTAGACATCTTTATGGGTAATTTGAACCAACATAACCATTGACATAGCTAATCGTTAACTATCTCTCCTAGAAGTCCCAATCGACAGTGAAGTTGATCTCTACAAAGATGGTCTATTAGAGCTTCCAGGTAGTAATTTTTCAGTCTATACACCTGCATTTTTTCAACCTAAATTGACTCGATTTCTCACAAAATTCATGAAATTTAGCTTATAATGAGCGACTAATTGATGTCTAATACTTGATTTCACATCATAGAAGACGTTCTACTTGAAAATTTCCCTTACGTTTTCCTGTTGTTGATGAATTACGAACTTGTTTGTTCATTTGCTTGCTTTTATGAGGGATTATATGTACAGTTGGATGGTTTTTATTGAAAACTGTAAGCTCTAGGGGGTGACTTGGACTCTATTAGAGCGTTAATGGTCACTGTAGGATTTCTTGCACACCAGGTGTTTGTCATATTGTCTGAAAGAACCTAATAAGTGTGAAAGTGACATTTTATGTGAAAATCCTTAACTTTGAATCCTCATTAAGCCAAGCATTAAGGCCCTTAGTTTAAATTGAATTTCACATCTCTATAGCCTAATAAGTAACCAAAAATCATGTTAAATGTGATAAACCTAAGGCTTAAAGATTAATTACTTAATAGAACACCAAAAGTGATTTATAAGCTATTATGATCAATTTTCCCCAAAAATATCCTCTAACTTCTAAAATCTGTGTAGGTCAATAAGAAAATCTAAAAATCATGAGACTTAGTTTTCTAGATATCTTAGTGTGTCTAGTTTCTTCAAACTTTGAATCACAATTTGATATTCCAAATCCTTGAGGGGTAAAATTGGCAATCATCAAAAAATCATTGTCTTCAAAAAATCATAATCCTTGAGGGCTGGTCCATGCTGTCACAAATTTCATGCATTGTCTTCGAAAAATCATAATAAATTCATGAGGACTTCAAATGCTAAAATTCAAAACCCTATAGTTAGATACGGATGTATAATTTACCACATATAAAGGAACTGATGTAATTCTTAGTATATTGGTACAGTTTACTCTAAGAGTGTTGAGTGGTCCAGAAAGTGACAACTTAAAGTTACTAACTTGTAAATTTAATATAAAATTAAACAAAAATCATTAGAATGAGATATTTATATTTATGAATAGATAAAGGGGGGTACTTTACCAATATTATTTTATTGAAATTTAAGAATGGGTTGAAATGTAAGAAAACAGATCCCAAACAGAGCACTACAATCAAAAAGAAAATAAGGAAATATATACATAAGTTTTATAAGAGTAATACAACAAAGTAAAAGGTAAATAATGTTATAATTGTTGTGTAGTTTCTCGGAAAGGAAATGTTCCGTCTAGCTCAAGCTAGCTAATTTTCAAGTTAAGGAGGTGATTTACAATAAACCTCCTATTATGTAGGCATTACTTTTTTTATGTTATTGTTCACGGAGACCCTAATCTAGCAGAGTAAACAAGGTAATGCAAAATGTAGTTAGTTCTCTAATGAGACAAGTATACATGATTCATTTATGTGTTCTTGATTTGTTAATTATGTTGTATTAGTGTCTAAGCCCGTAACTATATTTGGTATGTACTTGACCAGGTTGTGCATGGTCCTTTTGGGTTGCCTTCACCAAAGCAACTGGATATGATGATTTATGGAGAGAGAGAGAGAGGTAATTATGTTCTATTAATATATTATATAAATAATATATTAAAAGAGAAATCATATAGTTTAATTAATATTGTTTAAGAATTAATTTTACACCTAAAAGAAATTAATTAAATAAAAGGGATTGGAACTGTTAATTATAAGATAATTGATTTTGGGCTGTGAATCCTTATGGATATAAGGGGGGGATGAAATTTAGAGTGGAAGCCCACTCTAATTTCATCCAATGGGCCTTATTATAGAAGCTTCTTAAAGCTGCTTATGGCCTAAGTCATCTAATTATGGTTTTGACTGAAAGCCTAGAAGCGCAACTATTTAAGGACCCCTAGGGCTACAAATTTTGGCCACCCTGAGCAACCCTAGAGTTACCATAGCCGAAATTGTGCCTCCTCACCCTCTCTTCTCAATCATCTTCTTGCCATGGTGTTTGTAAGCCATTAGAGGTATTACACTTGTGATACTAAGCTCTTGAAGATAGAAGATTCTTGTAACTATTGAAAGGTATCATCTAAACTTGTTTTATTATAGATCTCGTTTTCATAGTATGCTAGATTAGGGTTCTCAAGCTTTGGATAAAACTGCATGTACAATAGAGAAACCTAGATCCAAAGCTTTAGGGCTTTTCATGTGCACATAGGATGTTCTTTTGCTCAAAACCCATCAAATTGTTCTCGTGTATTAAATCACATGTGATTATATGATCTAATCACATATGACTTATATGCACAAAATTCATTTTTATGGTTTCGATTCAGTAGTTGTTCTTTGTCCATATTAATCGTATGTGACTAAATACATAAAATGACATATGATTAAATACATAATAGCAACTAGATTAAATATATGATACCAACTTTTGAATTGAGAAACCAAATTTGAATCTTATTGACATAAATCATATGTGATTAGATACGTATAATCACATGTGATTAGATACGTAGAATCACATGTGATTAAATACATGAGAACAATTATTGAATCAAGAACACAAAAATGAATTTTGCCCACATAAATCATATGTATTAGATACATATAATCTCATATGATTATATGTATCTAATCACATATGATTTATGTAGCTAAGATTCATTTTTGTGTATCTAATCATATGTGCTTAGATACATATAACCACATCTACTATAATAAATGAAGGTTTTTTTTTTGCCACATGTCCTCTTCGCATTCATTTGGACACATGGCATTTTCTATAATTTTTAAAATTTCTATTTTCCACTTGTCATTTTATTGTATTTTTTATTTTATTAAATTAAAATTCTACATTTAATGTGTAAGGTAATATATATGTAAAATATTTATTAGAATGAGTTTATATATGTAATGTATTCAATACATTAAAGTCTCATTAATTTTAATAATTTAAAATTTTCTTATTTTTCTTATAAATTCAAACTTTTCAAATTGTTAAAATTTTATATTTGATTTTTTTAATCAAACCCATGTAATACATGGGTCTCACACCTAGTGTGATTATATACACGATAACAAACATTGAATCAAGAACGCGAAAATAAATCTTTATCCACATTCAACATATGTGATTAAATACATCTAATCACATATGGTTATCTGGATCTAATAACATATGATTTATGTGGACACAATTCATTTTCACTTTGTCTGTTTAATAGTTGTTCTCGTGTATTTTATCACATATGATTATATGTATAATCACATGTGATTAAGTACAGGAGCAAAACTATTGAATCGAGAAAGAAAAAATAAATATTGTCCACCTCAAAGTATATGTGATTATATATAAATATAACTACATGTGAATAAATACACAAAACTAATTATTTAATCAAAACCGCAAAAATAAATATTCTCCATATAAATCATATATGATTAAATACATATAATCACATGTAAATATATGTATCTAATCATATATGATTTATGTGGATAAGTTTCATTATCACATTCTCGATTTAGTAATTGTTCTTTGTCAACTTTAATCATATGTGATTAAATACATCTAATCACATGTGATTATATATTTCTAATCACATCTAATTTATATGGACAAAAAAGAATGATGTCAATATAAATCATATGCGATTAGATACATATAATCACATATGCTTATATATACGAGAACAACTATTGAATCGAGAACACAAATATAAATATTGTCCACATATATCATATGTGATTAAACACATATAGTCACATGTGATTATATGTATCTAATAACATGAAATTTACGTGGAAAATATTCATTTTCACGTTCTCGATTTAGTTGTTATTATTGTCTATTTAATTACATGGGATTATATGTATCTAAGATGATATGATTTATATGGACAATATTCATTTTCGCATTCTCATTCAATATTTGTTGTACATGTAGTCACATATGATTTCTGTACACTATTCATTTTCACATTTTTGATTCAATAGTTTTTCTTTCTCCACATTAATCATATGTGATTAAATACATAAAATCACATATGATTAAATACATAAGAAAACATATTGAATCAAAAATGCAAAAACGAATATTATCAATATAAATCATATGTGAGTTGATACATATAATCACATATGATTAAGTACTTGATTACAACTATTGAATTGAGAAAGAAATAATGAATCTTGTCTACATAAATCATATTTAATTAGGTACATATAATCACATGTGATTATATGTATTTAATCACATATGATTTTTGTGGAAAATATTCATTTTTGTGTTTTTAATTCAATAGTTGGTTTCGTGTATTTAATCACATACAATTTATATGAAAGAGATTTGTTTTCACATTCTTGATTCAATAAATCATATGTGATGAAATATATATAATCAAATTTAATTATATACACAAGAAAAACTATTGAATCAAGAAAATTAAAACAAATTTATGTCCACATTAATCATAAGTGATTAATTACTTATAATCACATGTGACTAAATATATGGTAAAAATTATAGAAACGAAAAACAAAAATGAATATTGTTCATGTAAATAATATGTGATTGGATACATATAATCACATGTGATTTTACATATCTAATCACATATAATTAATGTTGACAAAAAATAATTATTGAATCGAGAATGCAATAATGACATATACGATTAAATATATCTAATCACAATTGATTAAATATATCTAATAACATGTGATTATATGTATCTAATCACATTATTTATATGGACAAAAAAGAATATTGTCCATATAAATCATATATGATTAAATATAAATTATCACATGTGTTTATATACATAATCACAAGTGGTGGTGATGGGTGGTGAAGGTGTGTAGTGATGTTTGGTGGTGGTAGGTGGTAGTTGGTGGTGGTGGTTGTGATGGGTGGTGGGGGTGACATGTAGGGTGGTGATCATAGTGGGCGGCAGGTGGCCGTGGCGAGTGGTGGTGATGGGTGGTGGAGACAGGTGAAGGTGATAGGTGGTGGTGGTGGGTGGGTGGCTGTTGGTGGTGAAGGTGGTGATGTTGTATGTTGGTTTTAGTAGGTGATGGGTGCGGTGGTGAAGGCAACCCAAAAGGACCATGCTACAATCGGGTCAAGTACATACCAAATATAGTTATGGGTTTAGACACCAAATCCAATAGTCTCCCACTTGGATAAGTCTAATAACTATAACTGCCAATGTAACTTCAAGATCCGATTACCAATCGTAGCTTTCAAAAGCCGATGTCGAACTTTGACCTAGTTAATGATTGACCTTAGATAAGTACTCATATATTCCTCTGTCCTTCAAGATATCAGTGGGCAAATGATGGAACATAGTAATACTTATTGTCTTGAAATTAGTTCCTTAATCTTCGATATGTTTGACATAGAACAAAATTGAACACATCAATTTAGTTTTGACCGGGCCCGACACACAAGTCAAAAAAAATCATCGAGGGGGCCATATATCGCTTTTAATCATCTTAGGATAAAAGGAACAAATAAACTTCAACATTATATGGTTGTACTAACTTCTCGTCAAATCATGCACAACAATATGTTTTATAACATCAAGTTACTGATGCGTTTTCGTATCATCAATGCACAACCAATTTGTAGTCAACAACTCATATATCTTGGTTTGAAGATTATATGATATTATCATCTCACAATCACTCGTGATGAATTCCATGAAGTGATTAAGGTGAGTGCAAGGTGATCCAATACTCAAATCTTGTTTCAGAAGTACTCATGAATGGTGTAGCAAACTGCAAACCTGTTGCTATGTCTAACTCGTTATACAAATCGACAATCCAACTCATGATAGTCTTCTTTCATACCTACTTCCAAAGTATGATCGACTATGGATAGTTTGAATAATCTTATTATTCTGGAAGTCAAAACATTCAAAGTGAAACCATAGTAAATAACTGACAAAAGATAGTAACTTTACTTATAAATAAGAACACCTTTTATTAAATCATCAAAATGTCAATTACAATTTAGCTATTACAAGTTTCTAGTTTATCTAATCTCTAAAAATAATATCATAATTTAGCCCAATGTCACTTGCATGCTGCAAGTGCTTAACCCTACTCAGTCCCTTTGTAAGGGGGTCTGATGGGTTATCCTGTGATGATATCCTCTTCACCACGAGGTGTCCTTCTTCTACCTGATGTCTTATGAAGTGGTACTTTCTGCCGATATGCCTGGATCTACCTTGATCTCTCGGTTCCTTGGTTAAGGCAACTGCCCCTTCATTATCGCATAAACTTCTATAGGCTCCTTTATGGATGGCATAACTCCAAGGTCTCCGATGAAGTTCTTCAACCATATCGCCTCTTTCAATGCTTCGCTCACTACAATGTACTCTGATGCACATGTTGAATCAGCCACCGTCTCTTTCTTGGAACTTTTCCAAGTTATTACTCCTTTATTAAGAGTAAACACCCAACCTGATTAAGAACACATATTATCTCTGTCAGTCTGAAACCCGACATCACAATACCCTATCACTCTTAAGTCATCACTCCCACCAAGGATAAGGATCCCATACTTAGTCCTCCATAGGTACTTAAGAATGTTCTTAACTACAGTCCAGTGAGCTCTACCATGATTCCCTTGATATCTACTGATAGGGCTGTCAAATCGGGCAGTCGTGTCGTGTTTTTGTCTGACACGACACGACAAGGTTTTGGATGACACGAACACGACACGACACGATGTCGTGTTTTTTTCATTAACACGAAAACGAACCAATTAAAACACGATAACACGACACGACACGACAAAGATAATATTACATAAATGTTAGTGTATTTCATTCATACTTCAAGATATATAACACGACAAAAACGACAAACACGAAAAACACGACAATCATATGCTTAATTGTGTCAATTTCGTGTGGATTTATGAACACGAACACGACACGAAACGACATCGTGTTTTTTAATCTTGACACGAACACGAATTTGAATTTTGATTTCGTCCTGATTTCGTTTCGTTTCGTGTATTTTTGTCGTGTCGTGTCATAAATTGACACCCCTATCTACTGACCATGATTAAAGTAAAGGATACATCAGGGCGAGTAAAAGTCACAACATAAATGATTGAGCCAACCGCGAAAGCATATGGTACTCGGATCATTTATGCTATCTCAGTCTCTGTACTCGGACTCTAAGTCTTACTTAGTTTGGTATTGCTTTGGATAGGTAAGTCAATTTTCTTGGAGTTTTCCATGCTAAAATGCTTCAATACCTTGACCAAGTAGGTACTCTAACTAAGTCATATTAGTATCTTACTCTTGTCTCTCAATATCCTTATCCCTAGGATATTGGCAGCTTCTCCAAGATCCTTCATAGCAAAGCACTTCCCAAGCCAGGACTTAACCTCCTGCAAGGTTGGGATATCATTTCCTATGAGTAGTATGTCATCCACATACAACACATGAAAGCTAACCACACTCCTACTAGCCTTGACATAAACACATGACTCATCCTCGCTTCTCGATAATCCAAACTCTTTGACTTTCTCATCAAAACAAAGATTCCAACTGTGAGATGCCTGTTTCAATCCATAAATTTATCCCTCAAGCTTACACACTCTATTACGGTACTTTGCATTAACAAACCCCTCTGGATGACTCATGAAAACATCTTTAGCCAATTTTCCATTAAGGAAAGCGGTTTTGAAATCCATCTGCCATATTTCATAGTTATGAAATGTAGCTATGGCTAACATAACCCGTATAGATTTAATCTTCGCTACTGCTGTGAAGGTCTCATCATAGTCAACTCCTTAAGTTTGAGTAAAGCCCTTCGCAACCAGTCGTGCCTTATATGTGTGTACTTTCCCATCCATGCTGGTCTTTTTCTTGAAGATCCATTTGCACCTAAGTGTCTTTCGACCCAGAATGTTGTCAACCAAGTTTCGTACTTGATTGTCATACATGGACTGAATCTCGCTGTCTATATCCTCTTTCCATTTTGCAGACTTGGGGCCTACTATGGCTTCATTGTAGTTTTTAGGTTCATCCAGATTTATCAATGTACTATCACTGATATATGTATCACCTTCAACTGTTATATGAAAACCATATAACACAGTCAGAACACTAACTATACCGGAACATCTCAGAGGTACGGTCTCGTCAATTGGTTTAACATGAGTTTCCTCCTTAGGTTGATTGCTAGTGTTTGAGGTTCCTTCACCGCTTTACTCTTGAAGCTTTTCAAGGTCAATTTTCCTCCCACTGTCCCCTTAGCATATCACTTCTCTCTCGTGAAAGACTCCTCTCCTCCCAACGAAGACACCATTGTCACTCGGTCTATAGAAGAGATATCCAAAGAACTTATGTGGGTAGCCGATGAAAATACATCGCTCACTTCAAGGTTTGAACTTATCTTGAGTCTCGCATCTCACGAAAGCCTCGCAACCCCAAACTTTAATGTGGTCCAACGAGGGAACCTTCCCTGTCCACATCTTTGTGAGGTGTTTTGGCAACCTTCTTAGTAGGGACTAGATTAAGGATATAGGCAGAAGTCTCTAAGGCATACCCCCAAAATGAGATAGGTAATGAACTCAACTCATCATAGAACGAACCATATCCAAAAAGTTTTGATTACGCCTTTCAGTCATACCATTCAACTGTGGTGTCCTAGGAGGCGTCAATTGTGAAATAATTCCACATTCATTAAGATAGTCATGGAACTCGATACTAAGATACTCTCCTCCTCGATTGGATCGCAACACCTTTATCTTCCTGCCCAGTTGATTCTCCACTTCTGACTTAAACTCTTTGAACTTTTCAAAGGTTTCTAACTTATGCTTGATTAAGTAGATATAGCCATACATATTGTAATCATCAATAAAAGTCACATAGAAGCGGTTAGCATCCCTTATGTCAGATCTGAAGGGTCCACACACATCAGTGTGTATGAGATCCAACAAACTCTCACCCCTTTCACAAGTTCCAGTGAAGGGTGATTTGTTCATTATTCCAAGTAAACAAGATTTGCAAGTGTCATCCCATTTCAGGTCGAATGACTCCATGACTCCAACCTTCTGAAGTTGGCCTATGCCTTATCCAAATCGTTGGATGAATCAATATGTAACACATTATTTCCTAAGTTATCTACAACCATCACATTTTCATATATACCATTGCAAGGCAATGCTTCAAAATAAAATAAAAACACTATTATAATAAGCATAAATACCACCATTCTCATTATTAAAAGAAAAGGTAAAACCTTGTTTATACAAACTGTGAAAGGAAATAATATTTCACTATATCGGACGAGTAACAACAATTATTTAAATCTATTTTTAACCCACTACTAAGCAATAAAGAGTAAACTCCAATCTTGGTCACATACGACACTTTCCTATTTCCCATGATTAAGTTTATCTTCCTGTGCTCCACATACCTACTTCTTTTTAGTCCCTGTAAATAAGAAGAAATGTGAAATCCACAACCTGAATCAATGACCCAAGAATTAGCATGTGATGAGTTATTATACTAAATAGTGTAAATACCTGCAAATGAGGGCTTGATGCTCCCATCCTTTATGTCCTGCAAGTACTTGGGGTAGCTTCGCTTCCAGTGCCCATTTTCATGGCAATAGAAGCACTCTGCATCCTTTGGATTGGTAAAGGGTATAACAGAACCAACTTTGGTTCCACTAGAAGAAGATCCATCTCGAGACTTTCCTTTTAGAGGATCTTTCCTCTTCTTACCCTTACTGTGTCCAATTGCCAGGACGGGAGCAGTAGCAGTAGAAGTAGGGGTGGTAACAATATATTTACCTTTCAAATTGCTTTCAGCTTGTTCATATGATAAGTCATATGAAACTGATCATAACAGAGAGGTAGAGAATGAAGAATAATATTAATGGCCAACTCTTCATCAAAGTTGTCATTCAACTTTAGCAAGCGGTCCACATATCTTTACATTTTCTTCAAGTGGCCCATGATGGATTCTCCATCCTTCATTTTAGTGGTAATCATGGTCGTGATGATCTCATACCTCTCCTACTGAGCACTTCGACGATATCTTTACATCAAATCTTGGTGCATTTCATAGGGCCAAAAGTCCTCATAGGAATTTTGTAGCTCAACAGTCATGGTCGCTATCGTAATACACGACACCTTTGTCACGTCCCTCTCTTGAACCCGGTACTCCTCAATTCCCTCGGGAGTAGCAGTTCGTTCATCAATTTCCTTCAACTCTTTATCTAGGACATATTCTTTGTTCTCATATTGAAGGGCCATATGAATGTTTCTGACCCAATCATTAATGTTTGACCCATTGAAGATAGTTCACCCTACCAAGTTTGTTAGGGAGAAAGAGCCTAAAGGGTTGGAGCCTGAAGCATTGTTTGGGATAGACATCTGTAAAAGAAAAGGAACAAAGTTTAGATTAAATGAGAGTCCTTAATATAACACCCAAAATGAAATATTAAGGCTAGGACCCAACACAATATTCTACAATTGCGAAGAGGGATGCCGTAATCTAATTGTAAAATATTTGAAGGTAGGTAAATGACGATTTACCAGTTTCCACCATGAAAAATGAAATTGCTTATTAGGTTTTAATTGGATTTTAAATTCCTAGATCCTTTGAGATTCATTGAACCTTTAAATGTCATGTTTAAATCATGATTGTGCCCTTCCAATTTGTGACTGGGATGCCGAGAATCACAAACAAGGTGTGAATAACCATGCATATATACTTGGTAATCTTAGTGTTATAAATCACCTAATCAATGTGTTGATTAACTACACACGCTCCATTGATTTATGATTAATATTAAGCTACCCTTTGCCACTCTTATTAGTCCCAAAATAGTGTGCCAGTTAACTACACGTGCACCACTAACGACTTAATAAAGTGCAAAGTGTAATTTCATTGATTAGCACCTTTTTCATATTTTTCCTAAAGTAACTAAGATTGAGAATTTAATAAAATGTTTAGTTACTTTATATTTCATTACACTTTTAATGAGAATTAATGTCCTATCCTACTCGTTTTGCTAACAACCCTCCACCAATTAAGGAAGCGGTGGGTGAGAATGGACACCCATTAAACTGCCTTTTTATAGGCAGTAACCTTATACCCCTCCTTATAGACCGACTTCATAAATGAGGCCTACTAACGGTAAGACGGACTTTTTTTTATAAATATATATATATATATATATATATATATATATATATATATATATATATATATATATTAACATTTAATATTATAATAGTGTGAGGGTAGAATTTTAATCTTTTAAAACTCTAGGGTTTTGGAATTAAATGTCTTATTAGTATGAATTTACAAATTCCAAAACTTGAGGGCAAGTTTAGAAACTTTTCAAGGCTTTTCATATTCATAACTTATGAATATTTATGAGTTTTAAAGTTCATGAATGAGACTTTTCATATAACTTGAGGTCTAGTTACAAAACTCATATCAAGAACACTCTTAGATCAATTACGATTAATAACAATTATTATCAAATTTCCTATTGATCTAAACTAACTCATAGCAAGATAATTCATATCAAATACTATAAATAACTACTTTATTATATAAAAATTTCACAATTGCCTTTAAATGGATGAAGACTATCATTACCAATTCAGAAAATACAAAATTTATGATTACAAAACAGTTTGTGGTAATGACTCTATCCATTTCTGGCCAAAAACTCGAAATTATGCACACAGGGACACTAACTCGTCGAGTGCATGAACTGAACTTGCCGAGTTGATGCTTTACTGAGTGGACTCGACGAGTCTGTTCATGGACTCATCGAGTTCATCTGTCAGAGTGCAGAAAAATCGATTTTTCAGCTTTGAAAGCAAGTGAGCATCACATATAATAGAAAGCAATCCTAGTCTCTGATACCACTTTTGGATTTTAAGCACTATAACACTCCTATGATGCACATGCAACCCTAGATGCTTTGGAACTATGTTTTCTCTAATTATACATGCATTTTTTAAATTTCCAAAGCATACAACTTAACTAACATACTATTGAACATAACAACTAGTTAGATGTCTTACCTCTTGTGTAGTTCTTGGCCATAGAGGCTATAGCACCTTAAATGTAATGCCTCTAATGTGTTACAAACACCAAATGCAAAGGAGGCTTTTAGATAATAGGTTTACTAAGCTTAAAATGGGCTCACACTCTTAGTATAATAGGGTTAACCGAATTTTGCCTCAAGGGGCTTCTTTATATAGTGTTTCAAACTCTAAGGTTTCATCCATGTAACCCTAATGCACCATGACCTTCCATATCCCTTAGGCTCCATGGGTTAAAGCTCCATGGACTATCCGTGGATTATTTAGCCTATCCTAATGGATCATTGGCCCACACTATAAGAATGATTGATTTACACAATCAACCCTATATATTTTATTAATCTCTTTTGACCACTAAATTAATTCCAAAATAATTCATGACCAATACTATCACACCCCCAAACCAAGGATGGCGGAAACGTCCGGGGGTGGCGGACTTCATGTATAGTATCACAACAACGAGTATAATAGTGCTCAAGGTAATTACAACCATTCTTGAATATAATTGAAAAAGTTACACCAAAGTATATGTTGACGTGATTCAAATCAATTACATTATGATGGTAAAATGAACTGTTTGACGATTTATCGTCCCATCCGCAAAACGCTGTTGATTTTCTGTTTCACTGAATTCCTGAGAATACAAGTTGTTTAAAAAAGTGTCAACACAAAGGTTGGTGAGTTCATAAGCTTTTTAGATAAAGAGTTTGGAAACCGTTATTTGTAATGTGTGGTGTGTTACCAAGAAAAATCCAATATTTTCCTTATGAAAGTTATGTGGTCCGAAATGTCGGGACCGAAAATGAACAAGTATTTGTCATACTTAAAGATATAAAAGTGGTTTTAATTTGGCGTAAAACCCTTTCTGATTTGTGAAAAATCCCGTAATAAATGGTGTGTAGTCTTAAATACCAAGACTAAACGTATACAATAATATATGTATTTATTGATATGAAAAGTGATTTTAAATCGACATAAAACCCCTTTTAGATTTATGAAAATCCCCGTAAAATTTATGTGTTGCTAACTTCCTATGTGAGCCGCTAAAACCATATTATGACTGAATGAACTTGCCACGATGTTTCTCAGGCGTCGCGAAACTGAAATGACATTCGTCACCCGTAGACCTGCAGGTCCTACTGTAGCTAGCAGTAAGGTGTGGGGTGTCAAACCCAATATAGATCTATACACAACTATCACGTTCTCCCTACAAGAGACTCTGGTTATAACTACTAGGAATTTAGATCCCGCACTCGGACATACGGAAATAGAATGACTCACAATTTAAGTAACAAGTTTACGTGTGGTGTGCGTGAGTGTAAAACCTTTTTCTGTGGGAATAAAACCTTCCAAACTGTGTTTGATGTGTTAATGGACACATAAACCATACCTATTATAGTTTATCAAAACGTTTAAATGTAATAGTTATAACTTTGTTTATTGTGGTTAACTACCGTATTTGTGAAGGTAAAAACCCTTTTGTTTACCGATATGTATATGTACTTTTTACTAAAGTGAAGCAACATGCATTATAACAACAAATTAATTACCACACTTTTGTAGGTAAAAATCCATTTGTTTTCTGATGTATGACTATATACTAAGTCGAAATGTCATCTATTTGTAAGAACATATTTTCACATAAAGATATACACCTTGCTCAACATGTTACAAGGTGAAATGAAATTTATAGCACTTTTTTGTTGTTAACATTTTCTTTGACTGTTCTTAGAAAAGTTATAGAAAAATCATTGAAGGTCCAAATCAAAATCCATAAATTCTGAGAGTTTGGGAAATGAGTCTAGTTTGTTCCTATTTTTTATTACAAATTTTAATGACATCTATCTTGTGTGAAAAAGTCCATAATCACAGACTGGTTCAGATTGATGTTTGAAATGATAGGTAGTTTTGTAAAAATCACCATAAATTGTAGAAAAATCGTATGGAGATGTGCAAGTAGTCATTTTAAAGCTAAGAACTTGAAATATTTGCACCTAATATAGTTTTGAAAACTAAAATGTTAAATTTGTCCAAAACAGTCTGTGAATGGAGTCCAACTTTTCTGATGAAAGCTATTAGCAAAGTTTAGTTATGTTCTTGGTGTTTTAACTAGTATTCCCCCCCCCCCCCCCCCTTAAAACTTAAGAAAACATGAAAATACAGGGGTATGAACTCACCTTTAGTGATTTTAGTAGATGGATGATGGAGAAAATAAGTGTTCAACTCAAGAACACTTGGGAGATGCTTGAAGATTTGCGGATCTAACAACAAATATGACGATATTTGTGTAAGCAATCTATGATTTGGATGAAGGATAGTAGAATATCTAACTGTGGGAGGAAGATTCTTACCAAATGTGGAGGAAAAATCTAATATCAGTGTAACGCCCGGGTTTGAGGGCTATGCATTTTTGTCAATGTAATAGTCTAAGTCAACTCTTGTAACTCTTTTTGAAGTAATAAAGATGAAATATTTGAGTATTATGTGAATTATGTTTGTTTATGTGTTTATTATTTAATTATAAATGTATAATTAATAAAGACTAAAACTGAGCATCAAAATTAAAGTGTGAGATAATCCCGATATCTCTACATAAAGTTTTAGAATATGTCTCAAGGTTTCCGTGCATATAAGGAACGCCGAAATCCGAGTTATAACGAAGAAGTTATGACCCGTCGAAGTTTCACGACAGAACCGGCACGATACCAAGAAGCGTGAATAGTGAATTTACGATAGAGCGAGATTTAGCCTTAGCAGTCTAAACCAAAGTTGTAGAGTACGTCTCCACCTACACGTGGATATAAAGAACGTCAAAAACGGAGTTCGTATGAACGAGTTACAAATTATAATAGCATATTTACGTATTAAAATAAAGTATAAATCATATATACGTACACATATATATACATATGTATATATCATTAGAAAGGTATCGACGATGCGGTCATTATAAGACTAATGTTGAGTTCTTTCGACATTATTTTAGTACAAATATCATTAAATCCATTTAAAATAGTATTATAGAAGGGTGTTTAGTTGTTTATATAACTAAAAGGTCATTAAGTAATTATGGAGGGTAGTTTTTGAAAATTCAATTAGTATAAATAAGAGCCTTGGGCTCTCATATTTCTTGCATCATTCTCTTGATTCAAGAGTCTTTCTCTCCTTATCCCCCGAGCATTTCGGTCCCTCGTGATTCGACTTCTCTTTCTGTAGTTTAGTATAGTAAGGTGAGCGCTAAAGCGCTGCACGAATCTTTCTTAGAAAGATTCAGCGACGAAGTTCGGCCCCTGCAGAGCCCGACTCCTAGCTAAAACCCCCTTGTAAGTAAGTTATGCTTACATTATTTTAATATAGCTTATATTTAAAATTAGTATTGTTATTATGAACTTATAATGAATATTTGAGCTATTATTATAACTTATATAAGTGTCGTTAAAAATATTTTTTTTAACTACTCGCGGTACGGGGAATCTGGTTTAAAGGGCCGCATAGGATTGTTGGATTTCAGAAGTGCTATATGCCAAAATGGTCTTGCCCTCCGGTGTTTTATGTCTGGCCCCTGTCTGTACATAGTGGTTGGAAAATATTGTTTAACGCTTATATAATAATAATAATACTAAGACTAATAGTTGGTCACGGTAAATATTAGACTAAAATTTAGCGATAATAATGCTAGGTTTCGTCGAAGGAAAATAGAATCGTTAGAAGCAAGCGCTGCCCGATTTCGGAATCACCACCTTTTCAAGTGAGTGCATAGTTACTTTCAGCTTACACATAGATATGAAGTATTTTATATAAATTACGTGCTATGTGTGCATATTATCTGAATACTTGCTATCTATGTTGGATGAACGTTTTTATACATGTTTTCAATGATTTAAACTGTATATGTATTTTATATCTACGAAAATGTTGGGGTAAAACATGGGTAGATGTAATAGGCGATGTGTGATAAAATGATGAGAGGCCTCAATGTTGTTGTTGTTGATCCAGTCATCTAGCGGAGTATAGATGACGACCACGGACTCTTCTAGACAGTCCAGTGGAACACTAGCAGGCTCGCAACCTGTAGGTGTTTGTGAATGATGTGTTCACCGGTGTACTCCATCCCCCACATGGTTGCCTTTAGGACATTTATTGCTGAGGAACCCCCTTAGCAGTAGTGTCCATCTCGATGATGATCCTTAGGATAGGTCCCTTATAATAGGTGCTTAGGGACGTAATGTGAGGATAACGGGAATGGGTAATCGGGTTGTTGTTGATTGATGGAACTAATAAACTTATTTATTGTGGGTTGAAAACCCTATGTGCTCACCAGGCTCCCAAGCGTGACCCACTCGGTTTTATGTATTACAGGTAGTGGCGCTTGAGCATATATATAATGTTTGGACGAGGGATTACGGATATAGGCCTGTAGATATGAAATAATGTAGTAAAGCTTATATTTTATTGTTTATACTTATGTACTGTATTGAACATGACATCCCAAGTCTTTTAATGAAATACATTTCTAAGGAAATGCTTTTGATAAATCTTTATCATATTATTGTTTTGGGACAAATTCCGCAACCCTTTTATTAAAAGATAACTCTGATTTTGAAATAAAATATAAACAAAACCGGTCTTTTCTGACCGTGATTTTTTGGGGATGTCACAGTTGGTATCACAGCATTAGTTTAAGCGAACTAGGAATTTGTAGGATTTCTAGACTTAAACTTAGAGTGCTAAGCGATGATTGTGAGGTGTGAGCACTAGCTTATTTTAGGAATTGTGCCTAAAATGCTTTTATGTGCTAAATGCTTTATGCATGATATGCTGTTATTTTGTTCGGATCTATGGTCTGTTGCCGACCGGATCTGGAAACCTTATGTGTTTCGGATTCTAAACGTACGACTACGATATTAGAACTAGCATGTAAACGTTTCGGAGTGATAAGGATGATTTAAACGTCTATCCTAAATAAAGATCTAAATTAACCTTATTCGGTGTATAGATCAAGATGGAAAGGACCCGTAGCGGAAACGTGAACGCGAATGGAGGTAGGAACCAACCCCCAGTGGTTAAGCAAATACCTATTGTTGAAGAAGTTGCACCTGAGCCAGTTACCATGGCTGGAGTTCAAGCCATGATTCAGGCTATGCTAGCTGAACAAAGAGAAGAAATGAGACGGATGCTTCACGAGAATAGGGACGAACCTACCATACATGTTGAACCGACGGAGCTAGTTCCCGAGCCATCTGAGGAAGGGAAGTATAGCCGTCAAGTGAGTCAAATAGGGACTCAAGGTGAGCAAAGGGATGGCCTAGAAGGGAGAAACAACAAGGATGGGCGGATGTACAAAAATTTATTGGGTGCGAAACCACCAAGTCTCTCAGGAAGCCCAAAGCCTATTGAGATAATGGACTTGATCTCCGAGATGGAGATGGTGTTTGAGAGCTGCGACTGCAGCGAAAAACAGAAGACTGTCTTCGCTGTGAGACAATTGAAAACTGGAGTCTTGAGCTGGTGGAAGCTATTGGCAGATACAATGCCACGAGGAGAAGCTCTGAAAATGTCATGGGATGAGTTCTTGGAACAACTGAAGGCGCAGTACTGTTCAGAGATAGACCTGATTGATCTGAACAATGAGTTCCAAAATTTGAAGAAGGGGAGAATGAGCATCGATGACAATGCTGCTGTATTTACGGAAAAGATGAAGTTGTTTCCATACCTAGTGCCAACCGAACTTTCAAAAATTGAGAAATTCGCAAACGGACTACCGGCTGACTTTGGCCCAACAGTCAAGATGGCAACCACTCTGAAATCAGCTGTTCGAGCAGCTAAGAACGTGGAGACCCAACAAAAGGAAAGAGGTCTGGAAAGGGCTGAGGTTGGTGAGAAACAGAAGTTCGATGGATCCTCGAAGTCTAACAAGAAGAGTAGATTCTCGAAGTCTGGTTCGAGAGGAGGAGGATCAGAAGCAAAGTGGTATGACAAGTGCAAGAAGAAGCACTATGGGAAGTGTGATGGAGGGGTCACTTGTTACAAATGCGGAAAGCCTAGGCACTATACCAATGAATGAAACCTCAACCAGAAGGCCTGTTATGGGTGTAATGAAGAAGGGCACATTTTGAAGGACTGCCCGAAGAAGAAGGAGGCAGGAAGACCCAACATACCACCGAAGCCGAAGGCGAGAGCCTTCCAGATAACGCTCGAGGCTGCGAAGGAGGCAGCAGACGTCGCTTCAGGTACCTTTCTTGTAAATGGTTTGCTTGCAAATATACTATTTGATTCCGGAGCCAACTACTCCTTTGTGTCGCATAAATTTAGTGGGAAATTAGCATTGCCTGTAGAAAAACTAGATAATGCCCTGATTGTAGAAGTTGCCAGTGGCAAATTCGTACCTGTTAGTAATCGTATTAGGAACATCGTCATTAACCTAAACGGAAACGAATTCCACGAAGAACTATTACCCATAGAGTTAAACGGTTTCGACATCGTTTTGGGTATGGATTGGCTTAGCGCCAACGATGCTGAGATTCAATGTTGAAAGAAGATAGTAAGGGTGAACCCACCCGGAAAGGAATCATTTATAGTGTACGGGGATAAACACAGAGTGAATTCTGGAAACATCTCCCTGATGAAACCCAGGAAATGTTTGTCCAAGGGATGTGCATCGTACTTGGCATTCGTAATTGATGCTAAGAAAGAAAAGAAAGAGGTGCATAATATACCGGTTGTGTGTGATTATCCGGAAGTCTTTCCCGAAGATCTTCCCGGATTACCACCTGATAGACAAGTGGAGTTTCGTATAGACTTGTTACCAGGAACAACACCGATAGCAAAGGCACCTTACCGATTAGCACCGACGGAGATGAAGGAGCTCATGATGCAACTTCAGGAGCTGTTGGACAACGGTTTCATTCGACCTAGTTCATCACACTGGGGAGCTCCGGTGTTATTCGTGAAGAAGAAGGACGGAAGCATGAGGATGTGCATAGACTACTAAGAGCTGAATAAAGCAACGGTGAAGAAAAAGTATCCATTGCCGAGGATTGATGACCTATTCGATCAGCTGCAAGGTTCAAGCTACTTCTCAAAGATCGATCTTAGGTCAGGATATCATCAGCTGAAGGTGAGAGAGCAGGATATTGAGAAGACTGCATTCAGAACAAGATATGGACACTACGAGTTCTTGGTTATGTCATTCGGACTAACCAATGCTCCCGCAGCATTCATGGATTTGATGAATAGGGTTTGTAAACCATTCCTCGATAAATCTGTGATAGTGTTCATCGATGACATTCTCATCTACTCGAAAAGCCAGGAGGAGCATGGCAAGCATCTACGAGAAGTGTTGGAGGTGTTAAAAAAGGAGAAGCTTTTTGCAAAGTTCTCCAAATACGACTTTTGGATACGGGAAGTCCAATTCTTGGGTCATATTGTTAACCAAGAGGGAATAATGGTTGACCCCGCAAAGATCGAGGCTGTAATGAAGTGGGAACGTCCGAAGAGTCCCACGGAGATTCGAAGCTTTCTAGGATTAGCCGGATATTACCGACGATTTATCCAAGGCTTTTCTTCGATAGCTGCTCCATTAACAGCTTTGACCCATAAAGGAGCTACGTATACGTGGAGTGAGAAGCACGATGAGGCATTCGAGAAGCTAAAGAAGAAGTTATGTGAAGCACCGATACTTTCTCTACCCGATGGAGTTGAAGACTTTGCGGTTTATAGTGATGCATCTGGAGTCGGGTTGGGTTGTGTTCTAACCCAAAGAGAAAAGGTGATAGCATACGCATCTCGACAATTGAAAGAGCACGAAAAGAACTACCCCACTCATGATCTGGAGTTGGCAGCGATAGTATTTGCCTTAAAGATATGGAGGCATTACCTCTACAGCACGAAGTGCAAGCTCTTCACTGATCATAAGAGTCTCCAGTATCTCTTTAATCAGAAGGAGTTGAAAATGAGGCAACGACGCTGGTTAGAACTTCTCAAGGACTATGACTGTGAGATACATTACCACCCAGGTAAAGCAAATATTGTTGCTGATGCTCTCAGTCGGAAAGTCAATCTTGAAAGGAAAAGGCCAAGAGCGTTAAGAATTGAAGTCGTCTCGACGATTGTGGAAAGTATCAGGAAAGCACAAGAAGAAGCTTTAGAGAAGAATGACCGAAAGGAAGAACGCTTGGGAAAAACGTTAGTGTTCGGTACAAACAGTCGAGGACTGAAGGTATTCCAAGATCGAATTCGGGTACCTAAAACGGGAGGAATAAGAGATCTTCTGATGGAAGAAGCACATAAGACCATTGTTTGGGTGTCAAACCAACAAATGATGGGATAAAATAATATTAATATAACTTAAATCACTGCTTTTTCTAATACTAAAGATAGTATAGAGTAAGCAGGGTCGGTCCACAGAGATACGAGACTTTTTATCTTGCCATATTTTCACACATAATACAAGTAATATTGAAATGGGGGTTTGTATTTAAACTTGAATTAAACTTCATATATAAGAAAGATTGAAAACAAACGCAGTAGAAGAAGTACATTTCCTATTCTGACTCTTATATATGTATTATGTTGAAAGATGTAATATGATTATAACTCATGTTCAATCTAGGTTGGTAAGTTGGATATTAATAAACTCTAATATCCAAATTGGCAAAAGTATTTTATTCAAAATAAGCTCTTTAAATAAAATTTCATTTAATTGATTCAACCCAAATAAGCTCTTGCATTAAATCATTAAATGACATTAGGTTCTTGCATTAATTACCAACAATGTTTAACATTCCTCTTAAGCTTGGGAATATAAACATTTAATCTTTGATTGCACTAATTTTGATCTAATTACAACCAAGTAAGTGAGTGTTACTAACATCAAATCATAAAACATATACGAAATTCATGATTTGATTAACTAGATTGAATAGAACCCTAGTTCATTGATCAAGTGAAAAAGAGAACTAACCAAACACATGATTAAGATCAAATCAAAGATTACTAGATGTTAAACATAAGTCAAATTCAAGTTACAGCCTAACAACACATACTTAAGAATTCAGATTCGGAAATGATAATAAAATCAACCACACATATCTAGGTTGGACTACAAATTAAACAAGTTTAAACTTCAAATTGACTTACAAAAAGAAATTAAAGTGTTTTCCAAGTGTTAATCTACTTGCCAAAGCTCTGAAAATCGTCTCTTCTCTTCCCAAAATCCGACCTAACTTTTTTAAAAACTGATTGTCTAAATTATAAGAAGAAAAAACCACTTTAAAACTGCCGAGACGTTTACACGGCCCGTGTAAATCAAAGGGTTCCATTTACACGGCCGTGTAAACAAGAAAACTAGAATGCTTAATTCTTCCAAGTCTTCGAAGTAGAATGTCCTTGCATATACGTTTACACGGCCCGTGTAAATCAAAGGCATAAATTTACACGGCCGTGTAAACTCCTGTGAAGCCAAATTCTTCATTTCTTCATTCTCTCTCTTCAAAGCTCCAAAACTTCTACAACTTTGTCTCCAACTCTTGATAACTTCCTCCAACAAGATCCAACCTTCATAAGTCCCTGAAATATCCTAAAAGCGTGTGAATGGAATTGCATCATGAAAAATCCCGAAATTATACAAAATGCATGAGTCTAAACCTAAATGTAATGCACTTTTATGAACTAAAACTATAAAAAATGAATGCATGAAATGCACCTAACAAATCTCCCCAAGCTTAAACCTTTCTTGTCCTCAAGAAAGAACAAGAAGATTTAAACTGGAAAAGAAAAAAAAATAGAATAGAAGAAAAGAAAATTAAAGTTAAAACTATTTATAACTTAATGCATGAAATCAAAACAAACATGAAAAGATCCAACCCAATTACCCTGTTTTGTACCATAGTTGAGAATGTAGCTGTGATGCCTCGAGTTAACTTTGCTTTAGTCTCAAAATATTAAATGATAATAGAAACAAGACTTTGGCCACTCCCTAGTACAACTCAACATAATTAAAGATCACAACACTTATTCTTTTTCAATATTATCAAGTCAATTCTTGGAACAAATTATGGTCTTACTCTCGTGAAATTATATGTGACAAAACATGCTCAACCATCTTTGTTTCATAAAATATAACAATGTTCGATTCCAGCTATTTGTTGGTCAACAACAATCTTTTTCTGAAAAATCTTTTCTAAAAATTCCCTAATATTTATCCAGATTGGTTACAAACTTCAAACCACTTACACCAGTCGAAGTAATTAACATTCAATCCAATGTCATAAATTCAAATCCAAGTCCAATGGAATCTTTTGACAGCCATTTATTTTTCCTAAACACAACATCTAATTAAACTATAAACACAACTATGTACAAACTTTCTAATTACATTTTTTTTATAAATAAAGCTCATGGCTTTCTTTGAAATCCATGTAGCAGGCTTTCAACCAACACACCAAATCAAATGACCTTAGTGTGCTAGATTTAAAGAGATCCCTCGGGTTTACTTGCCCGAACCTCAAAGGCCACAGATTAGCTTTATTTGCTATTATTAAGTTCATGACTTTCTATGGAACCCGTATAGAGAACTTTCAACCCAATCAATCCCAAACAATTTAGCTTTAGGTGATTAGGTGTAGAACACCCCTCAGAGTTTACTTGTTCGAATCCCAAAGGTTACAGATTAACTTAATAATAGTTTTTTTTATTAAATATAACACATATACAAATAACTAAGTTAACACATAACACTCTTATTAATTTATTTATTTGGCCAATTTCCTTATATTTCCGTCCTTGACTTTTCTATTGTGAGACATCTCACGATCTATTACCGTGAGGACTTCTAAGACATTTTTCGGGGGACTAAATGTTAACATGCAAAAACCCGTAAGTATAGTTGAAAGCTATGTCCTCAAGCAGGGTATATATAAAAGGGAATAAGTAGAAAGGACTTTTAGGAGCGCTGGAAGGCGGGACATTGAGATTTTGCATTCTTTTTATGAACTTTTGAATTTGGCATTTTAAGTTCAATTGAGCATTACTACTCATAAGACCGGTCATATGTCCCAAAGAATTAACTCATACCTGCTGTTATGCTTCAATGTTGACAATCTTCTCATTTTCTGTTTTGCACAAGTAGCTTCAGGAGATGTGCTCGTGTGTGATTAACTTGCTTTTAGATTTTTTTTTTTCAATAAAAAGAGCAAGCCAATTTCAAGGCACATGACTCATTTACCTGCTCAACTGTTTTGAAAAGATTCGGTTGCTTGGGATTGGATCGGTTTTTTCTTTCAATAAAAAGAGCAAGCCAATTTCAAGGCACATGACTCATTTACCTGCTCAACTGTTTTGAAAAGATTCGGTTGCTTGGGATTGGATCGGTTTTTTTTTTTTTGAAAAATTTTCCATGCAGAAAAAAATGAAAACGAAAATGAAATGAAAATTAATGCAATATGTACAAAACTACATGCAACCTACATGCAACGGGATAATGCATGGATGGATACCCCTCCCCAAGCTTAAAGTATAGCATCGTCCTCGATGCTTGGAGAGAGGCGTAGCCGTTCTATTGAGGACCGGGCGGAGGATATGGATGTGGAAGATAAAGAAGATGAAGAAAAGGGAGGAATTTCATACCTTGGAGCTTGATTTTTTGATGCAAAATTGAGGAAGATTGAGTATTTGGAAGGGTTTTTTCGAAGGGGGCAGTAGGGAGAGAGGGAATCGCAGGTATTGAGTGAAGAATGAGTTAGAAAAATCGAGATTTGACCTTAAAATCGTTCAGTCCTGTTTTTGCGTTTACACGACCCGTGTAAATCAAAGGGGAGGGTTTACACGGCCGTGTAAACTTCTGAGAAAGCCAAAAAACTTGATTTTTTTCACTTTTTGAAATTGCAACCCGCTAAACCTCTACTGCCCGAAAAATGATTTTTAACACTTTTTTTAGCATGAAAAACAACTTGGAAGTTTGAAAATAAAGAAAATACAATGAAAATATACGAAATGACAAAAATACCCCCGGGTTGCCTCCCGGTTAGCCGCCCTTTTTTAATGTCGTTGGCTCGACTTGGACCCCAACTATTTGTGCTTCAGTCTCGATACTTGGGCCTCTCTAACATATCATCACTCCTCACATGCTTCTTGTCATCAATAAACTCTAAAATCTCCAACACTTCATTATCCATATCAAACTTCTTTGCAAGCTCTTTGGCTTTGTCCCTGTCTAGTTTTCATGACAAAACTAACTCCAGAAATTCATTGTTAGACAAGTTCAAACCCTTTTTTGTTGAGGGATGGATCAAATTGACAAAATTAACAGATTGAACATCAAAAGGAGTCTTTTGTGCTTCATGCACATTGAAGTTGATGACTTCACCATCAAATTCCATACTCAAGGTTCCATTGTAGACATCGATTTTTGTTTTAGAAGTTTTAAGAAAAGGTCTACCCAAAAGAATGGAACTTGAACTTGGAGAGTCATCGTCTCCCATATCTAAGACATAAAAATTAGCCGGGAAGACAAATTCATCGACTTGCACTAACACGTCCTCTAATACTCCCTTTGGGTGTACCAAAGACCGATCAGCAAGTTGGATGATCACACCGGTTTTGCTCAATGTTCCTACACCAATTGATTTGAAAAGAGAATATGGTAGGACATTTACAGATGCACCTAGATCAAGCATAGCTCGAGGTACATAAAGATTTCCCAACTTGCAAGGTACGGTAAAGACACCGGGATCCTTGCACTTTGGGGGCATCCTCTTTTGCAAAACCGCGGATACATGCTCCCCAACCGTTACGACTTGATTTCCTTTTAATTTCTTTTTAGATACACAAAGATCCTTAAGGAACCTTGCGTATCTAGGTACCTGCTTGATGACCTCGAGGAGTGGAATGTTGATTTGAACTCTCTTGAACATTTGCATGATGTCATTCTCCTCCCATTCTTTCTTCGTGCTCTTTAATCTTTCGGGAAATGGAGTAGGTGTGGCTTTGGACTCGGCAATGAAGGGCTTCTTTTCGCTTGTTTTCTCTTCCTCCTTCTCTTCTTTGGTTGCCTCTTCAACCACTATTTCATCTTCTTTTTGATCAACCGAAAATTTTGGACCATCATAGCTTTTCCCGCCTCTCAATGTGATGGCACACACATTGTGCCTTGGGTTTGCTTCAGTTTGGGCAGACAACTTTCCTTGAGATTCTAGTTTGCTTACGGAAATAGCAAGCTGTGAAACTTGTTTCTCTAAGTTCTTTATGCTTGCTCTTGTCTCTTGTTGGAAAGCTTGTGTACTAGTTGCCAAACTTTTTACTATGTCCTCTAAAGACATACTTGATGAACCCGCTTGTTGAGGAGGGTGTTGTGGTTGCCTTGGCTGAAAGTTTTGTGGTGGAAAAGGTGGTCTTTGTTGGTATTGATGTGGTTGACTTGGTTGATAGTTCCCTTGTTGTTCCATCTTTGATCACCTCGTGGCTGCTCATATCCCCTTTGACTAGACCCAAGAAAACCTCCCATGGCTTTTGCTTCTTCATAATCTTCCTCTTGAAGTTGAGGACACATGTCGGTTGGATGCCCCACTTGAGTACAAATACCGCATGGACGGGGTGTGGGTTGCACACCTTTGTCTTTGGCTAGCATCATAACCACTTTCGTAAGTTCGGACAATTGAGCTTCAATTTGAGGAGTCTGGACCTCCTTTACACCTCGGGGTGCATCTATGTACCATTCTTCTTCTTGAACTGTATGCTTGGACTCTTTTGCCATGTTCTTGATAAGAACTCTAATTTCTGTTGGAGTCTTATCAGCTATAGATCCACCACTTGATGCATTAAGTAATCTCCTATCCCAAGATGACATTCCTTCATAAAAATACTGCAGCAACTGATATTCTGTAATCCCATGTTGTGGACATCTTGAGCACAATTTCTTGAACCGTTCCCAATAAGTATGCAAGGCTTCTCTCTTTTTTTGCTTGATGCCAATTATCTCTCTACGTAAAGCTGAAGCTCTCATTTCGGGAAAATATTTATCCAGAAACATCCTTGCAAGTTCATTCCATGTTGTGACTGACCCCGGTGGTAAGTCATACAACCACTCCTTGGCTGAATCTTGTAAAGCAAAGGGGAATGCCCTTAACTTGATTTGATCTTCTGTGACTTCATGTGGCTTCATACCCACACAAACAACATGAAATTCCTTAAGGAATTAATGTGGGTCTTCATTCTTAAGACCACGAAATGAGGGTAACAAATGGATGAGTCCAGACTTGAGTTCAAAGTTGATTGCTGCAGGGTAATTTATGCACAAAGGTTGTTGGGTGACATCTTGAGTAGCCCATTGTCTAAAGGTTTGTTCAGGTGGTGGATGTGGAGGATTTTGATGTCCTCCATGGTTGTCTGCCATGGTAGGAGTAGGTGAAGATGGTGGGGTGATACTTTTGGATGTTGGAGAGGATGTAGTTGATGGATTTGATGAAGAAGCTCTGGATTGTTGTTGTTTCCTTAAAAGTCTGGCTTGCTTCCTTCTCTGTTTAGCAGATTTCTCTATTTCCAAATCAACTAGTAAAGGTGTACCTGTGCGAAAAGATCTTGGCATAAACAATTAGTACTACCGTATCCCCGGCAACGACGCCAATTTGTTAAGGTGTCAAACCAACAAATGA
The DNA here is from genome assembly GCF_052625555.1 of Lactuca saligna. Lineage (NCBI taxonomy): Eukaryota > Viridiplantae > Streptophyta > Magnoliopsida > Asterales > Asteraceae > Lactuca > Lactuca saligna. The sequence continues at coordinate 166,598,576 of NC_136418.1, read as the reverse complement.
TGGGATAAAATAATATTAATATAACTTAAATCACTGCTTTTTCTAATACTAAAGATAGTATAGAGTAAGCAGGGTCTGTCCACAGAGATACGGGACTTTTTATCTTGCCATATTTTCACACATAATACAAGTAATATTGAAATGGGGGTTTGTATTTAAACCTGAATTAAACTTCATAAATAAGAAAGATTGAAAACAAACGCAGTAGAAGAAGTACTTTTCCAATTCTGACTCTTATATATGTATTATGTTGAAAGATGTAATATGATTATAACTCATGTTCAATCTAGGTTGGTAAGTTGGATATTAATAAACTCTAATATCCAAATTGGCAAAAGTATTTTATTCAAAATAAGCTCTTTAAATAAAATTTCATTTAATTGATTCAACCCAAATAAGCTCTTGCATTAAATCATTAAATGACATTAGGTTCTTGCATTAATTACCAACAATGTTTAACATTCCTCTTAAGCTTGGGAATATAAACAATTAATCTTTGATTGCACTAATTTTGATCTAATTACAACCAAGTAAGTGAGTGTTACTAACATCAAATCATAAAACATATACGAAATTCATGATTTGATTAACTAGATTGAATAGAACCCTAGTTCATTGATCAAGTGAAAAAGAGAACTAACCAAACACATGATTAAGATCAAATCAAAGATTACTAGATGTTAAACATAAGTCAAATTTAAGTTACAGCCTAACAACACATACTTAAGAATTCAGATTCGGAAATGAAAATAAAATCAACCACACATATCTAGGTTGGACTACAAATTAAACAAGTTTAAACTTCAAATTGACTTACAAAAAGAAATTAAAGTGTTTTCCAAGTGTTAATCTACTTGCCAAAGCTCTGAAAATCGTCTCTTCTCTTCCCAAAATCCGACCTAACTTTTTTAAAAACTGATTGTCTGAATTATAAGAAGACAAAACAACTTGAAAACTGCCGAGACGTTTACACAGCCCGTGTAAATCAAAGGGTTCCATTTACACGGCCGTGTAAACAAGAAAAGTAGAATGCTTAATTCTTCCAGGTCTTCGAAGTAGAATGTCCTTGCATATATGTTTACACGGCCCGTGTAAATCAAAGGGATAAATTTACACGGCCGTGTAAACTCCTGTGAAGCCAAATTCTTCATTTCTTCATTCTCTCTCTTCAAAGCTCCAAAACTTCTACAACTTTGTCTCCAACTCTTGATAACTTCCTCCAACAAGATCCAACCTTCATAAGTCCCTGAAATATCCTAAAAGCATGTGAATGGAATTGCATCATGAAAAATCCCGAAATTATACAAAATGCATGAGTCTAAACCTAAATGTAATGCACTTTTATGAACTAAAACTATAAAAAATGAATGCATCAAATGCACCTAACAACCATGTACTCAATTCATCCCGGTAGCACTAAAATGTATAGGGACCTAAAACCCTACTACTGGTGGCCGACGATGAAGCTCGATGTTGCAAAGTATGTGGCCGAGTGCGTAACATGTGCGAGGGTTAAGGCACAACATCAGAAACCGTATGGGAGTTTAGAACCTTTACATGTACCCATGGGTAAATGGGAAGACATCACCATGGATTTTGTGACTAAACTGCCCAGAACAAAGAACGGTCACGACATGATTTGGGTAGTCGTGGATCGTTTCACCAAGAGTGCACACTTCATAGCAGCCAACGAGAAGTGGTCTATGGATAAGCTCGCAAATGCTTACGTGAAGGAAATTGTAAGACTTCATGGTGTTCCTCTTACGATTGTATCAAATCATGATAGTCGTTTCACATCGAGGTTTTGGAGGAGTCTACAAGAGGAGTTAGGTACAAAGTTGTGTTTGTGTACTGCTTACCATCCGCAAACCGATGGCCAGAGCGAAAGAACGATTCAAACACTGGAAGATATGCTGAGAGCGAAGCGGATGGCCAGAGCGAAAGAACGATTCAAACACTGGAAGATATGCTGAGAGCATGTACCCTCGAATTCCAAGGGAATTGGGACGAGCACTTACCTCTGGTAGAATTTTCCTACAACAATAGTTTCCACTCGAGCATCAAGATGGCACCTTATCAAGCCTTGTATGGACAGAAGTGTCGTACGCCGTCTTGTTGGCTTGAAGCTGGAGAGAAGCAGTTTATGGGCCCCGAGATAGTCCATGAGACTGCTGAGAAGTTGAAAGTGATTAGGGAAAGGATGTTAGCAGCTCAGGATCGTCAGAAGAGCTATGCCGACAAGAAAAGACGACCAATGACTTTCGAAGTTGGGGATTCCGTTTTGCTTAAAGTCTCACCGTGGAAGGGACTTATACGATTTGGGAAACGAGGAAAGTTGAGTCGAAGGTTTATTGGACCGTTCAAAGTTCTTCAGAAGATTGGGAACCAAGCTTACAAGCTGGAATTGCCCGAAGAACTCAATGGTATTCATAACACCTTCCATGTGTGTTATTTGAGGAAATTCACGAGAGATGTTCCCGACATAATTCCAATCTCAGAGTTAAGGATGGATGAAAGTAAACGGCTGATCGAAGAGCCTGAGGCAATTGTTGACCGTAAGACTAAGAAGTTACGACGCAAGATGGTCGACTTGGTGCTAGTCCGATGGAAACATTCGAATGGGCCGAATCTCACTTGGGAAACAGAGGATGACATGATGAGTCGCTATCCACATCTGTTTGCTGATGCATGATTCCGAGACGGAATCATCCTAAGGGGGAGAGAATTGTAACGCCCGGGTTTCAGGGCTAAGCATTTTTGTCAATGTAATAGTCTAGGTCAACTCTTGTAACTCTTTTTGAAGTAATAAAGATGAAATATTTGAGTATTATGTGAATTATGTGTGTTTATGTGTTTATTATTTAATTATAAATGTATAATTAATAAAGAATAAAACTGAGCGTCAAAATTAAAGTGTGAGATAATCCCGATATCTCTACATAAAGTTGTAGAATATGTCTCAAGGTTTCCGTGCATATAAGGAACGCCGAAATCCGAGTTATAACGAAGAAGTTATGACCCGTCGAAGTTTCACGACAGAACCGGCACGATACCAAGAAGTGTGAATAGTGAATTTACGATAGAGCGAGATTTAGCCTTAGCAGTCTAAACGAAAGTTGTAGAGTACGTCTCCACCTACACGTGGATATAAAGAACGTCAAAAACGGAGTTCGTATGAACGAGTTACAAATTATAATAGCATATTTACGTATTAAAATAAAGTATAAATCATATATACGTACACATATATATACATATGTATATATCATTAGAAAGGTATCGACGATGCGGTCATTATAAGACTAATTTTGAGTTCTTTAGACATTAGTTTAGTACAAATATCATTAAATCCATTTAAAATAGTATTATAGAAGGGTGTTTAGTTGTTTATATAACTAAAAGGTCATTAAGTAATTATGGAGGGTAGTTTTTGAAAATTCAATTAGTATAAATAAGAGCCTTGGGCTCTCATATTTCTTGCACCATTCTCTAGATTCAAGAGTCTTTCTCTCCTTATCCCCCAAGCATTTCGGTCCCTCGTGATTCGACTTCTCTTTCTGTAGTTTAGTATAGTAAGGTGAGCGCTGAAGCGCTGCACAAATCTTTCTTAGAAAGATACAGCGACGAAGTTTTGCCTCTGCAGAGCCCGAGTCCTAGCTAAAACCCCCTTGTTAGTAAGTTATGCTTACCTTATTTTAATATAGCTTATATTTAAAATTAGTATTGTTATTATGAACTTATAATGAATATTTGAGCTATTATTATAACTTATATAAGTGTCGTTATAATATTTTTTTAACTACTCGCGGTACGGGGAATCTGGTTTAAAGGGCCGCATAGGATTGTTGGATTTCAGAAGTGCTATATGCCAAAATGGTCTTGCCCTCCGGTGTTTTATGTCTGGCCCCTGTCTGTACATAGTGGTTGGAAAATATTGTTTAACGCTTATATAATAATAATAATACTAAGACTAATAGTTGGTCACGATAAATATTAGACTAAAATTTAGCGATAATAATGCTAGGTTTCGTCGAAGGAAAATAGAATCGTTAGAAGCAAGCGCTGCACGATTTCGGAATCACCACCTTTTCAAGTGAGTGCATAGTTACTTTCAGCTTACACATAGATATGAAGTATTTTATATAAATTACGTGTTATGTGTGCATATTATCTGAATATTTGCTATCTATGTTGGATGAACGTTTTTATACATGTTTTCAATGATTTAAACTGTATATGTATTTTATATCTACGAAAATGTTGGGGTAAAACATGGGTAGATGTAATAGGCGATGTGTGATAAAATGATGAGAGGCCTCAATGTTGTTGTTGTTGATCCAGTCATCTAGCGGAGTATAGATGACGACCACGGACTCTTCTAGACAATCCAGTGGAACACTAGCAGGCTCGCAACCTGTAGGTGTTTGTGAATGATGTGTTCATCGGTGTACTCCATCCCCCACATGGTTGCCTTTAGGACATTTATTGCTGAGGAACCCCCTTAGCAGTAGTGTCCATCTCGATGATGATCCTTAGGATAGGTCCCTTATAACAGGTGTTTAGGGACGTAATGTGAGGATAACGGGAATGGGTAATCGGGTTGTTGTTGATTGATGGAACTAATAAACTTATTTATTGTGGGTTGAAAACCCTATGTGCTCACCAGGCTCCCAAGCGTGACCCACTCGGTTTTATGTATTACAGGTAGTGGCGCTTGAGCATATATATAATGTTTGGACGAGGGATTACGGATATAGGCCTGTAGATATGAAATAATGTAGTAAAGCTTATATTTTATTGTTTATACTTATGTACTGTATCGAACATGACATCCCAAGTCTTTTAATGAAATACATTTCTAAGGAAATGCTTTTGATAAATCTTTATCATATTATTGTTTTGGGACAAATTCCACAACCCTTTTATTAAAAGATAACTCTGATTTTGAAATAAAGTATAAACAAAACCGGTCTTTTCTGGCCGTGATTTTTTGGGGATGTCACAATCAGCCCTTGAATCTCGAATTTTTAGAGAGAGGAAGCGAGAGAGAAAATATGTTTGATCTTTGGTGGAAGAATGAGAAAATGAGAGAAGTGTGAGGAGAGAGGAGAGTTTTCTAGCCTTTGACCAATTGTATGGTTGGAAAAAAAGTGGGAAAAGTACAATGAAGTGACTAGGTATGGGCTAATGGGGAATAGTGACATGGAGTGAGTATGGGAGGTTGCTTGTGTCATAGATTAAAGCAAAGTCAACACTCCACGTCTTGTACTTCACCCACTCTTCTTGGATAAGGTTTATCCCCAAAAATGTGGTTAATTAGTAAATATGGGGCCTTATATGTTAAAATAAAGTTTTGGGTGAAAATCCCGTGTTAAAACAATTAAAAACGGGCCTAAAACGCAAAAGTAGTCGAAAACCGGGAAGAAAAGGGCTTCCAGCGAGACCTCTCGGTCCTGGCCGGAGGTTCGGTCCCTTCTAGTGCTGGCCGAAAGAGAAATGAAGTGAAGAGGGTAAGGCACAAAATGGATCGAAATGGACCGAAGGGGAGGGTTCGGTCCTTATGCGAGGTTCGGTCCATTAGGCGAGGTTCGGTTCTGACTAGTTCGCTTCTGATGCCTTCGCTTCTGATAGGTTCGCTTCTGATGCTTTCGCTTCTGATAGGTTCACTTCTGATGCTTTCACTTCTGATGCCATTGCTTCTGATGAGTTCGGTTCCTAAGAGGGGTTTCGGGTCCTTAAGAGGGTTCGGCTCCTTAAGAGGGGTTTCGGGTCCTTAAGCCTATTTTACTCGTTTTTACCGCGTTTTAAGCCGTTTTTGACCCGCTAAGGGTCGGGAGGGCCCGGAAGACTATAAAAAGTTTAAGGAACTTTTGAGAGAGATTTGGGAGAGATTTCACATTCTTGGAGAGATTTCTCATACAAAGAGGGATTTGGGAGAGATTTCACATACTTAGAGAGATTTCTCATACAAAGAGAGATTTGGGAGAGATTTCACATTCTTGGAGAGATTTCTCATACAAAGAGAGATTTAGGAGAGATTTAACATACTTGGAGAGATTTGGGAGAGATTATAGATAAAGAGAGATAAAGTGAAAACGATTGAGAGAGGTTTCGTTTGTGACATTTGTGAGTGTCCGGCTTCGCAATGCAAGGTCTGTAAACCCCGTTAAGCCATGTTTAAGGACCTTACACACTCCCGATGAGTATGCAACATTGTTTTATCGGTTTGGTTCGTTACTTACCACAGTTTTAGGTTAAAGAAATCTAGATGTACGAACTTTTCAATTTATGACTTCTCATTAGAATAGCGAGTTGTATATTATTTACCTAACATGAGCCCTAGTACACAAGGGTTAGTTGAGTTGACCGGTCTGACTTGTTGACTTTATTTGACTTTGACTTGACCAGAATTTGACGGTTGTCACAAATACTAATTAAATAATATGATTTCTCAATTAATATATTATACTTATAATATATTAATAAATCACCAATAAACTTATTCTCAAAAGTCCATCCTATCAAATTGTATTGGTGAAGGTAACCCAAAAGGACCATGTTACAATCAGGTCAAGTACATACTAGATATACTTATGGGCTTAGAAACCAAATCCAACAGGTGGGTGGTGGTGGGTGTAGTGGTTGGTGATCGTAGCGGTGGTCATGATGGGTGGTGGAGGTGGTGGTGGGTGGTAGGTAGTGGTGGTGAGTGGTGCTGACGGGTGGTGGTGGTTAGGTGGTAGATGTGGGTGCTGATGGTGGTGACAGGTGGAGGTGGTGGTAACGGATGGTGGTGTTGGGTGGTGGTGGTGGGTGGTGATAGGAGGTAGTGGTAGTTGGTGGTGGATGGTGATGGTTGGTGGTGGTGGCGGGTGGTGGTGAATGGTAATGGTTAGCAGTGGTGGCGGGTGGTGGTGATGGGTGTTTGAGGTGGGTGGGGGTGGTGGTTATGCTTGGTGGAGGTAGGTGGTGATTTTGGTGGTGGGTGGTTGTTTTGGTGGATGATGGGTGAGGGTGGTGTTAGCGGGTGGTGTTGGTGGTGGGTGGTGTTGGAGGTGGGTGGTGATTGTGGTGAATGGTACTAGTCGTGGAGGGTGGTGGTATTGATTGGTGGTGATAGGTGGTGGTGGTGGTGGTGGCGGGTGGTGGTGATAGGTGATTGAGTTGGGTAGGGGTGGTGGTGATGGGTTATGGAGGTAGGTGGTAATGGTTGTGGAGGGTGGTGGATTTGGTGGGGGTCGGTGGTGATGAGTGTTGGTGCATGGTGGTGGGTATGATGGTTGGTGGTGGTGGGTGGTAGGAAGTGGTGATGGTTGGGTGCTGAGTAGTTTTGGTTAGTAAGTTTTGTAATTGTTTGTAACAATTGATTGATTTTTATGAATATTATTTTATAGTTTTAATTAAAAAAATTATGTTGTCCAAATTTGTTCTCAAATGTTCTAAATTGAACGCTCCCTATATATATATATATATATATATATATATATATATATATATATATATATATATATATATATATATAAGAAGTATTCCATGTTGTCATTCCTTGTACGTTACACAACATATTGTAAGGCAAATATTGTTCCTATACTTTAGTCAAGAAGTTAACATAGAAATCTCAATTTTGTTGATAACCACATGATGTAACTATCTGTATGTATATACGACATCCAACATCAACGAAATTAAGCCTTTCATTCATTTAATTCCTCTTACTATATGGTATCAGAGCATTGATGCTCCTCTGCTCACTTACCAATTCTGTAACATTCTGTTTTGGGATTTAAATAAATATGATTAAATAAAATATATAAATAAATGAGCCCTAGGATGAGAAGTATATTTCTTATTGTTTTATTGAAGCCCTAAATCCATAATAGTTTATTATTGTCAGCCTTGGGAGTAAAATGTTAGAAATTTGGGAATTTATGGTTTAAATGGTGTAATTTGCACTTGTGTTGAATAGATTTTGGGAAGCAAGGGCTAAAGGGTAAATTTCAGATTCAGTTTGTAAAGATTTCTAAGGGCAGGGGCTGTTTGGTAAGTTTTGGACTTAAGTTGAAAAGGTTTGTGGAATAGGGGCCAAACTTAGAAAATGGAATAAAGGTTTGGAAGGAACACGGGATCAACCCGGTATCCTTTTTCCTCCCGTCTTCGTGATTCAACCTTAACCCTAACATATTTACTACATCTTTTATTCTTTTAAGTGGTTTGACACCGTATATGACGGCTGTGGTCGCCGGTGGCCCTTGAACAGCCATTTCTGCTTGTTCCGACGACAACAGCCACCTAGTCGGTGGTTGGGAGCTTTGGTCTCGTGTCGTTTACGTGTGTGTGTTGCTGCCACGAGTTGAATGCGGAGGCATGTGTGTTTTGGCTAGAAACCCACGGCCACCACCTCATAGTGGTCGCTACCATTATTTTATGCCACCACTATCCACCATGATGGGTGGATATTTGTGTGTTTTTGTATGTGTGAGAGTGTACTTTATGGGTGTAAAGTTGTATATGCAATTTTTTGGTCGGAACACCCACCACCACCACTGTGAGGTGATGGCTACCGCTTTCTGCCACCATCTGTAACACCCCGTTTATTTTTTAAATAAATAAATTAATGAATGACTCGTAGCCCTAAAACAAATAATTATATATGAAAGGATGGTCTCGAAGAGCTAATTGTCACAATATTTAAGAAGACAAGGGCTGCATGGTAACTATTAGGTGGATGCTGGGAATCTGTATCACTGCAGAATTGTGAGAGAGTTTGATAAGTCAGATCTCAGGTCGGTTATCTAATACTATCTCAGGTCGGTTATCTAATACTATCTGGGTTATTAAGGCACTACTATTACTGAGATAGGATTGGTAGCATGAAGATAGTGGAGCCAGTAGCGGGTGTTAGATGCATGAGTGTCAGATATTGGATGTTCAAGAGGAATGTACTTTCACATGGATTGTGTTCTGTTAGAGTTCAGTGGTACTACAAGATTAGAAGTGAGAACGAGGACTCGCAGCCAAATAGTATTAGAGTGTTGTAAGTCTGCAGGTGTAGCCGTAGCATTCACTAGCCGCCAGATAGTGTTAGAGTGTTGTAAGTCTGCGGGTGTAGCCATTGCATTCACTAGGTTGGTAGATAGCACGAGTGCGTTTTTAGGACGCAGAAGGAACAGTAGTACCCCGCAGTTCGTGTGCATCATTAAGGATATGGAAATCCGCGGATTGGATTTCGGGATTACCCAATTGGATTAGATATGGTTGAACCAGCGAGACGACAGTTGGAATGTCACTACAGTTATGAGATCAGAGAAGAAAAGGATTGCTCAGGTTCGTGTATGATATAAGGCTACCATTGGTCATGGAGCCATCACTTTTAGCCTTGGGTTTGGTGACGTCAAGATTTGACGCATGGAACCGATCGGTTAGATCATAAAGTTTTTAGAGTTACAGTGGCATGATTACTAGTTGCAACTAGTTCCTGAGACGGATTTCGTTCAAAAGTAGTGTAAGGCGACTAAGTGGGAGTCCTTTGGCTCCGCAGTTGGGCCGAAACCCGGTATTTCAGAAGATTCGTGAATGAATCGAGACCAAGCAGGTATCGGTAGATTCTGGAAAGCAGCCGTGTGGCAACATACTGCTTCTAGCAGTTCAGAGTTCAGACAGTTTTAGCGTTTGGGCAGCATTAGTATTTGCATTTTAGGTTGCAAATACAGACGTAATAGCTGGTTAATTGGGAAGTGGTAAGTCACTTACAAGTATAAGTGGATCATAGGTATAAGTGGATCTGTGATTCTATTTTTCTAGTGGGAGACCTGAGTTATCAGGAGATGAGTAGGCAACTAAGAGACAAGTGGACTGGATTCGGCAATAATGATTCAGCAAGAGTGGTTTGTCAGGGATCCAGGCCATCTCGAGACAGTAGAATTCAGATGAGTAGATGTGATCTTGTTGTGAAGAATTAGTTTGCCTGCGGATTTTAGAGCTTTACAAAGATTGGTCATGGCTACCTCGGGAAGGCTAGGGCGTGCCCGGGTTGATGACTATGTTACTAGAGTGGTTTGGTATGTAAGGATTAGTAAGGAATGATTTCGAGGATGAAATCTAATTTAAGTGGTGTAGAGTTGTAACAACCTGTTTATTTATTAAATATATAAATAAATTAATGAATGACTCGTAGGCCTAAAACAAATAATAATATATGAAAGGATGGTCTCGAAGAGCTAATTGTCACAATATTAATGAAGACGGGGGCTGCATGGTAACTATTAGGACTTGAATTGTAAGGAATGATTTAAGATAAGGGTTATTTGGTAAATATTGGAATTGTTTTGAAAAATCTTTATGGAGGAGGAATCAAAAGTGGAAAAAGGGGCTATAAGTTTGAAAGGAGCATTGGACTTAAAACCCGTCACTCCTTCCCCCCGTTGAGATGCAAGTAACCCTAACCTCAAGTGTTACAGCCGCCATCACCCTTGAAACTTTAGCCGCCACCATTGTGTTAACCACTTCTGGCGCCGCCTCCGTGACACCGTTGTGAACCACCGGTTCCGCTTACTACCTTGTCGGTGAGCGCCACTATTTCATTTCCCGCAGTTGCTGGAGACGTTGAGGATGGAAGAGAAGGTCGCCGAGACCGGAGTCCAAGTTGTGAAAGACGAAGAGCGAGCTGCGAACGACCAGAACCTCGTGGAAACCGAAGGAAATTCACAACAATAGCAGCCGCTACCGCCTTGCTGTGTCCCTGCCGCTACCGTACACCACTAGGTGGGTGGTTGAGTCCGTTGCAAGCAGCAGATTCGGGAACCTATCATCTAGCAGTAGGGATTGTGTCTACAAAACGTCAACAATATGAGGTGAGTTACCTTCCAGTAGCGGTGGGTCTAAGGCCACAATGTCGGCCCACCAATAGGAGTTGTATGTTAGATGACTGTCTTTGTGATATTCATCTAGGTATGCTGCTACCTGAAATGTTTATGTGCTAGTTTGGTATGCTTTATGTGGTACTAGTAGTAAGAGGGGAATACTCCCCAAGTTTGGTTATTAGGACCAAGGGGGTAGGTCGGACACCCCTGTATGTCTGACAGGGGTAGGTTGAGCACCTCGGTATGCTCAGCGGGGTAGGTCGGGCCCCCTGGTATGCCTGGCATGGGGTAGGTTGAGCACCCTGATATGCTCAGCGGGGTAGGTCGGGCACCCTGGTATGCCTGGCATTGGGTAGGTCGGGCACCTCGGTATGCCTGACAGTATGTTTTATTGTATGTGTGGTATGATGGGGGAACTCACTAAGCTTCGTGCTTACGGTTTTCAGGTTTGGATTCAGGTACTCTGTTTTCAAAGGAAAGGAGCCGGCTCAGTCGCAACGCATCACACAATGGTTTTTCCGCACATGAGATCATTGGGATTACACTCTGATATTGTTTTATGATAACATGTTTTGATTATTTCTACTTTGGTTTTGACATGACATGATATTATGGATGTTTTATTATACTTATGGTTTTATAATAACGTATTTAAAAAATAAAATTTTGGCCTATATTTTTGGAATGTTACAAGTTGGTATCAGAGCCTTGGTTTGAGGGATTCGGGCACACTCCCGGGTGTGTCTGGACTCAAACTAAGGACTTGGTATGAAAATTTAAAAAAAATAAAATAAAACTCTTTTATAAAAAGAAGCTTGAAAAGAATTTGAAAAGATAAAAGAACTTTGAAAACAACAATGTGTGTGATGCGTGCAATCAGCCGAGCCCAAGTAAGTCTTCCTAGTTGGTGGTTGGGAGCTTTGGTCTTATGTCGTTTATGTGTGTGCGTGTTGCAACAACGGGTTAAATGCGTAGGCTTGTGTGTTTTGGTTAGAAACCCACTGCCACCAACTCTTGGTGGTCGTTGCCACCATTTTCTGCAGTTACTAGTCACCGTGAGGGTGGCTGCATATATGTGTATGTACGTGTGAGAGTGTACTTGTGAAATTGTATATGTAATTTTTTGGCTAGAACACCCACCACCACCATCGTGAGGTGGTGGCTTCCGCCATCAGCCGCCGTGTTGAATGGCGGTAGACATTGTGTGTGATTGGATTGCTTTTGGGTTGATTGGACATGATTTGGACTAGAATCATAACCACCACCACGAGGTGGTGGATGCCGTTGTGGGCCGCCGTTCACCACCAGTACTCGAGGTGGTAGTGGGTGGTGCCCGACCTAATGAAACCTTAATTGATCTAAAGACTTATCTTTTGGGCCTAATTGGCATGTTTTGGGTTGGAAACCCAAATTAGGGTATAAAAACACTAATCTTGGAGATTTTAAATTGGACTTGTCAGGACCCGCATTATGGACGCTTGGATTGGAATTATGAATTAAGCATGACCACATTGTGTGATTGACCTAGTAGATTGATGGACTTAATGCATTAAGTCCTTCATGGGGTAAGTGTTTCTAATTAACCCTAATCGACATTTCATGTGAAAACCCTAATTATGTTAGGTTTTGAGTTGGGCCTAGATGTTTGGACTCTTGATGGGGAAACTATTAGCAAGTAATTGGACTAGGGAATTTAGATGGGCTTTAGAGTAAGGCCCATGTGAGGGGTTTGGGCCCAATTTGGAAAATTAGGCCATAACTAGGCCTTGGTTTTTATTTGGCTTTTGGGCCTTCATGGTGTGAATTTGGGCCTTGTTTTGACCTATGCTAGGATAGGGGTAAAATGGTCCTTTTACCCCAAGTATGGATTTATGGTTATGCTGCGAATAAATCTCGGGCTACTATCTGACGAATCCCCAAGCTGTCATCATTAAAACAAAACCTGTATGAATGGGTCGAAGGCGATAATGTCAGCTCGTATATGTATGCTAGTATGTTCCAGGCTTAGTTCTAATGTCGAGTTTAGCCTGATGTAGGTTATATATTTCCAGACTTCGACCCGATGTCGGGGAAAGCCCAAGGAATGTTTGTGTGCTTGATGTCTTTGTGATTCTTGCGTGTGCTTGTTTATATGTTCCGGGCTTTAGTCTAATTTCGGGGCAATCCCAAGGAATGCTTATATGTTCCAGGCTTCAGTCCGATGTCAGGGCAACCCGAGGAATGCTTATATGTTATGTTTATATGTTCCGAGCTTCGGTCCGATGCCGGGGCAAGCGCATGAAATAATTATATGTTATGTTTATATATTTTGGGATTCGGTCCGATGCTGAAACAAGCTCGAGGAATGTTTATATGTTTATGTTATATGATTGTTGATATGTTATATGTATAACAGACTTCGGTCCGATATCGGGTGGGACTCGATGCTGGATTTCGGTCCGATGCCGGAAAGGGCCCGATGTAGCAAGCAAGCCTAATGTATGTTATTATGTTATTATGTATTTATGTGTATGGTATGTGCTAGTTTGTGGAGACTCGCTTCGTGCTTATAGTTTTTATTTTTGGTGTTAGGTGCTTCCGGTAGCAAGGGGAAGAGCTCAAGATGATTACAGTGCACACACCATTTGATTAGCATGGGATGTTATACTCTGATATATGTTTTGACAGATGTTAGGATATTTTGTAATACACCATTTATGGTTTTTTTATGATGAATGATTTTTCTGGCTTTATTAATGATTTAAAATGAACATTTTTCGATTGTATTTTTGGGATGTTTCAAATTCTCTCTTATAAACCCTAATTTATTTTCTTTTTTAACACAATGAGCACTCCTACTGGTCCTGTACCCTCGGTCAACAACCCCATCAACACTGTGACACTCAACACAAATCAAAATCATCTAATTACAATCAACGTCTCAACACAAGCCCCATTGAAATTGTCTTCCAACAATTACATCTCGTGGAAACTACAATTTGAAACCCTCTTCATTGGTTATGATCTCGTTGGATACACTGATGGCACAAAGGCATGCCCTACAAAGACAATCAATCAAAATGAAAGTATTGTGCCTAACCCTGCATACCATATCTGGCTCCGACAAGATCAATTGTGCCTAACCCTGAAATCATCCCCTTCGTGGCTACTACAATGACATCTCAAGAATCCTGGAGCACTCTTGCCAATACATACGCCAGACCTTCCAAGGTAGAATCAAGAAAATCAAAAACAAACTCAAACATCCCAATAAAGGCATCCTAAGCATTACTGAGTTTCTCCATTCTATAAAAGCTCAAGCTGATGAGCTTGCTATACTTGGTTCACCAATGGATGAATAGGACTTCACTGAAAAAAATACTCGATGACCTAGGAGACTAATACAAGGAACTTTTCAGAGCTGTTCAAGACAGAGAGAACTTGATTACCTTTGAAGAATTACATGAAAAATTATTCACATTTGAAACCACCCCTACCTCCTTACATGGTAGCAACCTTCCTGTTACCATCAATCACACTCAAAAGACAAACTCACCATGACATCCTCCCAATATAGGGCATTCCCCTCAGTCTACAAACAATTAGCGTCCATCATCTTATCAACAAATTTGCCCAGGCAAGAACAACCATCATGGACGAACCAACAACTTCAACAACCCCACATCTCGTAGTACTCGACCATCTTCCAGGATCCACTTAGGCTACTATCAAATATGCTGTATTCAAGGTCATACAGCCAAGAGATGTCAGTCCTATCAAATCATTACCATTTCTTCAGGAAATTAAACTCTACAATGCAATGTTGGATCATCAAACACATGGCAGCCTCAAGCTTGATTTGCTTCCAACAACAGCGCTTCCAATCAACCTGACTACTTGACACTAGTGCCTCCCATCACATCACCACAGATCTTACCAATCTATCTCTACATCAATCGTATATAGGAATTGATGATGTCATGATTGATGATGGTACTGGTCTCCTATAAACTCACACGGGTTCAGTTTCTCTGCCAAACTCCCAATCTATTTTAAAACTTGATAATGTCTTATGTGTGCCAGATATGCAAAAGAACCTTATTTCAAGTTCTAAATTTTTCATAACCAATAACACTTCTGTTGAGTTCTTATCCTCTAACTTTTATGTTAAGGATTTGCAGACCAGAGAAATACTAATGAAGGGGGAACTAAAGATGAAGTGTATGAATGGCCTGCACAAAATCCAAATCCACAACATGTCATCGCTTTCTATACCAGTAAAACGACACATTCCTATAGGCATAAAAGATTAGTACATCCAGCATTCCCCATTCCAAAGCACATTATTTATCATTACAATCTTGATTTGTGAACTACATCGACTCAACAATTCACTTGCAATGTGTGCTTATGCAATAAAAGTCATAAATTTCCATTCTCTATTTCATCAATCATATCTACTTATCCATTATAAATTATTTTTTGTGATGTTTATATGCCACTAGTTGCCTCACCTGATGGTTTCAAATATTATGTGATTTTTGTTGACTACTTCACTAAGTACACATGGTTTTATGTTATGCATATAAAATCTAAAGTTAAAGAAATTTTCATCAGGTTTAAGATAATTATGGAAAATCACTTTCAACCTAAAATTCAATCCCTGTAAAGTGACAATGGTGGAGAGTATATGAGTCTTAAAGACTATCTTGTCCTCCATGGAATCTCTCACCTCACAACTCTACCTCATACACCTGAACACAATGGCTACTTAGAATGTAATCATAGACACATAGTGGAAGCGGGTCTTACCTTGCTTACCCAAGCCTCTATGCGACTTTCCTTCTGGCCATATGCTTTTTCCAAAGCCGTATATGTAACATCCATAAAATTCGAGCCAATTTAAAACTTTTTAAATCATATAAAACCATTCAGATATTACAATTTGTTTTCAAAATAATTTAAACATCAAAGTTCCCAGAAATCATAATCATCAATCGAGGTAGTGTACGGTTACGCCTTCGCCTTCCCGTGGTCATCCGCAGAACCTGAAAAAATAAACTAAAATTGTAATCTCGAAGGCTTAGTGAGTTACCCCCAAAATACCAATGCCATAACAATATAACCATAACATATAACATATAAGTGAACAGAACAGCCATGCATCTTGAGTCTAAAATGTGACTGGTCCGCCCACACCGGGCCTTGAGTCCATCCAGTCCACTCTCTGAGTCTACAATATGCGTAATGAGCCTTGAGCCTGACTGGACCTCCTCGTAGGCCTTCAGTCTATCTGGACCGCTCTCCAAGCCTTCGGCACGTCTGGACCGCCTCACAAGATCTTCAGCCTATCCGGACCACTTGATGGGCCTTCGGCTTGATTATGTGCCCTCCTAGGCCTGCAGTCTATCTGGTCTGCCCTGGGTATGCTGGCCTTCAACATAAAGCAGGACCGCCTCAACCCAACCCCCAATCAAACAACCATGTGCACATATAATAGATAATAACATAACAGTCTATAGACAACAAACCGATCTAACATATTAATAGCATAACAACATCTTATAACCAGGATACCGACCTAACCGTTCACTAACATAACATCATCCTATATATCACTAAACATAATACCATCCTAACTACCAAGATGCAGATCTAACAGATCAATAAGCATAATACCATCCTAACTACCCGGATGCAGATCTAACAGATCAATAAGCATAATACAATCCTAACTACCAGGATGCATATGTTACATATCAATAAGCATATCAAGCAAGTACTAGTATACAATCTAAAAAAGGGCCAGCCATGGTGCCTTAGACCCTGTTGATATAGTGAGGATAACTCACATCGCACTGCCAATCTGAACTGAAAGTCGAACTCCCGAATCGCTGCCTCACCAAAATCCTGAACAGCTGATGTCTCGACTCCCAAATCTATCAATACCGAAATATCACTTAGTTCAAAATAATAATCCTCCTTATGGTAAGATGACCATTTTACCCCTATTCCAACTTGGTCCATTTCCATGGCCCCAAACTGCAATATTAAAAGGCCCAACAGTAGGTAAGCTTCCTAAGCCTACTAGTGGCCCACTAATGGCCTAATTTGCTACATTAGGCCCAATCCCCTTAATGGGCCTTACCCTAAGCACAAACATATTCTTAGCCCATAATAACTGACTCTTGATGGCCCATCAAAGCCCAAGTACCCAAGCATGGCCCAATAACAAAAAGTCCATACTAAAATGAGCCTGATTATATTAAACTATGCCTGGATGCCAACTTGTAACATCCCAGAATTTCCAATAAATTTGATCTTTTTTAAAATAACATAAATCATTCATTTAATGTATTTTATTCAAAATAAACAAAATACCAAACCCCAAGATCAATTCAGTTTACAAATATTATTAGTTATAATTCTAAAATTTATGAAAACATAACCAATTAAATATCAATTCCAAAAACCCGCCTCAAGCTAGTGTGTACAATCATGCCTGACCATCTTGTGTACCTGAAATAGTATTTTTTAAGGGAAACAGGCTAAGCACAAAACATAGTGAATTACACACATACATAGTATCATATCATATAATCCTTACCCCTATAAATAGATACAAACGATATCAAACACATAACCACGCATGCATGTCAAAGAACGATTTAGTAACAAGCATACTCCTACTAGGACACATTGGCTAAGCCTGATACCCCTTGATCAGTACATTGAGCCCTTGGGACACTTTGGCTAAGCCCGATCCCTAATAACTGAACCCAATGGGACACATTAGTGTGCCTAATCCCCCTTGCTCAGTTCTTCGAGCCTTTGGAACACATTGGCTACGCCTGATCCCCACTCGGATGCGCCTAGCCTATCATGCATAATCCTCAATGCATGAGGAAAAACCATTAGGCTCTACCTAGCCTAGTAGTACCCGTATAAACAACTTGTAACATCCCATACTTTATAATAAGTTTGAATTTTTTAAGAAAACATAAATCGTTCATTTAATTTATTATATTCAAAACAAATGAAATACCAAACCCCAAGATGAATTCACTTTCCAAACATTATTAGTTAATTCTAAAACTTATGAAAACATAATCAATTCCAAAAGCCTGCCTCGAGCTAGTGAGTAAAATCATGCCCAACCATCTTGTGTACATGAAATACTTTTTTAAGGGAAAAGGGGTGAGCATAAAGCTTAGTGAATTCCACACATACACGGTGTCATATCATATAATCCTTACCCTATACACAGACACAAAGGATATTAAACATATAACCACACATGCATGTCAAAGGACGAATCAGTAATAGACATACTCCTATTAGGACACATTGGCTAGGCCCGATCCCCCTTGCTAAAAACATCGAGCCCTTGGAACACATTGGCTAATCCCGATCCCTTATAACCGAACCCATTCAGACATATTGGCCATGCCCGATCCCCCTTGCTTAGTTCATCGAGCCTTTGGAACACATTGGCTTCACCTGATCCCCATTTGCATACGCCGAGCCTATCATGCATAATCCTCAATACGTGAGAAAAAACCACTAGAATCTACCCAGCCTAGTACTACCCGCATAAACTGTACACACATAGCACACATGAGCTAACGTACTTAAGAGAATATCACACAACACGGTGTATCGAGGAACTCACCTCCAAATGCAACGCAACCTCCCAAGCAACCTGATACCCACTCACACTTGTTTTCCCTTCCCACTTCCTAATAATAACAATCGGAGTTTAAGTTTAGTTACTAAATTGCCTTACTTTAGCAAATATACTAAAATTTCAAATTTCTACATATAAATCAGGGTCTGTTTGGGACCTGTTTTTCCCACCTTAACCTCCATATCTTTCAAAATTGTATTACATGTTGATAAATTAGGTTCTTAGCTTTATAAGTAGTATTCTCACACCTTTATAGGAATTTTCTATGATTTATGGTGAATTTTACAAAATTGCCTCGCATAACAGTTCATTCCGGATCAGTATGGGTAAATTATCATTTTACCATAGCTAGATGCATTTTTGGGTATCAGTAAAAACTAATGAAGTGTAGAGAACTCACAAAAGAAACGTTTTGCACTGATTTTGTGTAACACCGTAAATTTCAAACAATTTTTTTTTCCGATTTTCTTATGAAACATAATTCGATTAATATTCATCAGCAACCATATTAATTATCCAATATAAGTTAATACAAATCCCAAGATCATAATGTAAAAACTCCGAGTGTGTGTGTACGGATCAAGCCGGCGCCTTCCCGCGGTCGTCACTAGTACCTGAAATACAACATCAAACACTGTAAGCACAAGGCTTAGTGAGTTCCCCAAAATACCACACATAACACACATTAGCCACTCGAGGCTATAACTCTGTGGGTCCGTGCACCCAAACTCTGTGAACCCTCAGGTTCTAGCTCTGATAAACATGCACTACATAAATCACATAGAAATAATGCAGTACAACACATAACATACATAGCATACAAACATTCTATCACATAACTCTGGTTACCTACTCAAGGCAATATAGTATAGTGAGAAGACTCACCTCGCTTATCTCAGTATCTTACGAATCCTGGCAATCCCTCGTGCTCGATCCTCCGAGCTCTAATCCTCCTATAACATTATGTTTCTAATTAACACTTTATATCTCTAAGGTTGACTATCCATAAGAAGTCAATCACAGGTCAACTCTGGTCAACGGTCAACGGTCAACTCTGACCGGACTCGGCGAGTACCATACCGACTCGGCGAGTCTAGACGTTTTCACCAACCCTTTGAAATCCCCTTACTACACGTCGAGTATTCCCCCTTTACTCGACGAGTTTCTCCCGAATGAATCGTGGGGCCACCCCGACTCAACTCGCCGAGTCTCAAGGACAACTCGGCGAGTCCAAGCTTGACTCAGTCCACTCGTCATCCCTCTCCAACTTACCTTGACTCACTGAGTCTACCCATGACTCGATTGGACCACTCGCTGAGCAGTCCCAAGGCAATCTTCAAGCTACTCGTCGAGTCGGATGAACAGACTCGGCGAGTCCATGCCATGCAACCACTCCAACTCGCTTCTAAGATCAGATCTGCTTCCAAAAACTATAGATCTGGCCTCCCTCGACTGATTCATCACGTAAAGCTCCTATCTTGGAGCTCATAACACCCCCTATAGCTCAATAATGGAGTTTTTGACCTAAGGCATGAGGATTCCAGTCCAAAGCCTCCATTGATTCCCAAAAAGCTTGGGTAAAGGGACACTCTGGACCTCTATGGATCCAGATCCAGAGTTTTAACACAAGAAGGGGGCTATTTGGCATCAACTCATTCCATAAATGTCCAAAAGAAACCCTAGGTCTCCCTATACTCCACAAACCAGAAAATGGATCGAATTCATACCTCTAGATCGATGCTCTAAGCTTCAAATCCACTGAATAGCAACCTCTTTTGCTTCCTCTTGCTTAGATTCTTCTCCTTCTTTGCTAGATCACACACACAAGGTCAATAAGGCTTCCTTTCTCTCTCAAAACGTTCCAGCTCTCAAGGGTCTCTCTCTAAGGGTTGGGTGAGCACAAATGACGGCCATAAGGCCCTTAAATAAGTCTCAAACCCGAGAAATTAGGGTTTCATTACACAGCGCAGACTCGCCGAGTCCATATCCTGGACTCGCCGAGTCCCTACTTGATGGATCCAATCCGCGTACGATATACTGGACTCGCCGAGTCCCTACTTGATGGATCCATATCCTGGACTCACCGAGTCCATATCCTGCATCCAATCCGCGTCCCTACTCGGCGAGTCCTGAGCTCCAACTCGCCGAGTCCCTCCCACAAAACAACAAAATAATAAAAAAAACAAGATACCTGATAAAATCCGGCTGTTACATTTTGACAAAAAAAGGTTTTTCCATGACTGAAATATGATCTTTCAAAAATCTGGATAGATTAGGGTATTTCCAGAAATTCACAACTTTAGCTTTTTAGGGTTAATTAGCCTCTTAACCCATTAAGATCTAACCAAAACAACTTATAACCTGGGAATTAAATTCTTAAAAGTAACTACATAGTGTTGAACTATAAATACCACTTGGTATTGCAATTCACCACCCAAGTATGTTGTCTACATATGAAATCCCAAAGTGCAGTGCTATAGGAAAACATCACTAGGGTTAGGCTTTTCTCATGCAATCATATAACATGAACCACCAAGCACTACCCACTGGTACCACAATAGGGTGGCAGGTGGTCCTCGATGGCAGCCATGGCAGTAGGAGATGATGGTGATTTGAAGATAGTGATCGAATAAAAGGAAGAGGATAAAGAGAGATAAGAAACCATTACTTTGGAACCGCAAACTACAAACCAACCACCTCTAGATCGACCTATGCTCCTCTTAATGAATACACTCCCTTGATCATAGCTTCACCTATCATACCTTCCCCTTCGTTGTTCTTTTTTGAACTCGTACCCACCAAAACTTACACACAAACCTTAGACACGATACAAGGAGCTTTCTAGGGCTATTAGGTGTATCCAACATTAAAGAGTTAGACTAAGGCCTAGCAAATGAACCGATTGTAGCCTTAAACATGTCCAAAATATGGGATTGAAATAGAAATTATAGAATTAGTGTAACACTCATAAAATTCAAGCCAATTTAAAACTTTTCAAAACATTTAAAACTAATAGTTATTACAGGTTTGTTTTCAAAATAGTTTATATCAAAGTTTTCCCAGAAACATAAACAAAACATGAGGAGCTGTATGATCACGCCTTTGCCTTGCCACGATCCCCTGATGAGCCTGAAATAATAACTCGAAAACTGTAAGCCCGAAAGCTTAGTGAGCTACCCCCAAAATACCAAAGCCATACAAATATAACCATATCATATAACAAATATAGAATAGCATGCATAATGAGCCTTCAGCCTGGCTGAACCTCCTTGCAGGGCCTACAGCCTATCTGGAACTCTCCCGAGCCTTCGGCATGACTGGGTTGCCTTACAAGGCCTACAACTTATCCAGACCGCTCACCGGGTATGTTGGCCTACAGCACAAAGCAGGACCACCTCAACCCAACATCCAATCAAACAAACATGTGCACATAAATATCATATGCTAGCTCATATCATATAATAATCAAATCAACCTAACAGATCACTAATCATAGCAACATCCCAAAGACTGGAATAGAGACCTAACCGGTCACTAAAATAACATCATTCTATAATCAGGACACTGACCTAGCCAGGTCACTAACATAAGCATAACATCATCCTAACTACCAGGATGTAAACGAATAACAAATCATGCCATAATCTGGATAAAAGCATAAAGGGTCGGACTTGGTGCCTTGGACCCTTTTGATATAGTGAGGATAACTCACATTATAACTCCTTGATTCTCGAATACCAATTTATGGTTATAAGTTCTCATGAATTCAAGATCTACTCGGCGAGTTGGTTGCCTGACTCGTTGAGTAGCAACGAGTTTGGGCCACGTGTTTAAGTGACCAACTCATCGAGTCGGGCCACATGTTTAAGGGATCATTAGCCTCCCTTAGTTCCTTTGCAGCCTCTTGAGAGTCCAGAAACCCTAATTCGTGTGTCTAATCCATATTAGTGTAAATTGCAAGATTGGAAAGAAGACCTTAATGCAAGGAACTTAAAGATAAACAAGTTGGAGGCAAGAACGTTTGTGGGTCTGAAGTCTATCTCAACTAGATTCATTTGAGATATCAATTCATGATCTTGGCCTCATTTCCTTTCTAGATCTCTTTGGATGAAGTTAGGGCTTCTTGGCTTGGTTATGAAGCTATTCTTGGGTATGAGCTCAGATGTGAAGTTGTAACTTCAGATCGGTACTCTCTTTGATTTGTAAGTCCATAAAGCTATCAACATTAGCAAGCATGAACCCTCCTTAAGTGTAAAACCTGATTTCAAGCTTGGTTTTGGCATTTTGAGTCATTAGAGCCTAGCATGCACGTAAAGTTTGCAACTTTACGTGATAAGCATGCCTTGGGATGTTGGATCTGTAGTATGGAGCCTTAGCATGGCTTAAAAAGAATCTGTATGGATGAAGGACTGAAGGGACTCGACGACTCGCATGGTAGACTCGGTGAGTTGCATGGTAGACTCGGTGAGTCACATGAAGATGGTCATGAACTCGACGAGTTGGATGAACAACTTGGCTAATCCGATGAAGATTGTCTTGGGCTCGGTGAATGGCATGGTGACTCGGCGAGTTGGCAAGTAATGCAAGGAACTTGGAGAGTAGCTGAGGGTACTCGATGAGTTGAGGTCAATATGGACTGTTGACCTTGATAGTTGACTTTGACTTTGACCAAGGGTTGACCGTTTCGACTGTTGAGGATAATTGGTAAGCGGGTATTTATGATTTGGATCTGATGATTATAGGTGTTGGAGTTTGGGTCAGTGTTTCGGGAGCGTGATTTTGTGGTTCAGTTCGACATTGCAAGGTGAGTTATCCTAACTATATCAATAGGGTGTAAGGCACCATGGTCGGCCCTTTTCTCATATTGTTTACTTGTATTTGTTTGATATGCTTATTGATCTGTTAGATCGGCGTTCTGGTAAATTATGACGGTATTATGTTAGTGACCTAGTTTAGGTCGGTATCCTGGTATATAGGATGATGCTATGTTAGTGACCGGTTAGGTCGGTATCCTGGTTAGAATTGTCGTTATGCTTGTGATCTGTTAGATCGGTTTGACTGTTATACATATACATGCTAGTATATATGATATCTATGTGCACATGATTGTACTAGGTAGGATGATGCGATGTTAGTGACTGGTTAGGTCTGTACCCCGGTTATTGAGATGTTGCTATGATTAGTAATCTGTTAGATCGGTTTAACTGTTATATTATATGAGCTAGAATATGATACTTATGTGCACATGCCTGTTTGGTTGGGGGTTAGGTTGAGGCGGTCCCGCTTTGTGTTGTAGGCCAACATACCCGGTTTGCGGTCCGGATAGGCTGTAGGCCCTGCGAGGCGGTCCAGTCATGCCGAAGGCTCTGGAGCGGTCCAGTCAGGCTGAAGGCTCATTATGCATGTTGTTTTGTATTTGTCAAGATGGTATGATTATGATTATTGTTATATGAGGTCGGTATTATGGGGGTAACTCACTAAGCTTTCGGGCTTACAGTTTCAGTTTATTGTTTCAGGTTTAGCGGATGGTCGCGGGTAGGCGAAGGCGTGAACGTACACTTCCTTGATTGACGATTATGATTTCTGGGAACTTTGATGTATAATCTATTTTGATAACAAATTGTAATAATTGAACGGTTTCAAATGATTTAAAAAGTTTTAAATTGGCTGGAATTTTATGGGTGTTACACACATGGCACTGCTAAAGTCCCGCGGATGAAACTCTAGTTGCTGGTTGATAGATTCTCGAACTGCCAACATCAAACAACACCCAATTCATAATTGGGTTCAAAGCCCAAGGTCCAACTCACACTCTAAAGGCCCAAAAGTCAAGTATAGGATAAAGCCCAACATATGGCCCAATTTTCCAAATTGGGCCCAAAACTTTACATTGTCATAATTAAAGGCCCAACTACTTAGTCCAATCCAAAAATTTGGCATTTCCAATGGCCCAATACCATATAATCATCAAGGCCCAAACTATGGCCCATCTACGGCCTAATTTTCCAAATTGGGCCCAAACCATCATATGGGCCTTACCCTAAAGCGCATTAAATTATTCTAGTCTATTTGCTTGTTCTTGGATGATTCATTAATAACCCTAATAACCAAAACCCAATAGATAGGCCCAACTCAAGGGCTATTAAAAATTAGGGTTTCTTACATGAAATGATGATTGAGGTTAAGTGTTTCTACTTAACCCATTAAGGACTTAATCCATCAAGTCCAATATTGCTTTAGGTCGATTTCAAATTATTATTAATTAATATATTAAGTTTAGTGAATGATTCAAGTACGGGTTCCGATCAAATTCCCAAAATTAGGGTTCCACATAAAATGACAACTAGGGTTAAGTGTTTCTCACTTAACCCATTAAGGACTTAATTCATTAAGTCCATCACTCTTCTAAATAATTCATATGATGTGATTGGGCTTTACACACAACTCCCATTCCAGTGGCCCAAAAGTGGGTCCCGATAAGTCCAAGGCCCATAAATCTAACATTAGGGTTTTCTAAACCCTAATTAGGGTTTCCAACCCCATCTTAGCACAATAGGCCCAGTGGCTAAGTCTTATGTTCAGTTAAGGTTCATTAGGATTATTAGGGTTTCACTAGGCCCATTAGGGTTTTAGTCCTTTTGTCCAAACATCTCAACGAATCAAACACAACAAGCACACCACCACCCAACACGGCAGTTGGCGGTAGGAGGCGGCAGCCACCACCTCACGGTGGTGGTTATGGTTTCTTTTCACTATTCTAATTTCTAATTACAGTTTACAAGGCATAATCCAAAAATAAACATACACTAAGCTAAGCTAAACACACACACACACAGCCACCTGGTAGTGGCCGACGTTGGTAGATGGTGGCAACCACCACCTCACGGTGGTGGTGGCCATTTCTTAGCTTTCCGACCAAACAGTACATACACCCACACTAAGGCTTGAGAAACGGTCCCTACCACCCACCTGGTGGCTGACAGCGACGACAACGACAACACAAATGGCGGCACACCAGTGGATTACGGTGACAGCCACCATGGTCGGCTTCCATGGTGGTTCTTCACGGCTCCTACTCGACAGAGGCCCAAACCTACGAACACAACAACCCCTCGAGGTGGCAAACGATGACCGAAGCGACATACTTGAGCCATACAAAATCAACGGTCGCGACTGAGAAATAACACCGGGAGAACAGTGACGAGGATGAGCGGAGGCCGCCGTGGACCGAAGCAGCGTTAATTGCCGGCTAGCGGCGCCTTCGTCTTCAACTGATGGAGCGTAACGGCGGCAGCGGACACACCTGGAGCCGATTGTCGACTTGTTCTAGCCGAAAGCTAGGGAATGTGACGCGTTAGCGGATTGGAAATGAGCTAGGCGGTGGTGTCCGGTGGTTAACGACCTCAACAGAGGTGGTGGTGCGGCGCCGGAGGACGAAGAGGCGAGAGAGGCGGCTGGAAGAGGAGGGAAGGTGGCAGCTGCTTATCATTTAGGGTTAGGGTTGGGACGGGGGTAACGGGTTTAAATACCCCGATCCCCTTAACTAGTTTCCATAATAACAAGTCTAGTCCCCCCCCCCCCTCCCTCATTTCTTTCAAAATAAATCCCTATTTTACCTTTTTAACCCCAGCACTCTAAAGTCCTTACAAATTGGATCCGAAATTTACCATTTAACCCTTGCCTACCAAAATTTATCGAAATTAAGTCCTAATAATTACCATGCAGCCCCTCCCTCCACAAAACATTTTCAACTTATGTCCAGAATTTACTATTTAGCCATTCCTTCCATAAATCCTTTCATATTAGATCCAAATGAGACTACCCCCCCCCCCCCCCCCCCCAATTGTCTTCTAAAAATCTTTACAAAATAAGTCTCAAAATTACACTTTAACCCCCGAAACTCTAAATTATGTCATTTGGCCTCCCGAAAGCAACACTCTAGTAATTATTATTCGATTTTCGGCTATAATAATATTACTTCTCGGGCTACCGGGTTTATTATTTTAATGATTCTTCTTAAAACGGAATGTTACAGTTAGTCCCTAGTTTAATCCATAAAAACAAAACAACCCCCCTTAAACCAAATCATATACATCCATAAGTTCCTGAATTCATAGTTTCGATCCTTCCTTTAAAAAATGGTTACAAAACCACTAAAAGTTCATTTCTTAATTATTACTTATTACCAATCTTAAATGTTTTAACCATTAATTGTTATTAAACTTATTTATTTATTTATTTGTATTTATACCAATAGCCCTTTATGCAGTTAACAAGAAAAGAAAAATAAAAATATCGGAAATTGAGATGTTACACTAAAACTAAGAAACTTTTATTAATAAACCACACGAGTGTGACCTCTAATATTATCAGTAGGGATAATGACTTGAAAGGGTAACGAACTTTCGACTTTTATCACATTTAGTCACTAAACTTTTTTTGGTTATCTATTTGCCATTGAACTATTGAAACTATTCACATTTTACCCTTATGACCGGCTGTTTCCGGTCATAACGGCAAAATGTGAACAGTTTCAATAGTTCAATGACAAATAGATAACGAAAAAAAGTTTAGTGACTAAATATGAACAAAATCGAAAGTTCGTTTCCTTCTAAAAAGTTTAATGAATAAATGTGAATAAACCTCCTCTTGTATTATGTTTTAGAAAATTATTTATTTTTGTTAAATTGTAACAACATTTGTTGATGAAGAAATCTATGAAATAAAAAAAACAGAAAACAAAAACAAAACAAAAACAAAACCCTGAAAATATATTTAAAAAAAACAAAAAACCAAAACCGAAATAAAAAACCAATGGTTTGACATTTTCCAAAATAAAAAATCAAAATTTCCAATCTGATTTTGGTTTTACAAAAAAATGAATCATCCTCACTGATATGAATTATGACCATTGGTTTGACATGCGAAATTTGTGACATCCCATGAATATGTAGTTACAATATCGTCTGAACTCGTAATTCATAGTAAGGGGTTAGAGTATCGTCACATGAATACGTAGTTACAACATCGCTTGAACTCGTAATTCATCACATACAGGTTATGGGCCTACTGGTGTTTCCACTGGGTTGTCTAGAATAGTCCGTGGTCGCCATCTATACTCTGGTAGATGACTACATCGCCACATTGCTGGTTAAGGTTATGGTATCTCCTTTCATCCTACATCACATATTCATCATCTTCTATTTACCTAATTATCACCACCTTTCTATCATCACCTGTCTCCCATCATTTTATTTCATCACACACCAACTATTTCATCTATCCATGTTTCATCCGCAACATATTTGTAGATATAAAATAAATATACCGTTTAAATCTTCTAAAACATGTATAAAATCGTTCATCCAGCATAGACAACAAGTATTCAAATAATATGCACACATAGCACGTAATTTATATAAAATACTTCATATCTATGTGTAAGATGAAAGTAACTATATATATATCATAAATGCTTCCTAACTTTGAACCCCAAGGTTTACTCTACTAAAGCTTCATATTCTCGAATCTCTGAACCTAGAAGGGTCCAGATCTATCACACCAAAAAGCTCAAGATATCTCTTCCTCTCACTCTACACATTCAAGCTCGCTAGGGTTCTCACTTATGGGAAAGGTAGTCGCAATTGAAGGTCATAAGTGCCTTTAAATATGGCTCGAGCCCAAAGATTTAGGGTTTCTGCCAACAGCGTGGACTCCTCGAGTCGCCTCACCGACTCGTCGAGTCCATTCATTAATCTGAGTCATCAGTCGCGACCTTACTCGACGAGTTGAGGCGTCAACTCATCGAGTCTCTCTTCTTAACTCAAAAGAAAAATACTTAAATGATGATACCTGGAAATCCGAATGTTACATTTTATTTTTTTATTTCATACATTTCTTCATCAACAAATGTTGCTACAATTAAACAAAAATAAATAATTTTGCTAAAACATAATACAATAGGAAGTTTGTTCACATTTAGTCATTGAACTTTTTAAAGGGAAACGAACTTTCAATTTTGTTCACATTTAGTCACTAAACTTTTTTTCATTATCTATTTGCCACTAAACTATTGAAACTGTTCATATTTTACCCTTATGACCGGTAACGGCCGGTCATAAGGGTAAAATGTGAACAGTTTCAATAGTTCAATGACAAATAGATAACGAAAAAAAGTTTAGTGACTAAATGTGACAAAAATCGAAAGTTCGTTACCCTTTCAAGTCATTATCCCTTATCAGTATTATATATACTTTATTTATAAATAAAAAAGTTACTTTTTGTTTTAGATATACAAAATTAAAATATAATTCATAAACAAATAAGATTTGTGGAAAGACCTAGAGCAACCGATCAATACTTCTACATGTCTAAGTGGGAAAAAAATCCAACCTTAGAGATCAAGTTTGCCAATCGATCGACCTGATCACCCTTGTTAGTTCTGACACGTTGGATGAAAACAATGAAAGCTTTAGGGTTTTTGATCCCTTCCTGAACCTGGCCTGAACCGTTTCCATGATTTCATGAGCTTTCATTAACTACCTCCCGCGGTGTTAATTGCGTGGGACCTAATTAGGTCGATACCAAATCATCTCATAATGGCATCGCCTTTATTGAGCACCTGCAGCAAGATATATGATAAAGAGATCAAACTGCATGGTGAAAGAGAAAGTTATGTATCGGTGATATTGGCGGCAGTCGGCGGAGCGTTAATGTATTGGTGTAGAGATTATTGATGGATGAAGTTCAGAAAAAAGAGGAAGAAGAAACTTCAACATAAACAATTAATTCAGGTCACCTTTCAAGCTGTTGCTCTGATCACCAATATGATTAGCGTGTCTCTGCTACAGCAACCGACACTTTGTAATCTATAATGTTGGAGAAGGTGATTACAGCTAGGTTGAAGGACTAATGGAGAGGGTGATGATAGTTGAAGGAATAATGGAGGTGGCTTATATTAACTTAATTAATACAGGTTGCTGATCGAATCGTACATCACATATGAACGCTTTGATCAAGCTAAGCATAAGTTTATAAAAGACTTTTTGGGTTTAGGTTTAATTTCAGATCAATATTGGTTTATACTTGAAATTAGATTTTGGTTTAAATTTCAATTTTATTTGCGTCTGATGTTGACATTTCTAATAGAAAAAATAATTATTGATTAGTATAAAATAAAATAATGACAAGTCAGAGTCACAGAAAGATAATTTTATCAATATAATAAGATAATATCTCAACATTCCACTTGACAACTTTATAAACCACCTGTATTTCAAATTATAGAATGATATAAAGTATAAAACGTAAAAGGCGAAAGAAAGAGTTTTTAAATCTATAGAATACAAATAAAAATAAAAATACTCAATATAATATTTATAGTTAAAAATATATAAATATTCCCATATATTTAGGATCCGACTCTGTAATTTTTACAAGTTCTGGTTCTGTCATCTTCCTCCTACAAAATTTACATCACACCCCTTAGCCATCACTACTTCATGATCTTTTTCCAATGATCGAAGTATGTGTTTATGGTGTGGGAGAGAGAAAAAGTTTAATCAGACCAATTTGCATGCTTTTTATTTTTACCAACTGAAACTACGACGTACGGCTACCTCACTCAGATAAACCTAATAACTCTTCAAGGTATTCCCTACCCAAGTCCTCCAAAACCACGACGTTTTCAACCTTTTCCTTCTTCTTCTTCATCATCGTCGATTTCCTCTTCATGGTGTGTGTTTTCTTTAGTGCCAATACCGGCGAACTACCTTCCTCGTATTTGTACCCCATCTTTCTTAAAGATTCATAAACCAATTCTTCCGAGAAATTAAGGACCGCTGCAGAACCACGGAGGGCAAACGCCGCTTGGTCGTACGCCAGAGCCGCCTCCTCCGCCGTGTCAAATGTCCCCAGCCATACCCTAACCCCGTTTCGTGTGGAGTCACGTATCTCAGCCGCGTACTTCCCCCATGGTCGCCTCCTCACGCCTCTGTAACTACACTCCTTCTCCGGATCGAGACACTCTTCCACTTGAATGTGGTTTGTTGGATCATGTGGAGGTTCAGCGTCGGCGAGAACTCCGAAGAGAAGCATCTCTTGGGAGTCATTTTCGTTGAAGGGAAGATCAAGATAGTGATGATACTGATCATGTGTGGTTTGATAATTACATTGGGAACTGGAGGAAGAGTACTCAGGCGAGCTGGATGAGATTTCCGGGGAGAAGTCCGGCGAGGAATGGTTGTAAAAGAAAGGATTCATGTTGGATATATGACAATAAAAGAGAGGTTATTGTTTTATTAGTATTTTTGGAAATTGATTTATTTGATAATTGTGTGGGTGTATACTATATATAGAAATTACCTTACATGAACGGGTCGGGTCTTGACATCATGGGTCCATGAATGGATTAATGCATTTTGTTTGGACATGGCGGCTGGTCAGAAGACTTTTTGCTGACCTCACCTTGCGCAAGGTTTTTGTTGGGACATTAAAACAAAAAAAATATATGATTGGAACAAGTTTGACCAAGTCAATCAACGAAACAAATTCGTAATGCATCTCTGAAAGCATAAAAAGTTTATTAATGAATTTAGAGGATTTATATATGATATAATTACTGAACCATTCATGAATATATGACACATCGACAATTAACTAAAACGAAATCCGAAAACTAGATAACTTATCAAATCCTAAACTAAAACTAAAATGAGCCCCAAATGCAGACAAACTTTATTAATTAAAGCAAGTTCAATTGTATACAGGCCACCGCCATTTTTGACACAACAAAGAAAATGAAACCACGAAAACAGTACAACCTGCCAATGTTGGAACTAACTACTACATCTTATCTGACTAAAACATGTTAAAAAAGTAAGAACATATGAAACTTTGAATTGATCTTGTTGATCAAAGACAAAACATTGAATTCGAAACACTACACAAAATACGAACACAAAAATAGTACTTATGAAACTTATCCTCCTTTGTTTTCTTACGAAGGTTAAAGCTTGTGTAATTGAGTATTTTCCTTATGCTCCTTGTCTTGGTTTAATTTAGCCATCCACTAGGATATTGAATGATATCGGAAAAACTTTGCAAGAAATTTATTGCATTGATCTTGTTGCAATTAAGGATAAATAGATATACACAATTGTGGACCCATCATCTAATGCCATCGAAAAAATCAATCAGCTTTTACTGTTTACGCATACGTTTTTGAATTTATAGGTAAGGTAGAAATGCCTGATCTTAACTTCTTGCTGTGCGGCACAACGATGAATTTTTCAATTTATAAACTCTAGCTACCGCTAGCTAGGTACGTATGATGGCTTAAGTAAATTACATGCTCCTGGTATTCATTCCAAATTACTTCATTTGCAGTGCTTGCATGTGTTTCCCAGGTTGTAGTTCTTGATTTGGGGATTGCATTGCATAGAAAATCCATGGAATTCACATAAGGTTTATGGCTATGCTCGTTAGCGAGTTTTTAGAAACTATCGGCATTAAAAATTTTAAGAAAAAACTCAAATTAAGGAGAAATCTTTGTTCCTCGTTACAAGTTTAAAGTTTTTATTTCTAAACAAAAACTTATCTTCCAAAATTAATTTAAATAACTTAAGCTTTTATGTTTTATGTAATTTTATACATTTTTAAAACTTATAAATACTTTAAAAAAATATTTTTACACAAATAAAACTACAATTTTAAGTTGATTCTCCCAAATTTTATACAAATTTTAGTTGATTCTCCCAAACAAAAACATTTGGGAATCCTTCCATATTTAAATAGCATTTGGTGGATAAAACATAAATAGAGTGAACATGACAATATTTTTTATAAAAACATTTGGTATGGATGTAACATAAACACAAAAGGTTATTGACTAAGGGAGGACGGAATCGTTTATCTCCTCCCGCTTAAGCCGTTGGACCCAAGGTGAACAGAATCGAACTCTCCCAAACCGAATTCCTTCCAACCCGTCTTCCCCAAATTTCTTCTTTGGTTTCAACCTCCAGTGGGTTCCTCAAACCGAAACACCATTCTCTTTCTAACTTACTCTCCTCCCGCTTATCCCTCTTCTCCTCCAACCCACTACGACTCCTCCCCCTAAGAGGATCTTTAATTCTAACTTGTATTATGACTCAAAATTATTGTCACCTCATTATTCTATTTATTTTACTATGTAATCGAGGAGCTCGATTATACAAATAAACATTTTCAATTCTAATTTACCTATGTAATTGATGTTTCATAAATGGACTTTATTTGTAGGTTTTGTAAATCGATCATGTTGATTTATCTTATTGTTTTGTTTTATTTTTTAAAGACTAAAATATAAAAGATCTGAATTTGTTTTTATCTTTTTAATGTTATTGAATGATTGAATGTTTTAATGGTATCTATTTAATGTTCTTCAAAATATAGTGCATTTGAATATTCGAATCAAATTCTTGTTCATCTGGATTTGAATGTTTAAATTGATTCTAGTTCTTCAAAAACACTACTAAAAAATAGGGGGTTTTCCTACAGAATATAGTTATGGAAAATTTCCGTAGCTACCGAATCGCTGTAGATCAGCTACATAATAAGACGCCCTAATATAGTAACAGTAGCTATGGAATAAATACAGATGCTGATCCGTAACTATTTTGTAGCTACTTAGCTACGGAATAGCTACGGAATAGCAACAGATTCTAATCTGTAGTAATTTCGTAGCTACTTAGTTACGGAATAGCAACGAATACTAATTCATAGCTAATCTGTAGGTAATTAGCTACGGGATAACGACGGAACAAAAATTGCTACAGAATAACTATGAAATACCAATGGATTTATAATTTCCCTTATTATTGTTATTACTCCCATTATTATTATTTTTCATTATTTGACTCTTACTTTTTTTTTATTATCTTTCTTACATATTTAAGATAGACACAATTAAAATCATACTAATAATACTATTAATAATAATATTTATAAACATCATAATAATATATAATAATTGGATCATTTTTCTTATATATTTATGTATTTATGTATATGCATGTACATATATGTGGGTGCGTATGTAAATGTATGAGTGTATGTGTGTGTATTTGAATATGTATGTGTATGTTTATGTGTATGTGTATGTGTATGCATGTGTGTGTATTTGAATGTGTATGTAAGCACATATGTGTATGTGTGTGTATTTAAATGTGTATGTGTATGTATATGTTTATGTTTATCTATGTGTGTATGTGTCTACATGTATGAATATCAAAAATCATAAATATTAATAAGTACTATAATATTAAACCATTAAACAAATAAGAGATCCCGAAAAATCGAAAAAAAAAATCTGTAGCTAATTAGCTACGTATTAGCTACGATTTTTTTTTATATTTGATTTTTCGGGCACCCAACGTAGTTTTTTTTCGATTCGCTTTTTTCACACATATATTATATATGATTATAAATATTTTCATCAACTTATAGCTATTAATGTCGTTCATAAAGTTGTGTACACATACGTGATTCATTATTAGTTTAATGGTTTAACACTATAATGCTTATTAATACATTCACATACAAATAATCACAAACACATATACATACACATATACCACAACTCATTCATTTATATAAATATACATATACAAACATAAACACATCACAAGTTGGTGAAAATTAT